>NC_142202.1:75965923-76276756 GCF_049639895.1 Pseudopodoces humilis | reverse complement strand
TCTAAGATAACCATGACCAGAACAGCTAGATCTTCATATCAGGAGTTTCATCATAACACTCAACAGCAAGTGTGTTGTCCTACACTTTGACACCATTGATTCTGTACTCTGAAACATATTTTAATTTACCTGTTTAGGGAATTGTGTCATGTTTCTTTACCAGTGAGAATTAAGAAATTGTGGGAAAAAACAGTCTTTTAATGTAATGTTTTTGTTGTTGTTTTGTTTTGTTTTGTTTTTCCTGAAAAGGAAAATAATGTCTGAAGCATGAAGGCTCTCTAAAGATTATTCCATCATGACAAGTATTTATATTGGTGATTTGACTTGTATGTACTGAGAAAACAGGTACACCAAAATAGTTAATTTCTAACTACTTTATTAGTGACATGGGGTAAGCAACTAAGAAAATTCAGACATTAAAACAAAAATGCTTTTAAAGAATCATACCAAGTGATTGTATAGCGCTAGAACTGCCTAACTGAAGAAGCAACAGGAAAACAAAATCCCAGTAGTAGTTTTGTGTTAGAAGTCACAGATTGCAATCTTTAGAACAAAGTAGTTCAGGTTTAAATCAATTTTTTTTTTTTTATCAGGCCTTTCTAATTTCATTTATGGTAATTTTCTGACAATTTCTCTTAATTCTGTATTCTGTTTACATATTTAGTTAGATGAAAAATATATTTTGCCCTAAACTGCTGAGCAGCATTGTTTTATGACAGAGAACAGATGAGTTCTTCAGTCTTCACTTCCCTCTTTCACTGAGTTATTATGACCTAAGTTAACTAATATTTCTAAGGCAGTACAGGATAATTTCAGGAGAGTTACATAGCTAGCACAGAAATAAAACACTGGATCTGGATCCATCACATTTGCTGAAGTTCAGAACAATGTTGTGGGTGGGATGAGCACAGTTTGTGACTAGCAACAGTGATGAGCATTTCCAAAGGACAATTTATCCTCCATATCTCAGAGACCAAATTTAGGACAGGATGTGTCATAAGATTACCTCCTCATTTCAACCTACTTCTTATCATTTATTGTAGCAGTAACATATGAAAACATCTTAGAGTAGCTTGAATGTCTCAATAGCTAACATTAGATGAGAGAATATGAAGCTAAGAGTGATTTTAATGGAGGACCACAGAACTGTAGAATCCAAAGCTTTTGTCTAGGAGGAGAAGAAGTTTAAACAAAAAATGTAAATTCACTTGAAAATTACAAGTTACAGTTTAAGAGAAATCTAAAGGAAGATAAAAATGCTTTGAATCAGTGCATTAGCATAAGAGGAATTGACCAGTTAGCCATCAGGTTGGAAAGCTACTAAGAAACAAACACTGAGAATATCAGAAGTGTCATTGCTGTTTGTCCTCTTTACTCTCTTTTAGAGTTAAAATGTTGGATATGACTTATAATTGGCACCAATCATATTTATAATAGAAAAAATTAAAATCTTTAGAATCTTAGATAAGTTAGAGATTTAATTGACTTTGCCTTTAGGGAATTAGCTGAAATAATTTCAGACTAGTTAATAGTTATTTTCAGTAAAAGAAGGACAACTGAATCATCAGAAAACTGGAAAAAGATGTAGTGACTAATGTCAGGTGGTAAGATGAAATGTATATACTGAATTTCAGGCTTTGGAATAAAAATAAAAGGATCTATTTGTAAGTATTTAGAAGATAATAAGGCAGTAAGTAACAGCCAACACAGATTTATTAAGAACAATCATGTGGAATTAACACAATTTCCAGCTATTCCTTGGGGAAGAAACGTAAGTGAAATATTTTTAACCACCAAGAAAAGTTTTTCTTGGTTGTTAAACAGTTTTGGGTGACAACAGGATCATAATCAAAGTAGCTTAATTAAATATGGTGTAGGTAAAACTATTTAAATTGGGTGGGCAGAATACTAGAAAAGAAAGTATGGTTTTGAGCAGTTTGCTATCAAAGAATTCAAGAAATTAGGTTGGGTAGATATCTGTTCTGAGTCTGATAGCACTTCTTTTTTAACAAAAACTGGGAGTACATCTATTTAATGATAATAAACTGAAAAGACAGAAGTACTTTGGAGACCAGGGATATAATTCAAAATGGCCAAGACAAGCTTCATAAATGTTTGAAAAATAGTAAAAACTTATTAAGAAAGAGAACAAGATCCTACATCTAGTAAGAATAGTCTGCACCTGCAACACATGGAATGATTGTCCAGATAGTTCTGCAGAATATAGTCTGGGAGAAAATTTAATTCTTTAACTGATCATAAGTCAACAGTCACACAGTTGTAATCCCCAATATTTTTCTGTGATACAGAAATAAGTAACTTAGGCATATAAAATAAAATAATCCTTTTCATGTCCCAAATTGTTTTAATTAGGCATGATCCAGAGAACTGTGAGAATTATGAGAAGCTGACATAATACAAATACAGACATAATACAGAAAAGGAGTGGATCATAAGTCTTGCAACAGACAACTAAGCATAAAATTGCCTAGGGAAATCTCCTGTTGTCTGTACCCACGGGGATTGAAAGGTGACAAATTAATTTGAGTAGCAAGAGGATTTTAGCTTATGAGTCTAAAAGGATGGAAAGTCCCAAACTTCATCTCTGGACATTCTGTTCTCATCTTTGGTCACCTGGTCACCTGCAGAATAAAAAATGTTTTGTTTGTTTGTTTGTTTTTTCTTTTAAGTGGTATTTCACTTTGTGCACTTTGACCTTCTAGATTCTTAATGTCCTTTCACTTAATATTTAAGTCTATATTTTCTCCTTCAGTTATAATATTTTTGAAGGAAATGGATTATTTGTAGCTCCTGAGACATTGCAGGTAAGCAACCAAGGAGAGACAGTAGACAGAAATATATCTTTATAATATCTATCAGAATGTCTATCAGAAATCCTATTCCACATAGTAAAATTATTTTTTATTATTTTTGTCCCATCTTTCCAATTAAAGTCATTGACAACCCAGTAAATTTTCACTGTTTACCAAATTTATACTTTAATATTCATTTCATTTGTGTGTATGAAAACTTTGTAGTACCTCAAATTGAAAGTAAAGTTATAATTTTTACATGAAGAAATAATCTCTATCTTAATGTCATTTAAAGACTCTTGAAAGGTGCATTATTTACCCCTTGATAATAAAGTTTATATTTTCTTCTTCTCAAATAATTTTCAACCAAAAAATCCATTAAGAGCTGTATTTTAGACTGAAGTAAAAGATGAGCATATGTAAAAATAATTGCTGTTATCACTCTCATCCTTCCTTTAAAATGAATCAAAACTTTAAAAGGGTAAAATTTCATATGTACAATACTTTGCTTAAAAATTAAATAAATATTGAAACTTGTTTTTAATGAATGAATTAATGGTCTGTAAAATCTATGCATTTTTGAATATATTGATGAGCTTAATTGTTTAAATACTGAAAATTTTATGATGAAGTTTTATTATGGGACCAGTAGACTAAAAAAACATTCAATGTATTCATTTTTACTGCCAAAGAGTGTCTGATTTTAATCAAACTGAAATTGAAATATTAAATATCTGTATTTTAAATGTTCCCAAGATAAGTGATAAATTAATGTAACTCAACTTTAGGGCAGGACCACACGAATGAATTATCTTCCTTGTAAATTGAAAACAATTCAGGGGTCCTTTTACACCTCTTTTATTACTTGTTCTTCAAGATGCAACCCTTCAGCTATCCCTCTTTTCATTGAAAAGTAGATTCTCCCTTTTCCTTTTTAAAAACCTGTTTAGTAAACAGAAGGATTTGATTCTTAGAGGGAACTTGGCAATGAATGCTCTGCTTACACTTTACTTTTTTACTTTCTGATTAAACCTCCTTGAACAAACTGCTAGCATACTCTTAACATGGGCTGTTAATTCAGAATGCAAATCATTTCCACACTCGTTATCTTTGCCTCATACTTCTACCCCCTTCAGAAAAATTTCCATTCATTTCTCTATGGGGGATTTTTTCACAATTATTAAGCTAAATGATGGATTCTGTCACAACTAGTAGTAACACCTTGCCTATTTGAATACATTTTTTTCCATCTGATGAAGAGGGGCCAATTAGGCAAGATTTGGTGCCTCTGAGCTTTGCTGGATCTAATCCATGTGAATGTTAATGATTTATAAAATAATATACTGTCTTGCATACAGAAGGCCTGCCTAAGGCTTAAGCTGTCCAAAGATTTAGACAGGTTTAAGTGGTTTATGTACTGCTTTTTTTACACGAGTCCTTTGCCTCACTTGGATGTATAGTCATGTACCTCAAGTCGTGATGTTTAAGATGTGAGTCATAGTTTTACCTTTGAAGCACAGAATTATTAGACTGTGAGCTTCTTAAAAAGAGGAAAAGAATAAAATTTATAGAACACTTGTACCTGAAATTAGATCTGTTCATCTAATGCATTCTTGAATAATTTATTTTTCAAAAAATGGTGAAATTCATCAGATAATCTTATCTGCAATGAATAACTCAATTACCTTGACATGGCATTACATGCAGCTCCAGTTCCTAAAGTAAGGCTACAGGAGAAAAAATGCATAACTACCCACTTGCCTGATCTGCAGAACGGAATGGATTTTGAATTTTGCCTTCAGGAAAGGTGGTTACATGTCTGGAACAATTGCTTTGTACATCAAAGTAATAAAGTTTTCAGATTATTTCGTCCCATTTGACTTCTGCATACTACTACAGTAAAGACAACTTCTCTGATGAGAAAGCTGACACCTCTTATCACCAGTGGGCGTCTAACTCAGCAGCAGAAACAGATGGAGTCAGGGAAATCACAGCATCTGTCACATAGACAGCTATGAAATGCATAAACACTTACTGTGAAGGTGAAAATTGGCAGATTAGTCTTCTGGTTGTAGTATAAAACCATGAGGTCTGGGCTCCAAAACTAGCTCCTGGATGGATCATCCTCACAGGTAAAAGTCACCAGTTTTCACACCTACGTGTGCACTCATCCTGCTCTAGGCTGGGCTGAGCACAAGACAGCCAATTAGCTGTGGTAAGAGTAGGGAGCTGCTGGGGAGGTGGGCAGATAATGCTGACAAGTGTAAAGCACAGCAGGGGAGATGGTCTGGTGTGCTGGGAGATGGAGACTCTTCAGAAACTGCTTTTTTGGAAATTAGCAATGCTAAGGGCTTTTGGTCATGCTACTGTTAATGCAATTTCTAGGCTTTTCCAGAACCCAGAGATGTTGAGAAAGAAACAGATACTGTAGGATTCATATCACAGTGGACCACATGGCAGGAAAAAAAGATGCCTACATCTGGCTTGAAGTGTGTAAACATTCTGCCAAGATCAGTGAATGAGATAACCGTCAAACAAGATATGAGTTTGTTTGTAAAATGCTCCTGATGCATACTATTTCATGAGCTGACCAAACTCATGAATTTCAGTGTTTTGATGCACCAGGATACAATGCTTTCCACTGAGATGAGAAAGCAAAAACTTTTAAAAGCCCCAAAACCACACACAAAACAGCAAACCAACTATAACAAAAAACCCCAAAAAACAAACAAAAAGAACAAAACCAAAAACAAACCCCCCAAAAACCCAACAACCAAAAAAAAAGAACCACAGACCCAGTTGCCCTTTTCTTCTTGCTCCCAAAGATGTATTAAAAGGATGTTTGAAATCACAATCACTTCAGGGCCTTTTCTGCAAATAAGCTGAGCTCTATAGGAAAAAGTCACTCGGTTTGGCTGAGGTGAGAGAGTTAACTTCCAGGTGTCCATATCAGTAAGCCAGATATAAAAACTGGAGAATGACTAGGGATTCAGCTGAATCATTTCACATAGGTAATGGGTAACCTATTTGCTTGAGAAGTAAAAGGAAACTGGGAACTTGATGATAAACAAAATATTAACTGTCAAGTGCTGTATGGAATTAAACTTTATAATTTTTAGAGATTTGCACATCATTCACCGTCATTGAAAAATAGTGTCTTTCTCATAAAGAGCTAGGGTACTGAAACCAGTGTGGTTTTTGTCATGGCAGAACCTACAATGTCCATTTCTACAGCCAACTGTCATGTTGTGAGGTAATGAGTGTGGTATGATAAAAACCGTAAGTATTTAATGGCCCTTTGTCACTCCATCTCACAATTCAAAAATGGCTTTCAGCTGTGTGTACAGCAGCATAAACCCTGGACTCAGACAGTTTTCTGCCTATTTGGCACATTGCAAAAAAGGAAAAAAAAGGAAAATATAGTACTTCAAAAGGAAAAAATCAGGAAGAGCTTGGTGAGTTTTCTCTGTTTTAAACCATTGGAATAACTGGAACTGTAGTATTTATAGAAAATTTAGGGTAAAAAAGTAAGGAATCAAATATCTGATAGTCACTACCACAATACCACACTCTCCAGTTATTTTTCATGGAATTGTCTGAGGTATTAGATCCATTTAAAATGGGAAATGGGCATCACTGGCTTTCTTCTACGATTCCATAGTGTCAGATCTGTAAAATAATTGAGTTTACATCTTGTTGGCATCCAATCTGACACTCTATCAGTCGCTATTTAGTCTCTTCTTTAAGTAATATTTTTCATATTTTTATTTCTGTAAGCTGAGACTGAGGATAGGTATACACTGGTGAAGTAACCCAAAATAGGGAATCTCAAGCCAAAAGATTGGAGATAAAGCCTCAGGGCAACAATGCACAAATGAAGGACTATTCTGGAAAGAGATTACCTTGCCTCAGAACTGAATTCTCTCACACAGAAATGAAGTAAAGTTTCTTGTTTTAAGGCAGATTTATCTCAGCTCTTTATCTGTTGTCTTCATTATGTAACTGGGACTGCTCCTTTAAATTAGCTGGGATTTCTCTGTACTTCCTATTTATATGCTTATGCCCTTATTTTACAAATTATAGTTTTCTTTCCAAAGATAGTCTGTTATTTAATTAGTAATTTTGTATCCACTTTTAAAGTGTCAGTCTGAAGTTACATAAAAGGTAATTCTCTGTACTTAGTATTTAACTATGCTTAAACAAAATATGTTATCAATTTTCATTGTGAATGTTATTTCTGCATTAATGACAGTGTGAAAATTACCATTTTTTGCTTCTAGCAAGTTAGATTTTTATTAAAAATATTTATTTTGATATGTGTTTTATATTTTGATAATACCAAATTCTGGTCATTCCTTCTTCACTCACAAATGCAATGGGACAGAGGTGAAACCTGTATTACATGAAATTATGTTTTGTTTAGATGATCTTTTTAGACTGAAAGATCATTAAATTTAAGTACTGCTTATTGTCCTTTACAGCATTTTGATAATGAACTGCTGATGAAAAATTGTGTGAAACCTAAACCATCTGAAATATTGACTGCTGAAAGAGCTGATACAGTTTTCTTGGAACAAGTGTCCTCTGCTTGTAAGTCTGCCAGAATGTGAAACAATTAAGTAGAAATATAGTGCCTTTACTAAAAGATGAACTATAATTGAGTAAAGATCTGTTAGGAGATGCTAAAAATATTGATATAGCTTTACATTTAAACCTGACAATTTTTTTCCTGATATATAAAAAATTATGAAAGCTGTGTAAGACTACTAAGAGCACTGGTCACATATAAGAACTCTTACTGAGCATTGTGGTTGTCTTACAGCAACCCTTACCCATTGAATTTTGCTTTTTTACTTGGTAGAATTACTTAGTGCATCTTAAAATGCACTCAGTGGCAATATGACGGGTTAAATCCAGCAGAAGGGTAGTTAAGAGATGTATTGCATTAAGAAACATGGTATAACCCTGAGATATACCCTCTGAGCTGCAGAGTGTTAGTTCTTTCCCCTGACTCCTCCTTTGTGATGTTTTCCTATTGGTTTATAATATGTAACTCTTCCCCCCTCCCTCACTTCAAAGACTGGGATCAGTCTCTTCCTCTTTTCTGCACTGGATCCCCCTGATTAAAGCTGGGACCTCATCCCACAAGGAAAGAGCCACGTTTTATCTCTAATCCTTGCTATAGATCTAACTCCCCCCTCCTCTGGGCCATGGCTGGGTGGAACACAGCCTCAGGGGAGCAGGGGGACTTTAAAAATAGCAAAGAGAGGTTATTTTCTGTTAATTAACTGTATGATCTTCCTTCTGATCCAGCACGTCTTTTGACTTGGCACTTGAGTGCTAAAAGCACTTAGTCCAGGTTTTGGCTGAAATAGAATTGTTGTTCTTCTTCCTAATAGCTGGGGTAGTGCCATGTTTGGAATTTAATATGAAAATAAAGTTGATAATACTCAGGTATTTTAGTTGTTGCTAAGCAGTGCTTACTCTAAGTCAAGGACTTCCCAGCGTCTCATGCGTTGCCAGTGAGGAGGTGTACCAGAAGCTGGAGGGAACATGGCCAGGACAGCTGACCCAAACTGGCCAAAGGGATATTCTGTACCACAGAAGGTCACATTCAGTGTATAAACTGTGTGGAATTGTCTGGGAGGAACCAATTGCTGCTCAGGGAAGGGCTGGGAATTGGTCAGTGGGTGGTGAAAAATTGTGTCATCATCATTTTCCTGACTTGGGTTAGGACATCCTTATCTTCATCATCATTGTCATCATTATTGTCATCATTATTGTCATCGTCATCATCGTGATGTTATGATAAGTGGTTTAGATTTTACTTTGTTTCAATATTTCAATATTTCAATATTTCAACTTGCCTCATCTAAAACCACAAATTTAACTTTTCTTCTGATTCTCCTCTTCACTTCTGATTCTCCTCTTCACTAAGGGGAAAGGAGGAAGCATGAGTAAGTGGTTGCATGGAATGTAGTTCCTGGCTGGTGCTAAACCACAAAACATTGGCATTATCTAAAGACTCTGGTGCTTTCACATTCCTCTTTAGATCTTCTGTGTTAGTTGTTAAGTCCAGCTCTCTTTTTGTAATATCACAGCATACTCAAGTGTGGCAGAACGTGGAAAAGTTCCCCAAGCTAGGAAAGAAAAGGATGTGTAGCCAGGTATCTGCAACAAAATGTGACTCTATGAGTCATTTGGCACACTGAAAACAACTTAAATTTCTAAAATATCCCCAAGTCCATAATTGTGGCCCTCAGTCCCTTCCACAGAAACACAGAATGGTTGAGGGAGTAAGGGACGTTTGGAGGATGCTGGAGATCAGCTTCTTTCCTGGGCAAAGGAATCCTTTCCTAACCATTCAGTTATCTCTCTTAACTCATGGTGCTTCCTCATGTGATCTGAAATTTTTGACATTTGTTTTATTTAATATAGTGGATGCTTCATTCCTGTAAATGTGTACTTGTTGTTGCTTATGCCTGATTGAGACCAGAGACTAAAGAGGGTGGTGAAGATGTGCTATCAGAGCCCATTTGAGAAGGCCAGGTCCTTTCAAACAATTTTATTTTTTATGGGAGTGACTGGCATCTTCGGTATAGTAGGCTGTGAAGGGAATTAGAACATTTAAGATGTATACTCTTTTTTCACTGACAAATTTACCATAGTTAAAATATTTAAATTATCAAAAACAAAATTAAAATTATTAGCAATTTTCTCATGTTTTCATCTGACTGGTAAGATTTTATATTTACATTAGTAATATCACCTCTTCCTCTTTCTCTGTTCTTGCCCAATTTGAGATTTTTCTCTCAGTTGGAGAACTTTGCTGGGTTGCATACATTTTCCCAGTTGAATGACAGTAAGCGGAGCACACTGAATAACACTCTTCCATTTTATTGTCAATATGTCTGTTTGTGTCAGAATACTTTAAAAATGAAACAGAATTTCAAAAGATGAAAGTTTCCACCTCCACTGAGAGAGAGCAAATGTAAAACTTTTATAATTGGTTAATTCTATATTCTAATAATATGCTTCATTAAAAAAAACCAAAAAAACAAAAAAACCCGACCAAAAACAAACCAAAACCAAACAAAAACTAACCCTAAAAAGGAAAATATTTCCCTATTATTGTTTTTAAATTGGACTTCTGGTTTTGTAATTGAAAAAACAAAATAAACTATAATTGTGTCTAGGTAGAAGCTAAAATGCTGTATCAGGAAATGGCTACTCTCAGCCTGCCTAATTCCCATGCGCTTTCCCAGAACACCAATTACTGAACATTACTTGAAACACCTTTCTGAGTTATATACCCTTTTCATTTGGCCAGCTTAGCAATTATTGATTCCTATTTATTTTCTGTTAATATGAGATTTTTGCACATACCTAGAATGCAATGCAGCCTTCAGACTATTTGCTGAAGGAAATTATACTATTGCAAATGTATTTAGGATGACAATAAAGGTATTTTAAGCTGGTGATACCTTGCACATATAGCTCTTGCTAACAGAGCAGAAATTAACAGAGAGAAGATAAGCCAATTTGTAAACCTCACCCTCATGCATGTGAGCCATTACTCACATGAACGATCACTGAGTTTTCACTCTCACTGCATCAGAGAATTGCTTGTGAAAACTCATTATTTTGTAATCAGAAGACAGGGGCACAGGGTAAACTTATGCTATAAGCATACCCTTGCTGTGAGATTCATCATATGCCAATATATGGGAATCCTCATACAATCTTACCTCAGTACAGAATTATTTTCAGATGGCATTTAGCCACAATGAACAGAGTGTTTGACTTACTTGAGGCATTAAGGATCATATTGTAATTCCAGCTGAGTATTTCTGTGAATCTCTAAACATATGGCTTTGTGGTTGTGTTGGAAATTTTCAAGAAATGTGGAGGTGTGTATTTTAAGTAGGAAGCTGACCCATAACACTGTGTAGTACAGTAATAGCGTTCTATGTGTTTTTCTGTAATGTGCAGGCAGATGAATAGTTTTATCTTTTTGTACTGGCTAACTGATTAGAAAATGTGTCTCAGAGAAATTTTCTCAGCCAGATATCTGTTAACCCCCTCTCCCTTCAAATCCTCTCTTAATGACATTTACAATGATATTTGTGGAACAAAATGTAGCACATGCATTTTTCATTTTGGGGGTTGGGGGTGGGAAATACAGTTCATTGCAACAAATATATTTTTTGTCCTCTTAATCTCAGGCAGTGTGATCTTAAATGGCTCCAAAACAGACGTTTTGCGCTGGGGTGAAGGTCAAGAGAAGAATGCCAGTGAGCAGGGGAAATAAGGAGGGACAGAATATTTCTGGATAAGCTGAGGGAGCAGTGCCTGCTAAATGTAAAAGATCTATGGGAAATCAAGTCCTGATTGTAGGATAACTGTGAAAGGATTAGTTCCCATCCTTCCTTTACTCCTGGCAGGAGAAACTCAAGAGCTTTGCTGCTAATGGCTTCTCCAGCATTTAACTTAAATTTGACTGTCCCTAGGCTCACTCCTTCTTCAAGCTGACAGCCTCTCAACCTGCTTAGTTCCAGCCATGCTGCATTCATGAGGAGACACTCCTGGGGCCTTGTAACCTGCTATGTAAGCTCTGTTCCTATTCCTGCAGTTCTCAGGGCCTCACTGCTTCCTTCTCTGTTCCTACATTTCCCTCCAAGCAATGCAGCAGAAAGAGCTTTTGACTAATTTCATTAAAGCTATTGAAATAACATAGAGAAATTCAAATAAAAGTAGGCAAATCACAGTGAAAATGGTTCTCCTCCCTTAAAGACTGTATGCTATTTTTAATAATAGACTTAGCATATTTTGTCTAGAAACAGTGATGATATTCAAATAGACAAAGAATAGAATTACCTAGATACAAAGAAAAGAACATACATTTATTAATAAGCAACCATTGGGTGCTTTAAAATAGTGCAGTCTCAGACGAGGTCAACTTACACTAACACAACAGCTAATTGTGTGTTTAGTCTCTGTCCTGGAAACAGCTTGGTAGCCCTCATATTGCATTGTAATGCCAGAACATCTTTTCTTCCAGTATGCTAAAAAAGGACTTTTTAACTTCATGAATCATTCACATTACAGAGCAATTATTAATGTAAGTCAGTTCATTATCTTCTGTGCTTACACTAAGTCAGAAAGGTATATTTAATTTTTCCTGTGACCTCTTCAGTTCTGTCCTTACAGAGTTCAGCCTTACAGCACATCTTGTTCATTTGGACCTTTCTGTATCTTGGCCTTTAGCATTCAAATAGTTTTTCCCTGAGCTTTCCACTTTAAGGGGACCCAAGGAATGCCCTGCATTTTGGTTGTAAGTTCACTTAACATTCTGATTATAGCTGTAGTCCTAATTTTGTTTTTTTTGCCAAATTGATTTGGACTACTTCCACACAAGTTCCTGTCATTTTCATGCACTTATGCTTCTTTCTGAAATGCCTCTAACAGCATCTTGCAACTCGTACTCCTTCTTTCTCCTTGTCCTCCCTGCTGCCTTTCAACATTCTTGCTCAGTCTTTTCTTAAACTGGATGTCCTTTCCATATTTTTAACTCAAGTGTCTTTTGGCTGAATGTCTATAAGCATTTATTTACTATTTGTTTCTGTGGACTACTTTCTTCATTATGCATTACATTCTCCAAACATCATACTCATTGCCAGATTTTTTTTCATTTTTTTGGGGGGTGGGGGGCAGGGTGATCTCAAGTAATGATAATGTTAAGAAGACTTCCCATTTTTATCCTGAATATTTGTAGTTCACATTTTTTGACTTTTTGTGTCTCATTTTCTGTTCAAGATTGCATGGATTTAATAATATGGATTTAATTTTAAAATTTTTAATTTCTAAATCTGTGTTCTGCTTTAGCAGTTTCCCATTCTTACTGACATCAACACTATCATTCTGCAGCTGGTACCTACAACAACAGGGATGTTTGGTCACTTTGTCTCTCTCTTAACCATGATCCATGCTTGTAATTTTTGCCAGCTGAACTATCACAATTAAAATATATGGAAAAAAAATAATCATACTTCACAAAACTGCACAGTTCATACATTCATAAGATGATTAAAACAGCCAAAGTGACTATGAAGTGAAGCAAAATTCTGGTCTGTGCTGGCTGGGTGTGCTTGACATGATAGCTCTACTGTTATAAATTGACTAGCAAATTTGGTGCCAAACAAAAACCAAAAATTTGCATTTTGTGTTAATATTTCTGATATTTTTTTCATGTTCCGCCAGTCCAAAAGTTCTTGTTCAGGCTATCATGTCCTGTGTAGAACTCTCTTATTGGTTCCTGCAAAATTATAATTTTCCATGGTGGTTCTGTTTTCAATGTTATTCTTCAGATTTTGCTTCTGTTGAAGCAAATTCAATAACGTTGTAGAAAGTGTTTATTTAGTGGACCAGTGTACTTAAAACTGTGACTGATAAAAAAGTTCAACACAAAGCAGTAACCCAACTCAGCACTGCTGTTGCTCCATCCTCCCATGCTTTATCTGGTCTTGTCTTGTCTCCCTTGCCAACCACCACATATAAAATTAGTCAAAGAAGAAAATACAAACTCAACAACACACGCAAGAAAAGGACATGCCAAGACAGAAGAATCACAAAGAAAATATTGATGGGACAAATGCTGTAGAGGAGATCAAGTTTTTTTACAGGCTCATCAACAAACCTCAAGTTCAAAGCTTGCTGCTCCTGTACCCATCCTCACAGGGGTATTGGTCATCAAACAAACACTCTAGTAAGATCACATTAGTGTAAATAGCAGTGGGCAATCTGAGGATGAGCAGTCCCTCTGCCCAGTAAGCTGCATGTTCTTCTACCTGAGAAATTTGATCAAAGAATTAAGTTGTCTTAAAAGATGCTAGAAAATGTGCTTCTCAATCTGATTTTGGGGATTTTTTCACAATTTCTACAATGGAACTAACACTGAAACACAAATCAAACTTGATAGTAATTACTGTGAACCAGATTTACTACATAGTCTAAAAAAGCTTGCATTAAGCTGCACTGTTGTGTTTTTAATTGTTAATTTCTTTTACCAGAAGTAATATGAAACATTCCTTCTATAAAAAAACCAAGCAACCTCACCACTGTTGCTATTTCTTTTGATTTGTGGGAATAGAAGGCATATGCCATATAAGAAACATCCAGTGAAAAACTTCCAGTGAAAAGATTCCCATCTATTTCATTATGTCCAAAATAAAGGCCAGGTTCAGAGAAACATTCTCAAGAAGGAGAAATATCTAAATTCAGGTAATGCTTCTATAACTGTAAATTCAATTTACAGAGTAGAACTCTGATGTATGAACTAGGTATTTATATTACATCATAGGTTTACTTTTGAGGTAGGGTAACCTAATGTCAAATGCTTCACCACAGGACACAAGGGCTATGGCTATGTCAATAAATTGACAGAGCCAGGCACTTCAGTGCTATTCTAGGAACATCAGTTCCTCTTAAAAACATGCCATGCTCCTTGGATCACCTTCTGCTACACACCAACAAACCCTGGCAGTGCTTGACCACTGTCTGGGAAATAGCATGGTCTGTGGATCTTTCCGAGCAGCTCGTAGGGGCTGGCTGATAAGACAGTTTAGCTGTGGGGATGTGCTCTGCTCCATGGCACTCCTGCTTAAAGACAGGAAATAGACCTTGGACATTTTATTAACTAACATATTTGGAACTGAATTTCTAACTTTGATATTTTAGTTTTGGCTCTTAGGTGACTTTGTGTAGAAAAATTCACTTGTTTAACCCTCTGTTTGGTTCCCTAAGGCTCACAAGTAATACTGGCACTTCAAGATCTCCAGACAACAATCACAGAAAAAAACAAGTAAAAAGTGGATTCATTTTAACATGACTAATTAAATCAGTAAACCTTTTGCTTTTTATCACCAAAAGAATTTTTTTGTACTCTACTTGCTTTCACTTTAAAATTGTATTTCAAAATGCTGTTTTAAATTGTCTCTTCTTCAGTGTTATTTTATTTATTTTAATGCATGAGAGACAACAGCTCTGGATTTTGGTTTAAAAGGGGAAGGAAGAGTAAAATAGCAGTAGAGGCAGGAGATCAGCTTCTGGTTTGCCTTATCCATTTTTGAAGTTCTTGCTGTCAGCATTTTCATAACTAAAGAAAAGCATTTCATAATAGTGAAAAAAATTAGTGATGATGCTTCTGCCGTAATTTACATGTTGTAAATTTTACAGCTTCATCTGCTGGTCGTATTTGAGAGAAGAATCTTTCTCCCAAATAAATGGAAAAATGCTTTGCTTCTGGAGTGAGATCATCTCCTTAAGATCTACACAACCACTGGGAATTCAAAAGAGTCACAGATGTAGCATTTAGGTGACATTAAAGGTCTCTAATTAGAGAAACAAAAGTTGGATGCATGCACCCAAGAGCCTTCCCTTTGCTCTCCTCTGAGAAGACATATAAAAGAAAATGCCTAATCTCTACTAACTCACATGAATCCATCCATGAAAAAAATGCTAAGCCTCATCGGATGACTGAGACACCAGGCTACAGAGGGAAGAATAATATCTTCTTAATCAGTGCAAAGAATTGCATGAAAAACAACATGGTATGCACAAACATCTTTTACTGAAAAGGTTCATTAAACTTGATATATACAAGAACTGATGTATTTCATACTCATCCTTTAAAAATACCTAAGTAATTGCATTCTAAATCTGTGACTGTCTGAATTTCATGCTATTAACTATTTTATGTCACAAAATAATAGAGGTGGAACATAAAGATTTCTTCAGCTGAAATCTTGAGAGGCCAGGTATGTTTTTAACTGGCCCTTGCAATGGAAGGACTCCTCAGGAACATGCTCCATTGTGCATACTTTTGTGTCACTTCCCAGCAACTTTTAATGAAAAGTCTAGCTGTCAGTTGACAATCATAATATCAGTTGAATTTTACCTGAATTTGAGACAGGACTAGGGTCTCAGAAGCAATAAATTTACAGCTAAAAGGAAGAAGCAGAAATGAAAAAAATATGTTGGGGAATGGAGCAAAATGTGGAAAAATTCAGATTTTGAGGAAAAATAAAAAAATTGCCTGATTTTATCAGCTGCCGATGCATCAGATAACAATCAGAATTCTGCAACTTCTCAAACTTGAAGTATCTACACTTCATCTACATAATCATACTTTTAGAAATGTAATATCCTTGTGCTTTGTTCTCACTCAATTTCATAGTATGTATAACGTGTTAAAAATTTGTTAGTTTACTGACCTTTTTAATTTGTACTGAGGCATATTTTAAGAGTCAAAACTTAACTTTAGGTTTGATAAACTTAATTCTGTTTTTATACAGAAAATCTTTTATTTCTGAACATATTAATTTTTCTTTTCCAAATATTTTTTAAAATATTTTTGATGGAAAGATGTACAGGACACTCTAACAATATATATTTTGTTTGGTTTGTTTTGTTAATTTTCAGATAACAGCAAGCCATTCATTTTTCATTTCTGAAATGAAAATGTAATCCTAATAAGTGATTAATATTGTTACAGAAAAAAAAAAAAAAAACAAAAAACATAAGAACAGCCACACATCTGGTAGCAATAGAAAATAGAGGGCACATCTAACTCCAGGCTTAAGGAGGTTTCTATGCTCAATAGAAGTGGGAGCCTTAAGAAATTCTATTTAATTTCCTCCCCAAGAGTTAAATGATTAAGCCTATGTCAATCTGGCATATGTTTGCCCTACTTTTTTTTTCTTTTTTTTTTTTTTTTAAATGGTCAGTAATGGAGACTTAATAATGTCACCAGACAGTCTATTTTGTTATTAACAGCATGAGTATTTTTTTTACTTATTACTTGATTTTTTTACTTGCTGCATGACTTTTGTTCCTTTGGGCTGTGAAGGTAGAAGACAGATTTTTCATTTCTTTTTGCAGTGTCCTGCATCTCCACATATATACACAAGTATTCTCATATACAAGTAAATATAAGTGTATATAAATATGCATATATGCTGCCCTCCTCCCTTCTTCATTCACTTCCAAAGCCTTTCTTTTGGCTTAAGATAAGCCAGGTCATTCAATATTTCCTTTCAAAGTAGTCCTGATTTTTAGATTTATGATTGTTTTCTGTTTGTCTCCTCTGTCCAATATTTTGCTTGACATAAATGCCCAATACTCTGCTCAGCATTCCATCTGGAACATTGCCAACTCCAAAGAGGACTGTTTTGTACTTTTACTTGCTTGTCACATTCTGAAACAATGTCTGCATTTTTTGCCACAGACTAATATTCTTGGCACATGTTCAGATCAGGATCCCCTATAGCCTTCAATTCTTTTCTATTATCTATTTTATTTCTATTATTAACTATTATTAACTGTTCTGTTACTAATTTTGTTTTATTCTTTATTTCCACAGATGATTACCAATGCTCTATTTGTTGTCTTATACACCTGTTTATACAGTTCCTCCCTAACACTCCTTATTTCTTCCTCAAATTATTTCTTTCAAAATAATTTCTTCCACAAATGTACTTGTGAACATTTTGAAATCTAATCTTTCCCTCCAAAATACTATCATCACCTATCACTATATCCATATCACCTATATCACTATATTATCACCTGAAAATATGATCAAATATTAAGGAAACCATTGATAGGCATTAGGCTGAGGACAAAACCTGCACAGCCTCACTCAATATACTTTTCTATTTCAAAGTGAATTTATAGCTGCTTTTCAAGCAGGATAACCTGGAAATTCTGGTACAAATTTTAATTTTATTCCATACAGTGCATGTGCCTCTATTTGGCTAATGAGAAGGTAACATGGAGAGCTTAAAATAAAAATGTCTGCTGCTTCTCTCTTGTTATGAAGGAGCTCCTGGCAGTTTTTCAATTTCTTCTAGTGCCCTGTTCCAGTGGTCTCACACACATGCAGATATCTCACTTTTCTCAGCAGAACCTAATCTCTCGTTTTTGTTTCCTTGGATGTGTTCCTTCCTCCCAGCTACTCATATTAACTGTCCCAACTGCCAGCTCATTGTTGGTCTTTTCTCATTAAGCACCTCAGCCCACTGAGAGTTGTGTCTTGACCATTGCCAGGATATGGGTGGGCCAGTGGCAGGAATCACATGAAATCATACAACAGGGAATTGTATGTGGCAAGGCTGAAAATGCTTAATTCCTCCTCCTTCTGTTTAGGAAAAGATAGATGATCTTGAAAAGGTGTGTTTTCACAGACTAGGTAACAAGTTAATGTAGCTGGAGTGGCATTTTTAAATAGTGGTGGATGCAGAAATATTTGCCTGACTGTTCATGCATCCTGAAGTAATTAATGAGATGTGAACTCCCCTGCTTCTATTTAGATGATTGGAATATCACCTTTGAAGCCCAGTGATGGCATGTTGCTGTTGGCATTTACTATTTAGACACTGTTCATGGAATGAAGGCCAAAAATGAAATTTAAACCTCTTTGGGTTGGAAACTAAGGACTTGAAATGTGAAAAAGAGCAAAGGAAATTGTAAAAAAAAATGTTTGAGACAAAAACGAAGCAAAGATTTAAAACATCAGTGGGCAGAGGAGGTTAAAATTTATTTTTTTTTTTTTTTTCAGAGAGTAGCAAATGTGACAAGAAAACATTTGGACAATTAAATAAAAGTCTGTCCGGGATCATTACGCCAGCTCTCTACTGACGTCAGTGGGTATTGTGGCCCCTGAACCGCAGACAGTATATAGCCCTGAATTTATATCTCCTGCTACAAATAATCATATTTTGATACTGCCAAAGCCAGTAAGTGTGTAAAACTTGTAAACCAGTCATGTAACAGAACCAGGGAAACTGACTTTTAAATTGAGAGGATCAAAACCAAATGGCCGTTCTCCTCACCTGCAGCTTTTAAGCTTGGAGGGTCAACCTGGGTCGTGCTCTCAGGCTGCTCTCTGAGTGTTTTTTGATTGAAGCTGAAATTCCCGCATGGACACTTAACTCCAGAAGGGGGAGCTTCAGCAGGCACAATTACAGTAAAGTCAATTTGCAATGAAATATTTAAATAGTCGCTTTCTTACAAATAGTTTTGAGGGTTTTGCTCAGGGCGACAGAAGAATTTGATCTGATTAGAATATGGGTGTATGCTTTAAATGTTTTCTGTCACCAAGCTGTATTAATAATAGTTATTATTATTTTTCTTTAAATAAAAACAATGGCAAATAAATACTAAATTGTATTGAAAAAAATACCTTTAAAAGTAGACTCATGTTTATGTAAATTGTATCTAAAACTGTAATTTCTTACATCCTAATAGCTTTCAGAGTGTCTGAAAATAAACAAACTGGCTGCTTTCCATTCACACCAGGTAAGGAAAATATACACACTTTTTCATTTATTGATAGCTTAAATAATGAATAAGGACTAGAAGTTGAGATAGCCGCTAGGTCATTTTATTAATTTGGGGTTCTTGGAAAGACAGTGTAAATGCATAGTTGTTAGGAATAAACTAACAATACACCTGCAGGGGTATTTACGTGTTTTTATGTGCTGAAGTGTGCTAAATCTGAAAGAAAAGTCTGAAGACAGGAGAGAGAAAAGTTGCACTTATAATTAAGCCCTTGGTGAAATCCAGTAACAGGTTTCTGAGGGAAGAATGCTGATTAAAAATATGGGAGTGAAGAAAACAAATAGCATATCACTTGTGCCAAGACCAAAACATTTTGAGTTCCTACATGTTTGCCTTAGGGTATGGATTGTCCAATAGCTTTCAGAGTAACAAGACAACGAATGTACAGAACTCTGTTCTTAGATATTTTGCACAGATCCTCTAACTTCCTCAGAGAGCTTGAAAAGGTGACAACAGGTACCTGCAGACCTATCTTCCTCTGAAACCATGACAACGACGTAGTATGTTCTGGATGTGTCCCACTCTGGATGGTTTAAAAATTTACTACCTCAGCTAAGAGAATTTTGAAAATTTTATCGTATAAAACCTTAAAAAGCAGGAAATCCAGACATTTATCTTAAGTTTCATCTGTCCTGGCCACTAGCTCATAACAGTTTAATAGGTAGTACTTCAGTTATCAAGTGTAATTGAGTATTTTGTAGGGCTGACCAGATAGGCTGCAACATTTTTTTTCTTTTTCATGCCAAGTAAATAAAGCAAAAAAGAATATAAAAATTATTGATAGAGAATATTTAGAAGAAGGTTTTAGTATCATGTAAACAGTGATCTGTTTCAAGGTTTTCAGTCTTTTAAGCTTATGATGGACTGTAATACCCAGAAAGTATTCACTTACAAACTCAGGCACTGATACAATTTCCCCTATACACAACAATTCAATTTTCAATTCTTTCAATTCCATTTTCATAGGTATTAAAAATTGGCAATAAGTAAAAGAGTGTCACTTTCCAAGGTATTGCTTCAAAGTTCATTTTGGGTTATACTACGAAAAATTAGAAAATTATAACTACATAGAGTAGAATTTAATGAAGAAATCACAGTATCAGGGACCGAAAAACTCCTTTATAAACTAGATAGGGTACAGTTATAACTCTGGAAAAGATAATTCTTGTCAAAGGTAAACATGAAATTGTTTTGGTTTTAGATCTCTTTCTGTCCTCATTGTACCTTTTCATTATATATCCAACATAAAGGCCATCAAAGTTGGTGTTTTCTTTTTCTGTTGGTTTGAATTGACTTTGGAACACATTTTTCTTTCTACTTGCAGTGTATAAGTACATCTGTATTTTATTTGCTGTTATGATATAAAACATATCCTTAACTTTCTGCTTCAGTTTCCAGATTTTTCACACTTTTTGCATAATTTAAGAATTTAAGCCTCTGGGAAATAAACTTTTTTTTAGACTTATTTTTTCATGGACTGCTTCTATAAATTCATTATCCCTTAGGGTTCCCAGTTTGCACATTTTATATTCACCTGCATATTAAGAGACCATTAATATTATCTATTTGCTCCAGGTGAAATGGGTAGCTGATGTTTGGCTTTCAGTAAGTGATCCATTCAAAGACATCAGAGAACAGTGTAAGTTGTGACTTTCCTTCTAGTTTGTTCTGTTAGTACAACATAGACACTAAAAATGTGCCTACCTCCCATGCCTCTTACTGTGATGGCATGAAGTATCTAAACAGGCACTCTCCAGCTTTCAGGAAAAAAATACTCTGGGAATAGAAGATCGGGAACTGAGTGAGTAATCCAAAGATCAACCTAAGAATCATGGCTCAGACATACATCACAATTTCAGAGTTCTTCAGATTCTCTGTACTATATCCCCGGGTTTCATGCAGCAGCAATGTTAATGCTTAATAGAATTTAACAAAATAAGAATTTTCTTAATCATCCCCTATTAAAGGTATAATTTTTGACAGAGTTGTGCCCCTTTTTCAATGTGTGATCATTTTAAAAATCCAAGTTAGGTATTTTACTTATTTGAGGAAATTCATGGAAATATAGATTAAAAGTGGGAAAAAGGGTCACACTGTTTTAAGCACCTAAGCTAAACTAATTTAGTGTGATTCAGAATTCAAACTTACACACAACTGTGTATTCAATTCCTAGTATTTGTTTCATTGCAAAATATCACATTTATTGTTAATGTCAAACAAATCTATTTTTTAATTGATTAATTTGAAAAAATCATCTATGAAAGTGGTCAAAAATATAAACACCAAGTTTTGACGACACTGTTTTCTCGTCACTGATGCATTCCACCAACCATTTCAAGTTGTCAAATTGAAAATAAAGTGGAAAAGAAAGGATGGTATTTGGAAAAGAGAGGGCAGAATTGTTTATCAGGCTTAGAATATAAATTTGATTGCCTGTTATGTAAAAGACTGTAAAATTATTCTGTGATACATGCATCAGAAGCATGTGACAAATATACTTTCATTGATCTCAAAATCATACCAAAAATCAGTAATCATCAAGTATTCTTCTGAACTCATTTTCCAAAATCGAAAAGCTGATATTTTAAGCACAACTCACACAGGCGCAATGTGCAGGCTCACTCGCACTGCCTCTTTCTCCTCCTTTTGACTTGAAGAGTTATTTGGTTTTCAAATTGCTTTTTGTCTACTTTATTTTTTGCACAATGGTTGGTGAAGTTAAATTAGGTACTTCAGAAACATGTATGAAATACACCTTTTCCCAGAATATATATTTCTGGAAACCTAACAAAAATTGCAAACTTTGTCCTACTTTCTTTGTCCACACTCTGGCCTGAGTGAAACATTCACAGTTTGTGATGACAAGACCATGCTCAGCACCTAAGAAACTTAAAATGCAGGAATTTTGTACTCTGCCAGCCCATGTGAGATCAGAAATCTGGGAATAATCCTGTGTTGGGTTTGTTTGCCTGATTTGGTCATGTGACATTGCCACAGGGGAACAAGATTTTAAACATAGTCAATTATTCCCACCTATACTACTAGGAATAATAATCTTTGACCTGTATTAAGGGATAGCCTCTTCTCAAAGGGTGTGTAGACTGAGCACGCATCCAAAATCTTGAATTTTCTGGCAGTTTTGTCCCAGGAAAAATACTGATCCCTCTCCCTAATACAGGGTGACTCAAGGAAACAGTGAAAAAGAAGGAGGCCTGGACTGTTTAAGGTTTCTGATGATGACCAACTGGCAAAAAATGAATGTCTGCGTGTGAAATCCTATAATTAATCTGAAATAGAGATCTTAAAATCACCTTAATATCCTGAAAAGTATAGTATCCTGTATCATGAGTGTTTAGCCAAAGAGTTTATAAAAATCTTAGAAAAATATGCTGAAAGCGTGAAGAGTTATGCATTATTACAAGTTTACTAATTAAGAGCTCCCAGTACTGTTCTAGTCCTTTGTATCAAGACTACTCAGGATAATTCAGGCAACCCTCACTCAAAACTTTTTGGACAACCTGTTTTACAGAAAATACGTTGAAATAAAAGCAACAGAAATTTTTCAGTATATGACATAATTTTCACTTCCAACATATCCTACCTCTCAAAATCTTGCACCAATTGCCTGAAATTGAACAGTATTTCTGCTCCCTGAAATCTGTTCACAAAGCCTTTGAAATTGAAATGAAGTTTTCTAGAAGGACAGTTTAGGTAAAAAGGCACAAAACTGGCTAATAAATAACAGAAAGCAGAAAGTTGGATAACAGTGGAACACCAAGGATCTTAGACTTACGTGAAGACAGTAGAAAGTGAGCATAAAAGGCATGAAAATGTCAGCCTTTTACAGCCATTTTATATTTTCTGAAAATGTCAGCCTTTTACAGCCGCTTTACATTTTCTTTGCACTGTTGCAAAATAACTGATTTATTACAGGACAACAATAAGTTGAACTTACAATATGGACACCAACGCTGAAAATTAGTTGGACCTAATTCACTTTTCCTAATTCTGATTTTTTTTTTATATTTGCTGAAACAGTTAAAAATCCTTTAGAGAATGACTTAATTTTCAGGCATTTAGGAACATTTAGAGAACACACACTTCAATATTTCTGGAGCAGAACATTTTTTATCTTTTTATTGAGAAATAAAATGTTAAGCTTACTTGTTGTAAAAAAGACCTACATTGTGTCTAAAGGCTGATTTTATGAAAATTAAACTTTCAATAAATCTGAAACTAATTAAAATAATATGATAAAAACACGTTATGCAGATTCATAGCTGAACAAGACACAGCAATTTTCTTGTAATTTTATTTTCACTAGAAAAGGGAAGGGAAGGGAAGGTGCGGGAAGGTGCGGGAAGGTGCGGGAAGGTGCGGGAAGGGAAGGTGCGGGAAGGGAAGGGAAGGTGCGGGAAGGGAAGGTGCGGGAAGGGAAGGTGCGGGAAGGGAAGGTGCGGGAAGGGAAGGTGCGGGAAGGGAAGGGAAGGTGTGGGAAGGGAAGGTGCGGGAAGGTGCGGGAAGGTGCGGGAAGGTGCGGGAAGGTGCGGGAAGGTGCGGGAAGGTGCGGGAAGGTGCGGGAAGGGAAGGGAAGGGAAGGGAAGGGAAGGGAAGGGAAGGGAAGGGAAGGGAAGGGAAGGGAAGGGAAGGGAAGGGAAGGGAAGGGAAGGGAAGGGAAGGGAAGGGAAGGGAAGGGAAAAAAACATTGTGGTTCTGCTGGATGACAAGAAATGGTCTTGAACACCCTTGCTTCGCTATTGCTGAGCTCCACTGGACTTACAACAGTTGCAGCAATGTTACTCAATCCCACAGGAACCAAGAGTATCAATTTACTGTTTCCACAGCTGCAGAGTGTTAAGCGCTGACTGCACCCATTTCTGTGGTCATCACACTGTGTTTAGCCATACATCAAGTCAGGTGTCAGATCTACCACTGACAAAGGGCTTCTTTTTCCTCTAGGTTGTTGGATGCTGATCCTCTTGCTCACATCCTCTTGCTCTGCTATCTGCCCATCAACCATAAGTTCCTCTACTGACCATCACTAGTCCCTCTTAGGCTTCTTTCTCTCATTCACACCTAAACACAGTCACACACACATGAAAAGTAATTTCCTATTGGGAGACCTTACTAAGCTTTCCTTTTCTAGTTTTGTTCCTAAAAGCTCTTTTTTCTGAAACCTTCCAAATTTTGATCAGCAGTGAGGACAAAGGAAAATGCTTAGGTAGAAATGCTGAGCTCAAAATAGGCATTAATGAATAATGGAGGAAGGGATTGATATACATTCTTAACCATTCTGTCTGACTGAGAAATTGCTGAAAAGTTATTCTGAGTTTTAGGTTTCCTCTTCCTTCATTACAAATTGCTGGAAGGGCCAAAAGCTATCCTTTCAGTTATTAGCAACAATTAAGATTGTTAATTTGATACCAAATTACTGTCGTACCCAGGAAACCCTATTCACTGTGTGCAGTTCAGTGTGAAAACCTGACAAAAATAAAAAGTTGAGATTGTTGTTATCCAGCAGTTTTTCAGACTTTGTAGAACCATGTGAATATACCTTCTGCACTAGGGTTAGGGCTCAATATTCACAGTTTGCTTTCTTCTGTGTTCCTTAATGTGTTAATAAGGAAGCATACAGTCAGCATATAGTATGGAGCTCACTTTTTCCAGTTAATGGTTTGCCATACATGATTTCATCAATTCCCATGATCCATCCCTTTACAAATTTCTGGGAAACAGCACGGAGGATATTGGGGCACTTTTGTGGCTTGTTAATGCATGTCACCAGACTAGTGGAACTACAGAGTAAATTGACCAGTCTGAAATTATTACAAAAGACAGACTTGTTACACAATTTCAGTTACTCTTTAAAAACCTGAGTCCATGGACAAGTAACATTTCTTCTCCACTTCATTTTCTATTTCGTTATCAACCTTTGTTTTAATCTATAAAAACAAAAACTCAGTCTTTAGAACTGAAACATAGCAAGAGTTACCCACAAAGGGAATTCCTGTCAGTCTTTTTACTTAGGAATTCCTATTCATGTTTTATGGTCCTGATGGAAGGTATTTGTCCAAATGAAGAAATATATTCTAGCATGAGAAAAGAACTAAAATGAGTGGCATCTGTATTTGCCAGTTTGGTGCATATACATAAAATTCCCAAGTGTTTTGGGGAGTACTCATATCACAAAATATTAGTGCATATTGAAGCTGCTGCAATTGTCAGTATTGTGACACCTGCATCACAGATGAAGGATGGTAAATGAGTGTTTAATCATAGCCATCATCCAACTATGTGAGCAATATTTGCACTAGGAAAAATGACCATATTGAACAAATTTGTTGGCAGAAAAGAAATTTTCTTGGGGAAGATGGGCATAAAAGAATGTAGCTAAGTGAAATAATGGCAAGTTTTGACAGAAGTGAGGATGATAGCACCATACTGTGCTTTCAGAAGAACAGTCTGACTTGACTGCAAGACAAGCCAAACAAAACATATTTGTCTTGTAAAGCTGCATAGTAGTGTCAATGACATGTTGTGAAGATGAGTCAACATATGTGAAAATGGAAATAATAAGTTATAACTTCCTGACTCTCTACACTAAATAAAGCAGTCTAGAATTTCAGGAAGGAGTTGGTGAAAAATTAATTTTAAATTAGTATTTTACCCATGCATTATTTTTTGGTTTAGGTAAAATCACATAGGTTGACACTTTGCTGTGGCACATGTTTATGAGGAATTTTGGCTGTCATTTGGCCTTGGGTATTCAGATAGATAAGGGTGAAGTTGTGGGAAAGTTTTCTTTAGCTTATTTGGAGGCCTGGGTAAAGAAGGTAATGCTGTCCTTGGCAGGGGTGTCTCAGATGGTAAGGTTACAGCTCCTTTTCTACACAAGCCTGATAGACATTCTGCCCACAGAATGGGTGTTGTAGCAAGCAGGATCACCTGAGACACAGTAAAGGCACAGCCATATATACAGTGCTGATGGCCACAGATTTTATTCTGGCTGTGTCCTGAAAAGTGTGTCTTACTTATAGCTCACTAGGAAAAAAGAAAGGTGTAGAAATTGCATAGAAAGGAATAGAAATTGGGGAAAGAGATGAATAAAATGTTGATGGCTCTTGAGGAGTCTGGGTTGATAAGCTATGATATCAGACACAGAGATTTAAATGGCATGGAAGGTTTAGAAAAATTCCCTATTCAACTCACAGAATAGCTGCCAGGGCCTTTTTGGGATTGCCTTCCTTTGGATCTCTGGATACTGCATAACGGGCTCCTAGGCTGATATCCTATGTATCAAAATATTCCAGTGTTCACAGTTTCATCAATCAGGAGTTCATAATCTGGATGATTAGTCAGACAAGGCAACGAGCTTTTCCTCAAGCAGAATTTAAGAAATAAATCCTCACAATGCCCTTTGAATAACTGGAAATTATGTCTGCTCTTCCTGGATGAGGAAGAACTCATGGGAAGACCTTTGCAACTTTGTAGGAGTCTCTGTTAAGTGAGTTCGATTCACCTGCCTGTGGGGTTGGATTTCCTCTCATTTGAAACCCATTGAAGGGTCGGGGTCAATTCTCAACAGTGTTGGCTCAGATTTCCCTAGGAAGAGGGAAGAAAGGACCATTTGAATCAATAGCTATGTCTGCATACTTGTTAATGGAAGAGCCATTTATATGTGCCAGGAAACCATCTCTGCCTCTCAATTTTGATCACTTAGAGAGGCAGATAGCCAGAATTGTCCCCAGCAACCCTTTGGCCCACATCATGTATCGTTTCTCCAGGCAGTGTTTGGGCACAGTGAAGGAGTTAAGACAGCTGGGAGCAGCGACAGTGTTCTAGAAGACAGGAAAATTTAAAAGTATGGACATGGGGCATTTAATGTCAGCTAACATCAGTGCTAAAGATTGTTCCTGGCCTTGTTAGAGTTCTTACCCTGTTACATATTTGGTCTAAATTCACTCCCTCTTTTTTATTTTTTTTTAATTTTTTTTTTAAATTTTTTTAAGAACAGGTAAGATCACTCCCCCAACAAAATGCCATCAACCTATGAAACAAAGCCTGATTGACTGATGCAGGATTTTTCAAATTAGCATTATTTAGCAACTTTTGCTTCAGCTGTCTTTTCACAGCTATCCCAAGAGGAAAAGAAAATAAGACTCGTGAAATTGTTATTCTGTATGGAGGGATGATCAGAACAGAGCTGATCAAACCAGCACTTCTGGTTTCTCTCAGAATATAACTACAGTGATGCTTATTTTAAAATGGGCTTCTTGTCCATTTCCTCTTACAAAATTCAGAGTATCTGAGCCCTACAATGAAATGCATTTTACATCAGATACACCATCTAAACAGTATCTGGAGCAGAGAGAGAGATCTCAGCACTTCCAGTCCTAATTAACCTGTGGGTTTTCTCTTGTGGCATGACTCCAGTCTATTAAGTCTTGCATTTCTTGCTGCAAAGTAGCACAAGTTCAATGGGAAACATAGAAAGTGTCTTTCTCTTCCAGAATACTGTATCTCAGCAGCTAGGGAAAGCTTCTGGGAGGTGGATGCAGTGGATTTTAATTCCCTCCATCTGAATTAAGAGCTGAATCCAGTTCATTTCCCAAGCCCTCAAAGACAAAAGGGTTGTAAGACAACTACACCCTTTGGTTATCTATTAGAAAAATGCAGATTTTTAGAAACTTCTATCTTGCTAGATGCTGATTTCCATGCAGATGGCTTTCATAAAGAAATCCCTAATTCCTGGTTTTCCAGTGGATGGAGGCAGGAGAGATGGACTGTATTTTATATGCATACAGTATAGAATTCCAGAGATGTAACAATTTAAATGTCAAACATGAACATATGGCAACTTTAGATGCTAACAGTTACAGGGATGTTTGGGAAGAAGGGGTTGGGGGGGAACAGGAGAACATTTGTGAGATAAGATTGAAGATCAATAACTCAAATCCACTTCTGCCCACTTATTAAATGCCTGTGAGCCTTTTATTTATGCTGGTAGATTCATGTCAGAGCACAGGCAGGGACACTGAAAAAATGATCATTCATATTCTTAAAATGATACTACAGTCTCTGGCACAATATCACTCTGTTCCAACTAGTGTGCTTGAAAATAATTCTCAGGCATGCATTGGAAATTAGCACAGAGTGGGACTCATTCCCAACAGGCAGTTTGAATGTTGTTAGCTTGTTTTTGATGGCAAGAGAGCTTAATAGTAAGGATATGCCAGTTGGCTTCAGTGTCAAAGAAAGCCCTAGGCTCTGTTTAGTTTGCTAGTGTAGATATAGTCCTACTGGTTCTAACATCTAAATCTAACCAGAATGTTTTTTTATTTTGCAGAGAAGGTGAAGGCTGTTTTGGGATGCTGCCCCTTGTGATTTGGAATTGATCTTGCAAACACCTATTCATATAAATTATTTTAACTCAAACAGTTCTACTGATCTTAAAAAGCTGCCTATAAAATCAGAACAAACATTTGTGAGTGAGGTTTTGCAGAATCAGCATGTGGTGGGACAGGTGCAAAATAGAAACTTAGAATTCTGATTCCTGTGTGGTATTCCATTCTGCTTCCAGAGAAACTGAAATCATAAACAACACAGCAATCTGTCTCACCTTTGAGTTGTTTTTCCATACGTAAGTTGATTCTGTGGCCTTTCCCCAAATCAATAGTGATAAGAACTTAATTTTATTTGTATCCCCTTGTACCAAGCATGTGGTGAAAAACTAGTCCCCAAAAAATCCTAACTTTGTAAGAATAAATGCATTATTTTTCACTGTGCAGTAGTTATATGCTCAGTATGTTTTCTTTTTTTCATCCTTTCATCCTCAGTGAGAAAATTGAATGAAATCTTACATTGTTGTCTATTTCCCCATCAAGGAGTTTTTTCCTTGGAGAAAAACAAACATTATGTACTATCTACACTTGTTTTTAATATTAAAAACCGAGAAACAAAACGTCATTAATTATTTAGAAATTACTGGCTGTGATCATTATGCTAAATGGCAATTATGGTTATTGTTTACGTCAAGAAGTTCCAGTGAGGAAATAGAAGATCAAATTCCCCATGTAGTTTGAGCTGCACAAACATAAAGGAAAAAGATAAACTCTGTACCTCATTTTGGAAAAAAAGAAGAAATAATGACCAGTTTTATGAACCAAAAGGCTAAGAAATAAAATTGATTGGATAGTTGCCTCCCTTCTGCAACCATACCCAGAGACATCTATCACAACTCTCCATGCATCCCACACTTTCTTCATATTCCACTGGCTCTATCCCTTACACAGCTGTGTGACCCATTTTACACCTCTCTTCACCTTCTTTTGTCATTTCTGATACAATCCTAAAGGAGAGTGTAGCCATTGTCACAAATTATTTTCTACAGCTAGCTCTCACAGAGTCCTGAGGATGCATCTGCCATCCATATCAGTAGACTAAATTATAGGGGACTTAATTTCTTCCATTTGAGGAAATATTATTTCATAGAAGTCTTGTCTGAAAGGAGTCTCTGGAGTTTGTCAAGCCCAGAGTTTCTACTTTAGGTGGGATTATATCACTACTGAATCATGTGTTTTGGCTAATTTTTATATATTTGGTTTGTTTTGGTTAAGTCCTTGCAAAAATCCAAGGACAGAAGGTTCTGCCTTATGCCTTGCTGGGTAACAAGTGACAGTGATGAACAACCTTTCTGGAGAAGTCTTCCTCCTCTCTAATGGGAATGTCCCTGACCATAGTTTATGGCCTTGTTATTTCTTCTGCCACTACCATAAAGACATTGGCTTGGCCATTTTAAAAACTGACTTTCAAGGTGCTGTAGGCTGCTGTTCAATTGGTCCTCATCTGTCTCCTCACCAGAATAATGAATCACAGAACTGCAGACTCACAGAATAATTAAGGTTGGAAAAGACCTCTAAGGTAAAATCCAACCATTAACCCAGGACCACCATGTTCACACTAATTGTATTACAAAGGGCTACAACCACATGCCTTTTAAAAACTTTGAGGGATGGGGATTCCACCACTTCACTGGGCAGCCTATTCCAATGCTTGACAACCCTTTCAGTGGGTCAACCCAATTTCAGTGGAGAATATTTTCTTAATGTCTAATCTAAATCTCCCCTGGTGCAATTTGAGGTCATTTCCTCTCATCCTGTCATTTAATACCTATGAGAAGAGACTAACCTTCAACTGGCCACAACATCTTCTCAGAGAGTGATAAGGTCTCCTCTGAGAGTCCTTTTCTCCAGGCTAAACAAACCCATCTCCATCAGCTGCTCCTCATAAGACTTGTGTTCAAGATCTCTCATCAGCTTTGTTGCCCTTCTTTGGACATGGTCCAGTACCTCAGTGTCTGCTTTGCAAGGGACCCAGAGCTGAACACAGGATTTTAGGTGTACCCTCACCAGTGTCAAGTACAGGGGGACAATCACTGCCCTGGTCCTGCTGACCACGTTATTTTTGATACAAACCAGGGTGTTTCTTGGCTTTCTGGGCACACTGTTGTCTTATGTCCAGATGACTGTTGAACAACACCCCCAGATCTTTTTCCACCAATTACTTTTACAACACTCTTCTCCTAGCCTGTACCACCACATGAGGGTGAGAACCAAGTCCAGAATCCACTCCTTCACCTCATTGAACCTCATACAATTGGCTTTAACCCATTGATCCAGACTGTCCAGATCCCACTGTAGAGCATTCCCACACTCCAGCCGATCAATGTTCCTGCCCAGATCAGTGTCATCTGCAAACTGACTGAGGGTACACTCAATCAATCACCTTGTCCAAATCATCAATAAAGATATTAAACAGGACTGGTGCCGCCAATGAGTCCTGAGGAACTTTGCTAGTGACTGGCCACCAACTGGATGTAGCTCCGTACACCATCACTTTCTGGACTCAGCCATCCTGACAGTTTTCTACCCAGTGGCCAGTGCGCCCATCCAAACCATGAGCAGCCATCTGATTGTCCCTCAGTCCTACCTTAGAGGTGGTGTGTGAACAACTTAGCAATCTCTGCTTGGCAGCCCCTGTATGTGGTCTGATGTTTACAACCCTTCTATCCTCTCACTTTGTTCTTTTTCTTCTCCTTCACATTTGGATTTTTTTTTTTTTTATTGCTCATGCTTACAGTGGATTGCATGAGACTGTCTCATTTTGCCTCCTTTACCAGTAATTCCTAATGTTGTTCCCTTCACTCCTATTAATAACAATAGTTCAAATTTCTTGTTAATGGTATCTGATGAGGTGATACCTCCTCTGATATCTACTCTTCTAGTAAGTTAACTTTCTCACTTCATATACAAAAAAGGACATCAACTTTGGGACATTTGCTATTCTTATGTTGCTGATACCCTCTTGTATGACCATCAGCTGGCTTCACTGCCATATCTGTTGCAGTGCTCTGTACCTGGACTCTTTAGTGACTTTCAGTTGATGAGTGATGTCTTCTTGTTTGTTTGTTGTGGGGCTGGATGAATTCTTCTCCTTCCAGGCTCTCTTACCTCAGCAAAGTTGTTCCATGTGTCACTTCCATCTGTACCAGCTCTTTGCCTTTCTTTCCTACTCTCCCATGTAATGCATGGCATAACTCACTGATTTGTTTGCTCACAGAATCTCTGTAGCATATTGGGTTTTGTTAAAAGCTTGTGACTATGCAAGAAGGTCTGCTGTTTTCCTTACCCTGTGTTCTGGTTTTGCCTGAGATAGAGTAAATTTTTTTCCTAGTAGCTGCTTCAGTGCTCTATTTTGGGATTTAGTATGAGAATAATGTTGATAATAGATTGATTTTTCTGTTGTTGCTCAGTAGTACTTACTCTAAGTCAAGGACTTTTTAGTTTTTCCCATGCTCTGCCAACAAAAAAGGTGTGCAAGAAGCTGGGAGAGAACATGGCCAGGACAGCTAACCTGAACTGGCCAGAAAGATATTCCATACCATATGACGTCACACTCAGCAAATAAGGATAGAGGAAGAAGAAGGAAGTAGGGGGACACTAAGAGTGATAGCGTTTGTCTTCCTGAGTAATCCTTAGACACCATGGAGCTATGTTTTCCCAGGAATAGCTGAACACCTGCCTTCACATTCACCCATGAGAAGTGGTGAAAATTCCTTGTTTTGCTTTGCTTATGCATGCAGCTTTTTCTTTACCTCTTAAACTGTATTTATCTTAACCCATGAGTTTTCCCAGTTTTGCTCTTCTGATCCTCTTCCCCATCCCAAAAGGGAGGGGAAGATGGCGGGGCAAGTGAGTGAACTGCAACCAAGCAGCTGATATCTGGATTTAAATAATGACACCCTGGCAACTACACTCTGAATAAGGTAGAATTGGATCCAGAAGGGAGGGAGGTGATTCCCTCCTGGAAAAAAATACCTGTGCTCAGCTCAATGAGGTTCTAGAGTGTAAAGTGAGAAGAAAAAAAAAAAAGGTTTTAGAAACTTGACAATTAGAGAAAATTCTGCATGAAAAAGAGCAAACTGACTTCTAATATAACTGAATATAAAAAAAAAAATCCAACAAATAAATTAACAAAACCCCAAAATATACAACAATTCTTTTTATAGTCACAGACCATTAGATGGCTTTGGTGTGTTCATTTGTGAAGAGCATGCAGCCAGATGGACAAAAAAGTTTGATGGCCCATCATCCTGCCCAAATATCTTATTGGTCTAAAGCAAAACCTTATGGAACCCAGAAAAGCCATCAGAATCTAGTTTCTCCACTGATGGAATGAAAATTACTGGAGGAAATTCTTGGTGGAGGCTTGCTTCCTTACACCTTTGTTACATTCTTCAGTCAGTACTAACATTGTCTTTCTAAAATAAATCAACTTCTCCAAATTAATTTATTTCCATATCTAAAATCCCAGTTTCTATTTTCTTCAACTCATTTGTCACAACCTCCCTCTGCCCTTATTTTTCCTCTCCTTAGAGGACCTCGCAAAAAGGAAATAAAGGAGATAAAGTGTGAGTCTGTTCTCTTTTTGCTTTTTTTTTTTTTTTTCACCATCTTATATTTCTCCAAGGCTGAGGATGAGGAAGCTTCTTTTCTCCTCTCCTCCACAAAGTGGCCTAAAGAGTCTCATACCATCTTCTTATCTCACATTGTGACACTTTTGAACATTGTGACCTTTGCTTCTTGTCTCACATTACAAACAAGTTCTATATTTTCCTTTATTGAAAAGAGATAAAAATATGTTCAAACACACACTTGCATTTGCACCAGTCTTCTTACCCATTTCCTTTGAGGTTTTTTTTTAGTGCAAAGCTAATTTAATTTTCATTTCAATCAAAAACCTGTTCATGTGTGGCTGCTGTGAGCTGCAGTGTATAAAAGCCCTATTACCTTTCTCATTTCCAATGGCAAATACCAGAACCAGTCTCATTCCCTGTTCTGTCTGCCACCAACAGTCATCCATCTTCAACACTGTCATGCTTGTTTTCTTAAAACAGTGTCCCCTTTCTCTAGGGTGACTGTCCTCTTCTAAGCCTAGGTTACTATGTCCTTTAGAGAGTGCCTCTTCATGCCTTATTCTCCTCTCTGTGTATGTTTCATGTGTCTGCCAGTGGTCCCTTCTTCATCATCCAAACATGGTTAATCTTATCCATACTAATTCAACCAGAATACACCAATCTGCCACTTCACAGCAGAACAATTTCTTTCTGTCTAAGGCAAAATACTGATGTGTTTCTCTGGTATTGCCTGTGATTATCTAGTCACCTCATCTAGCTCAACTCATCTAAACAAATCTTTCAAGGAAAATTGAAAGTGCTTTTGTTCTTCCTTCCTTAATGTCTGTACCAGGGGAAGTGTCTGTGTGTGTCATTCAACACACCTGACTCAGATATCCTCTCTAGGTCATCAGGTATAGGTTATATTTAAATAGTGTGTCTTCCTTTTGTACACTACCTTTAATACACAGCTTTCCCATTAATCTCTACTACCTGTAATATAATCCTTTAGGATGCTATTTGACTGATTTCAATCACCTATATGCAGTAGAGACATTTGCATCTGTGGTCTTTTTTTTTTTTTTATTTCTCCTCATACAGTGTAGAAAATGGCTGTTATAGAGAGGAAATTCTGCTAAAATAGTCATCCAATCAATTTTTTTTTACATTTTTTCCCAAAAGTTCCTGTATCTTGGAGGACTAGCTCCTATGTAAATATTCATGCTGCAGAAGTCTAAAATTAGCTGAAATCAATCTTGTCTCCTTTTTCCTTTTTCTCTTCAGCTTTGTAATTTCTTTCCTTTAGATCCTACCAAAGGCAAGCTATCCCCACTTAGAGTCCATATGAAAATAGTTTCAGGTTCATTTCCCCAGGTGCAGCTTTGACTATATCATTCATAATTATTCATCCATTCTATAACTACACCTTTTATCTGAAATCACGTTCATGCAATTTATCTTTCTCACTGTTTTCCATCTCTTATTTACTGTTCAGACTGACAGCCACATATGGCCATTGCTGCAACTTCATATTGTTTACTTAAAGACATTTTGGAACAAACGTATGTATAGTTCCTCCCAGGCTGTCCTGCATGTTTAAGGATATATTCCCATATACATCTGCCATGCTGTAGAAATCAGATTTTTATAAAACCCCCACCAAATATCTTCTGTGACACTAAAAAGAAGCTTGGCTTTTGAATCACTGAGGCCCCTGATATGGATGTTCAATCAAAATTCTCTTTATTTTTCTCCTTAGTCTCACTGACATGAAAATAATACTTGTGAGCAAGGACTGTTTACTACTTGTATTTACACAATACTTAGCATAAAGATATATCAGACTATGAGGAAATATTCTAAATGCTAAAAATATTTAAACAAATAATAATAACAAGAGGAATATGAGATATTTCTGTAACAAAACATTTAGTATTTAAATTATCTCTGAGTCTCAAATGAACAGAACGCACCCTTTGTTACTTCATAAATTCACTAAGAATATAATCTTTTGTGGTGCTTCAGAAGAAGAAAATACTTGTATTGCTCAGTTAGTACAGCCATATATGAAACTCAGTTCTTGTAGGATATGAAGGACAAGCCTGCATTTTAGACTGAATTTTACACCTGTCTCTATTGGGAATGGCAAGCTATTTACAGTAATTCAGGAGCATTCTTACCAGATAGCTTGGCAGTGACAGAGCTGGATTATGTGTTGTATTGTAGGTCACAAAGATGCAAAAAAATTCACCCCAATAAATTTTTTTCCAGTCTGCTCTAGTGTTCCCATTTTGTGTGCCTTGGCTTTCATGTATTTGCTCTTTTTTTTAATATGGCTTTTAATATTTTAAACATAGATAACGGTATTCATTTTTATTTGTTTCATATTTATATAGGTTCTGAGTTGGGTTTATTAAGTTAAAGCTGAATTTTAAGAAAAAATCAGAGTAATTGTATTGTGCAATTTCAGGTTAACTAGGGAAGATATACTGCTGTTTATATTTTTAATGCAATTTATATTTTTAAGGATCTATTTTTTTTCTTTAATCTGTGTCATGAATAAGTTCATGTCTGATAGATACTAACGAACAAAAAGAAATATGTATATAGTGTTATAACATATTATCAACGGTCAGAAGAACATTTTTCTTAACCTTAAGTATTTGTCTTTTCAATTTATTGCTATAATCTCCAGACGTATACAGAAATAAACTTTCCCATCAAGTTTGTACAACCTAGAATGCAAAAAATTGTCACTTTATTTCATTAAGTTCAGATCCACCTCATAGAGTTGAGACATGAATTTTCAGTGACTGAGTGCAGCAGAAAGAAAATCCCAAATTAGCCTAGCGAGCCAGTGCAGATTTTTAATATGTATTTATTTCCATAAATGTAAGTGCTGAGCAGCTGATTTCATTACAATTATGGCATATTACATTTAGGATCTTTATTTGCATATTTTCTGCAAGCTGAAGTATTAGTTTTTGAAGTGCCATTTTAGGCAATTTTTGCAGTGACAGATACAGATTTTCATTAGGATCACAGCAAGCTGTTGGCTAAGATTTGCACTCTAGAGAACAAGTCCCACTAGAACTACATAAAAATATGTTAAATTACTATCAGGGTTGTGGAAGTATGAATTCCACAAGAAAAAGAAAATTAATATAGATATTCAAGGTTATGACCCCCTGAGATACAGTTCTTGGAGAAAATAAATAAACCCAAAAACCTCAAATCTTCAAAGCTGAAAACTATTTAGTTTAAAAGACAGAAAAGATCAGGAAACATTTTATCTGGCTTTGATTTGATTGCATGTTTATAGAAAAAAAAATCTGAGTAGGATGATAAAAATAGAAAACAATCACCTGAAATACTTGTGAGATTATGCTATGCTCTACTTTCTAAACTCCTGAACCCCTGCTTTTCACTCAATGATATGACTTTTTATGCTTTACTACATTCATATATTCTCATTAAGTCTCATAATCCAGGTGCACTCTTCTGTCTCAAGGGAGACCTCCACTCATGTTTTCTCTGCCCTCTGTTTTCAAATGGGGAAACGAGCATAATTGATAGCTGTGCTCAGTTTCCTTTGAAGTTCTTGAGTACAGAACCAAGTGGAAAAAAAAAGAGCAACAACAAAAAAAGTGTTTTGTACATTTATGGGGGAAAGGATACTGCAGAAGGACAAAGGAAGATGGAAAGCTGGAAGATGAAGGAAAAAATGGAAGGAAATCATGAGGGAACTGCAGCTGAAGATAAAATGCAATATAGTATCGGATTGCAAGAACAGAGGGACAGAAGTATGAGTGAGTTCCAAAAAGTCACTTCCTCTAGAGATCTTGTGTCACAGATGCTGCTGCTGCTGCTGAAGAATAGAATTTAGACATCCATCAAAGGCCTGCTACTGTCCTGGTGGGAAAATAAATAGTTCAACATATTGCTCATCTAAACCAAAGTTACCCTGTAAAGACTTAGAAGGTTGGGAAACTTGGGACCCATGAAGGATTCTCTCCATTCTCTCACTCAGTTCTCTGTCTCCTTTCTTCTCTCTCTTTATATCTATAAATGTTGAATATATACGAAATTAAAAATAAAATATAAGCGCAACACATATAGCATACAAATAGGTTTAGGTAGGTTTAAAAGGTGTGTGTGTGGTGGGGTATATTTGTGTATTTACACAGACATGTATCTATTATATTTATGTGTGAAATGTATGTGCAAAATTCTTCTTGAACCTGAATGAAGTAAATATAAATCTTATTTAAGAGCTGGCTGAATTGCAAAGTGACATTGCATGTAATAACTTCATGTGCGTTTGCACACATAAACACATTGCACATTCACAGTTTTAATGTTCAAATGCAAAGTATAAGTAAATGTTGTAATTATTGGTGAAGTCTATCAGAATATTTCCAGAAGGTAAAAAAAAAAAAAAAGAACAAACATCGGGTAATTCCAGTTGGATCCATAACCAGTGTAATTAACCAGTATTCAACAGCTATTTTTTAAATGGGCTTGGATGTGAATTTTCTCCTCTTTTTTCTTTCTAGTGGGGAACAGAAGGAGTAGACAGGCTTTGGACAGAATTGCTAGAAAACACAGCAGATATGAGGTTTGTTCTTCCATCTTTGTCTCAGAAAATCTGTAGCCTAGACACAGCTGAGAATTATAAGGAAAATAGTCCTTGTATATGAATCTGTTGAGCATGGCATGAAAAAAACAGGAATCAAAGCCCAAAACTCATTTTAACATTACTGTTCTTCTGATTCTCTTGGAAAAAATTAAGATCACTAGACTTAAGGCCAAGGTTTTATGCCTGCTTTGACAGACACTTTAAGAAAATCTGATTCTAAGTGGGATGCAGCTCATAAAGGAAATTCTTTTTTATAGTGTTTAGTTGTGCAACTGAAGCAATGAGTTTTCTTAACTTAGTTTCTGGATTTGTACAGCTGCTAAAACAGTAGACATTCACTTCATTCTTCTTCTCTTCTCTTTTATGATGCCATAAAAATTTTATGAGTTATTAATGAGGATCTAGACTTCTGACCTCCGATACTTGGCCGAGGACAAATTTATCAAAGCAGAGCTATGATAGAGCCAATTGGAGTCTGTTGAGGTGTAAGAGTCTATATTATGTGTCATTAAATGAAAGCAATAAAAAGTATGCTGCTTGTGCCTTTGTTCTTGTTCAAAAGTATGTTGAAAAGTTGTCTGTGCTGGCCTGACAAAACCCAGTCACTGGTAGAGCTGATACCATTGCTCCTGTCTAGTTCAAGGAAGGTTCTATGACACAACACAGAAGGAGTCAGAAGAGAAGCTGCTTCACTCTTAATAATATTCTTTCATTTTTTTCCCACAAAAAAACCGGTGAGGGGTACTTAGCCTAGACCCACAATTTTCTGCAGACCCATAAACTAGGTTCTGCTTTATGACAAGACTGCTGACAAGAACCTCATGAAGTTTAACAAGGGGAAGTGTAAAGTCCTGCCACTGAGGAGGACCAACCCCATGCAGCAGCTGTATGCTGGGGGTTGACTGGCTACAAAACAACTTTGCAGAATACAACCTGGCTTCTGGTGGCCAGAAAGCTCAACATGAGCTGTAAAAACATGATTGCAGCTGAGCAGACCAACAGCATCCCATGAGAATGAGAAGGAGCAGGTCAAGGGATGTGAACCTTTCCCCTTTTTGCTGGTGAGGCACAGCTGGGCAAGGAGGCTCATGTCGGTCTTAGCAATGCTTGTAAATATCCTTGCAGAGGGATGTGCACACTCTTGGGTAACCTGGTCTGGCTCATCCTGCTTTGAGAGGGAGGAATGGGCTAAGGAATCTCCAGAGGTCCTTTCCCATAAGAAATGTTCTGTGATCCTGTGATACTATGAAGTAGATGATCATCTGTCAGAGTCCTGATGGAAGCCCTCTTCATGTCCCTCTTGTGGGATGACTGTAGCATGTTGACAATGTAGAAAATATTACAGAATATTCTGTCTTGGAAGGGAGGCACAAGGAACACTGATTCCACCTCTTGAAATGGACAGTACAGGGACTGAACCCATAATCTTGGCACTATTAGCACTGTGCTCCAGCCAACTGAGCTATTCTCAGGGTTACCCTTCCTATGATTCTCTTTCCCTCCCAGCTGAGGACACTCCAGGGAGCAGTGTGTTTACCAGTGGTTTCCAGAGGCTAACAAAAAGCTTATCATCACAGTAAGAGGGTCACAGCCTCTTATTTATGCCTCAGCAGTGTCAGAGGCCAGCTGGCTGGAGGGGTAAACAGGTCATGCTCAGAATAAAAGTACTCTCATAAAATTATTTAGTAACCCCCCCACCAGGCAGGGAGTCACATCAGTCCCAAAACCATTCAACTCTCATAATTTTCAATATTGCTAGGGAGATGGAAGCACAGACACCGTGGTATAAAGGTACAGATGTATTCCTTTACAGATGTGCTAAAGTGAATAATATGCTGTACAGTAATTTATGTGTCAGGAATTTTAAGCCCTTTTCCATCTTTGAATAAGGCAGAGCAATTTTAACAGACTGTCACAACACTCTGAGGTGAGGTGCCTTCTAACATTCTACTAGTACATTTGGTGAGCAAATTGCCCAAGGGTTTGGAACTGGGGTACTGGAAGTGACTTTTCTCTTGTCCTTATTAGGTAGCTGGAAGGAGATTACAGTATATGGTGTAAATTTAATGTCACCCTGGCAGGAGGTGGTGGGTTAGGAATCCTGTCAGTCACTGATTTACTGCTTAACAGTAGGGAAAGGCTTTAGAACAAACCCTGTAGGAGCATTATAAGCACTTTTTTTATTGTCAAGATGTCAGAACACAACACAGGGTAGCCACTAAGCTTAAAAGTGATTTATCAAAAAAAGACCACCTGGAGATTATCCTATTTTTGTCATTTTAAAAGGACATGAAAAGATCATTTTTGTCATATCTCTTTCCTGGTCAGTAAACAAATCCACAGAGGGCCAATTTACTCATAAAATGGCCATTGATGTTATGAAACCCTTCTAATTTCTAACGTTCCATTTTATTTGTTGCTGTTACTTGAAATGATTTATGACACATTTTGCTAAGTCACTGTCTCTCTCCTCTCAACAAATTTTTAATTTCCATGTTCAAAAAGTTGAATTTTCTCCAAGCTGCAAGAAGTATTCAGAATCTGCTAAATATTTTAATGACGAGAGATGGAGACTTGTAAAGGAGAGTTTAGTTAAAACTGAAATTTTATTCTGATTTTCCACCAGTGGTTGTGGCTCCAGAAAACTGCAATTTAAGACATTTCAAAATCCCAATACTAATCATATGAAATAATAGCACTTTCTATATAGAACCAACAATAAAAATAACCTTTGTCAAGACTAAAAAAGCTAGCAGTAGTAGTTATAAATTGACCATTTTTGTGTGACCGGATTAAGAGAAAAAAATTCCTCAAGATCCCAAAAAAACCCTGTTTGATGTCAAGGTCAGGACTCAAACATAAAACAACATAAAACAAAGCAGGGTATTAGTTTTAGCAATTATAGTACCTTGTCCAGAGTTGCAATTAAAGCTGGTGTAAGCACCATATGGACTGCTTACCTGTTTCCCTTCTTATGGTTGGTTTGGGGGTTTTTATAGTTTTTTTTTGTTGTTGTTGGTTTTTTTTTTTTATTATTAGCTGAAAGGTGTGGCTCAGTTTTGAAGCTACATTGTACTGTGTTCCTTCTTTCAGATGGAAGTGGCTCAGATTAAGTGAGAAAATATTCTGAAAATCTCTACCATGGAGAGCTGTTTCCAGAATCTGAAATATATGGGCTGAAACAAACACCATATAAATTGATGATTTCCATGGAAAAATGTCCTTGGGTTGCATGTGGTATAAAACAAGGCCTGGCTCAAGCTTCCCAGCAGTACATACAAAAGAGAGTTTGGCAAGAAGGAAGGGGGTTCTCTGAGAGGCTGCTCAGAGACTGTTCACATTTGGCTCAAACAAAGCATCAGGATGGGAGTCGGCTCACAGAGTCCTGGTTTGGCAGGACCCTGCAGAGTGTGGCTTTCTTTCATTCTTCACCTGAGAAGCTGGAAGAGATTGGGATCCAGTGCTGTTTCTCAAGTGGGACAGATTCCTACTGCTTCCCAAGTGGTACTGATGTTACCTTGGCTGTCACCGAGGCTGAGTTTTCCAGGGCTAAAGCACAAAGAAAGTAGCATGCATGACAGTCAGCTGTAGCCTTCAGGACAGTGGAAAAAGGCAATTTTCTTTTAATTGAGGAAAAAAATACCAACCTTTCCTTAAGGACTTTGGCAGAATGATTGCTATGTTGGCTTTTGTACTTTCAGAAGAAATGCTTTGTCTGTTCAAAATGTTCACTATGCATTAGGAAATCAGCACTACTCTGTGGGGAAGTCATGGGGAGCCTGGGGTGCAGGGAAGGACTGTGGCAGCTGCTGCCTGCCCTGCTCGACTCAGGGAGATGCTGCTATGGGAAACCAGCCAGGCAAGAAGGGGTGAGTGGGACTGCTCTTGTGATCTCTGCCAAAGAACCTTATAAGGGCCTGTTATATTTCAGTCTTAGGTGTTACTTTTAATCTTGATCTGACATTAAAAGTAACAGGAGTTAAAAACTTTTCCTTGACTATTACTTCTTGTCACTTTGTCTTCTATAAGAAGACTTTCTAATTTTTTCCTTCCTTATTATAACAAATATGCCAATTTTAAATGTTTACAGAAGAAGGAAACGATTTTTTCTAGTGCAAGAAATAAGCATAAAGCAGTCTGCCCGATCTGCATCTCTGTTGCTGTTGCAGGCTGAGGAAACACTGGGCAGAGAATTGTCTCTTTTGTACCAAGGGCATCATATTTTGGTGATCTTTTGGGACTCATTCTCAGGAACAGAATTTGAGAGAGAGTGGGGAAAAATTCTGTCTACTTATTTGCTTTTCCAGTTGAAACTCTAAATTTTCTGATACCTTTTCTCAGTTTCTCAGTTTAGTGTAAGCTGTTTCTAGCTTACTCTTTCTTTTCAGAAACAGCATTTCTTGCTGCCCTCCCTCCCTCTCTCTCCCATGTTTCCAGTGATGTGTGATGCAGGAGCAGAGAAATGTTTTAAGGTGAAAAGCTACTGAAAGGTGAGTTTTTGTTGATGCTATAACTATCCTCATTTAATTCACATTCTACTAAAATTGTTAGTTTATCTACATTATTCAAACCCCTAAGGAACATTTTTGACATCCAGTTATGTATTAAAGCAAAGCCTAGAAGAGAAGTAATCATGTAGCTTTAGAAGTGTTTCAAGAAAGAGGTTGACTACTGGTTATGGATGTATGTCTGATGTGGTATACAGAAAAATATATACAGGTATATATTTTCCTTTGTCATTTGAGTATTTGTCTCTGAAAGGCAATGTGCCACAGTCATCAAGCAAATTTATCACATTGCAAGCACACATCAAGGTGTTCAGAGCTGTCTTCTAAAGGCTGAACACCTCTCCTGTGAAGACAGCATGCGGGAGTTGGGTTTGCTTAGGCTGGAGAAGAGAAGGCTCTGGGGAGACCTTAGAGCAGCTACCTAAAGGTACAAGAAATCTGGATGGAAAGATGGACTGTATAAAACAGCATGTAATGATAGAACATGGGGGAATGGCTTTAAACCGAGAGAATGTTTTATTTGATGTTAGGAAGATATTCCTCACTGAGAGGGGTAAGACATTTGAACAGGTTGCCTAGAGAGGTTTTGGATGCCTCATCCCTGGGGGTGTTCCAGGCCAGGTTGGATGGACTTTTGTGCAGCCTGGTCTAGTGGAAGGTATCCCTGCCCATGGCAGGAGGGTTGGAACTTGGTGATTTTTAAGGTCCCTTCCAACTCAAACCCTCTTGGGATTCTGTGAATTCTTAATTCTCCTGAAAAATAAGGCCTGTTTCTGTACTTTACACATTAAGGAAACAAACTTGTACAGTTAGAATTTTGTGGCATGTTTGATTATTTAGCATTCACCTGTTGACCTGTTGTATGACTCTACACACAAAATTTCATCTAGCTATCTGATATTCCCTAGTGAACTTGTATAAAGATGTTTTTTTTCATTACAGTATGAAGATTTGATCTCTAGAACTTTTAGTATCTAGTCTTTTCTTGCCATTCAGCTATGGATTCACCATGATCAAATTTATCCCCTTATTGCTTTTCAACTTAGGTTTTTTTGTGAGCAAAAGGAGTGGAACTTTGAGTATACCAGAATAGACCATTTTACCTCAAATATTATATGTTGATTTTATTCATACCATGTGTGGCTATTTTAGTGAGAATGCTTTGTAGAACTCATGTAAATGTCTTGCAGAAGAATATACAGAATTATTCCAGAAACCATGACCATTTTTTTTTTTTGTAGCAATACCAGTCATTATATAGTCTGACTAAACTGAACACGTGAAAACATACATTTGACTCCTACATCATGTCTACATTTTTATCCTTCTAGTCAAGACTGAATTTTTTCATTACTCTTATTTTCAGTCTCATTTCAGTCCAAGAAGTAAGAAGGTGTTTTTTAGAAACTATAATTAAGAAAGTGTAAGGAGATTGTGTGCGAAGAATTTGTTGCACATCAGTTCTCTAAATATATGGTCTAAATATACTGCAAGCTATTCATAAAACATTGATGACAGATTACTTATTTTTCTGTGCATAAATATATTATCTTTTTTGTCATATAACTGTCTTTGTTATATATTTTTGTTGTAAGAGCAATTTACTGGCTGTTAAGATAACTATAAAACAACAAAACAAGTATTAAATGAAAATAAAAAACATTAAAGACTCCAGCTGTCTTATATTTCTCTGAAAAAGAAGTCAGAAAGTCAACAGCATAACTAAAAATTAATCTGTCCAACAACTCGTGTTAATCATTAAGTTTATTATTTAAACTGATAGACATTTTTATGAAGACTACTTTCAAATTTTTAATAAAGGAAATGGTTTTGAAAAAGGAAAGGAAAAGCAGAGCAAAATATGGGGTATAAAGTATGTAAAGCAGTAAAAATAGGAAATAACTCTCTGTCACAATTGTTACAGAGGTTCCAAAATGGTACTGGAGATTGCACAGGCCCTGTCCAGGCTTAGTGTATCCTTGGGACTTATTTTGTCAGACAGTTATCTGGAAGCTACAACAGTTCTATATATATATTTCCTATATCAGGATATGCTATATCCTTTATTCCACAGGATCAGATTGCATTTCCTTAGAGTTCTTTCACTTTTGAATTAGATCCAATACATATAAAAGAAGAATCAATCAATATGGTTCAAACTCTATGTAGAAAGAGGATGGAGTAAGATACACAGAGACTTAAGGGATTAGAAAACTCAAGTACTACTCACATCACCATGCCTCTTCCCATCAGTTCTCTCAAATCAAGTTGTCCTGTGATTGTCCATTCTCCTCTGCTTACTGACAGCTAACCAGCATAACTTCAATGACTTTACCATTAAACCTTTATTTGGCACTAGGTTTTTTCTCACCATTTTCTGCTCTTTAAAATGCAATGAGTTGTAATGTGAAATTATGCAATAAGCACATGCATTGAACATGCATAATGCACATTTTCTCATGGAATTTGTCAAACCTATTTCAATTGACTGGGAAAAGATTATGTGATTTTTGCGCTGTAGCTCCACAGCTAACTAGCTGGTAATCCAGAAAAATCTTTTTTTTTTTTTTTTTGTTGGAGCCAAAGTAATTTACACAGGAGAAGCAAGAATAAAGTAAAAATAGTTCAAATGCTGTTCCTGTTCCTTGCAGTGTGCTTAATTCTTCACATCTGCTGTTGATTCTAGCTGAGAATTTCCATGGTAAAGAGCAAGGAGAAGACACACAGGGCAATTCTAGGGAAGGCAGAAAAGGCTTTGGGTCAGGAGAGGGGAGAAGGACTGACAGTGAGAACAAGACTGAAGATTTCATTTGCCTTAATGCAACAAAAATCTTGCAGTTGTAACAATATGAGAAAATTCCTTCCTCTTCCTTCTCTCAGCTACAGAAAATCAGCCTAGCCTGGTCAGGCCACTATGTGTACAAGCTTAAAGTGAAATATTTCTTATTCCAAATAGGTTTATCATTATTCCTCATGAATACTGTGGGATCCACTAAGCTTCAGGACCATCTTGTAGATGATAGATTTTGCAGATATTTAGACAACGGAAAGAAAAAAAAACTGTCTTGCAGAGGCAGTAAGCATTTAGCTGATTGCAGCTATTCTCAGCCTCCAGCTGTCTTTACCAGAGTTATCTATTTATTTAAATAAAGGTGTCATTGTAGAACACTGTCCTAGGCAGTCTAGACATAGTTTTTTCTGACAGTTAAATAATTCCAGGTGGGCTGCATTTTCAGATGACAGTGGTTTGAAATCACAGGTTAGCAATTATCAGGAAGTCTTTATTAATCTATGGCAAAGCATGACACTGAGGAAAATGATTCTTCCTCAAATGCACAGTGAATATTTTGCACAGTTAGTGTTGAAGCTACTTCTGGAGTATTGCTTTATTAATGTAGGGGTAGTTCTTTATTTTACCTAGTCTGAAAATCTGACTTTTAAGTTTCTGGCTGTATTGCAGTTACTTTCTCAAATTTGGATACCTAGGAAGGGTCAAGACTATTGAAGCATATTCTGGAACAAAATGGAAAAGACAAGAAAAGGGAAAAAAAAGAAAGAGAAAGAGAAAGAAAAAGAAAAAGAAAAAGAAAAAGAAAAATAAAAAGAAAAAGAAAAAGAAAAAGAGTTCTGTGTTATAGATTTGTGACAACAGCCAAATGCCAGGAGAGAGGGACAACTGTGTCCATTGGGGCATGAGGAGCATGAGGAAATTGTAAATTAAAAAAGTGTTGTGTGGTGACTGGTAATCTCAGTTAAAAACCTTTGTATCTATTCTTGCCGTTGTAATCCTGGAGGCAATTACTGTATTACATATTTCAACGTGTAGTGCTGAATTTTAGAAAAAACAACTCACAATATTTTGTTTTTCCAACATATTTTCTTGAAGATGTTTAGCTGAGAGAGGTAGATAATTTTAAAACGTGCTGTTCTGGGTTCCTGAAGTCTTTTAAAGCCAGACAGGAAGAAACAAAACCTCAGAGACTATTAATGCTTTGGGGCCTACTTAACAGCACATTTCATAATGAAATGTTAAACCAGTATAATATTTTTTAATCTGCCTTGCTTTGTAGGCCTTTCCCCCCCCCCTCTTAAGTTGTCTTTATTATGCCTATAAATTATCTGTTTTTAACGAAAAGTAACAAAAAGGAATGGACAGGCTGACATGAAGATCAACTAAGAATGAATGACTTGGGAGGCAAATCTTATTTATAAATATTCTTTATCCAAGTGGTTCATATTCAGAATGAAGTAGCACTTTAAATATTTGAGACGGGGTTTGAGAGGTATGTAGGAAATATGAACACCCACTTGTACCAAAAGGGATTGCTGGTGATTATACTCTTAGCACGCAAATCTCTTATGCAGATCTGAAAATACCATTTTGACGCTCTGCAATATTGTAATCATCTTTTGATATTTTTAAAGCTGTAACCCAACACATTATTTTTGGGAAAAAAAAAGTTAAAACAATATGATGGCAACTACATGCATCAGTCAAATGGTTCTTTGAGCACCTGGAGATCCTTCTTTGATATTATTTTGTGTTTTCACTGTTTCTAATAAAGATTATCTGGCTGTGAAAAGATAGGGTCAATTAAATGTCAGTGACGGACAATGACAGTTATTAAAGGGGAATCAAATGAAATGTTTTAGAAATTGTTAGTGGTCTGTGATCTCCTACATCACATCAGCAATGCTCTTCTGGAGTAACACTGTTGACAAACTGTCTAGAAAGATTTCCTGTTACAATAAGCTGGTGTGATCCAGATATTTTCCAAATTTGTTCTTCCTCTTTACCATAGTAATTCTTACAAATATTTTCTCCCACTTAATCTTTCTTTCACCTCCTTTCTGATTTTGGTGGTGCCTGTGACCATGCATTCTGTGCCTCTCTGCTAATGATGAGGGCTTCAGGCTGCAGCAGGCTCTGCCACCACACCTGCTCGCCCTGCCCTACCCCTGCTCCCCCACCCCACAGAGTCATGATGAGGTGTGGTGGCTCCCTCTCGGCAGACTCCCAGCTTTAGTGCGAGGCAGGAGTTGTCGGATCTTGCCGAGTTCAGGATTCAGAGAAACAGCTCGTTATTGCAAGAGGCAGCTCCTGCCTGTTGCTGCTGAGCTCAGGGGCGGGGGAGCTGCTCCATTCACTCTCTCAGGGGGAACTGTTGCTTCCCTCCATATCAATTTCTGGCAGCATTGACTGATTTCAGATCTCAGTGGGAGCTTTAAGGCAGGAGTGACTGCATTTCAGTGTGCTGAGGCACTTCTCTAGTCTTCCTCTGATAAAGTCTTGTAGGTGGATTTTTCCTCCCTTGCCTCTATTTACAGTACCCACGAAAAATATGGTTAACTCTAGGGGAAAAAAAATTGTGGACATAGGTAGCATGCTTGTACCTACTGCTGAGAACAGAGCAGTGGTCCAAGATATGGCATGTAAGCAGCAACCTGCCAGATAAGTAAGGATTATACATGAAAACAGATAATTTCAAGAAAAAGCCTTGCAATACCCCTGCTATCACCCCTCCTGTTACATAAAATATGTAGCAGGGCTAATAAGAATCATCAGTTAAACACAGTGACTATATGATGATTGCCAAGATTAAACCAAGGCATGTGTTGGATTTCATCAGTCATGTCTCAAATGAATTTTGTCTTGTAAATAAGATACACTCAGAATTAAAAAAAACCCCATGTCCTATGGTGGTGGACTGAAGATTAAATTCCTCTTATGAAAAAAGAAATTCTTGTTTACAAAAAAATATCCGTGGCTGATGAGCAAACATCAGTATGTGTTGATTCAGCTTCAGCCCTCATAAGAGAGGCTTCCTCCAGAAAGCAGAAACTGTAGCTGGTCCAAGTCCATCCTCTGCACATCCTCTGTGACTGTGGCTCTGCTGTGAGCAATCGCCCACAGACATTTGTATCAGCCTTGGGTCTTGTAAAAATAATTAAATGAGTAAGAAATTTTAAAAAACGTAGTTATCAAGGTAAATTCAACATAGCCAGAATACTTTCAGTGAAGTAGATAGAATTTTCAGTAGAGTTAAAAAAGCCTCAAATGCCAGGAAATTAAGACCAGCTTTGGCAAATACAAATAGAAATAAGCTGCACAGCACCCTGTAGGTAAGAATACACCTGTAAGAATCCTTACTCTAACTATCAGATTTAGAAAATTCTCTAGGTAGTTAAAGCTCAAGAGAGGAAGCTTGAATGTGAAGAACCTGTTAACAGCATTCAGTTGGTAGAAGGTTGCTGGATAAACATTCCTGTTTATTCTCAAATGAGAATTTTTTACCTGTTGTTCCAGAGTGAAGTGTGACAGAGAACATTTGTGACTATACTCTAAAACAGCATTGGAAAAGGCATATGTCCCAAAACATCCTGCGAGTGATCTTCATAGTATGAGGAATGCTATTTCTTCTCAGGATTTGAAATATCAAATATATTATGTCTGTGTATGTCTCAATTATGTTATTAAGGGCATTGCATAAAATAGAAAATGCCACTGTAGCATTTAAATGGCTAAATTTCTTTTTCTCATTCCTTTTAATTTTTACAAGTAGTTTTCATCACTAATCATTTCCTTATGCAGTAGCTAGCAATTTTTGTTCTCTCATTCCTAAACCTCGACAGGGTAACAGCAAGGCTGACACCAACATTTCTATAAGCTTTGTAGTACTTCTGATATTGAGAATTCCATAAACACCTGCTTCTGATCAGTGATTGGACTTTCCCTTGGGGCAGACTAAAGTGAAACAACGCTGAATTATTGTATTGTTGTTGTGCCTTAAAACTATGTAAACTGATAACCAGCTAACTGCTTAAAAAGGCCTGGTTTTTGGCAAGAAAAAGTACTCCTTTGCACCTGCCTGGGGTCCTTACATTGCTCATTATCACAAGAAATGTTTATATATGTTTAAACAAATATCTAAAAATAAAAATTAAAAAAATATATATAGGGTTTATTTTACAACAATTTCGTTGCAATGGAAAGGAGATGTAGCCATTTTTTTGTTTTTATCTGTAGAAATATAGCAAGATAAAAGCATCAAAATAGCACTTCATAAAATTTATAAGGAAAAGAAAGACAAAGAAAGGTTAAGAATAGAGGGATAGCAGAGGGGAAAGGTATCACCCACTCATGGAATAAGCAGTGAGACTGGCTTGCTGCAATTTTGATATCCATTTGTTAAAGTGATGGTCACAATCTTGACCTCTTGGGTATGGGGGACCAAACCACAAAATTCAATGGGTTAATATAGCTTAAGTTTGCATAGAAACACCCAGGCTCCTTCCCTCTTGGGGCTGAGTTTTACACTGTCAGCTGCAGCGCTGTGTGTCATGCCCAGTCCTCTTGTTCAAAGCCCCAGAAATGAATCTGGGGGTGTTTCAGGTGCCTTTGATGGTTGATGACACCTTCTAAGATATGACAGCTCCTTCTCATGTCAGTGTAGCTGAGTCACTTATGCCACATCAGAAGGGATGAAGACCTTCAGGTCTTGAATGTCCCGTTATTTCCCCCAAGGGGAGTTTTCCAACTGAGCCAGCAGTGTAAGGGAGGACATTGCCATGATTACAACAACCTCACCTCAGGATCTTCTTATCGGTCTCTTCCAGTTATGGCCCAAAATCCAGCATGTGACATCATGCTCAACCTGCAAAACTGAGAGAAGAAGCAGGAATGGGTGGGAAGTTTGAGATGATGGCATTTGTCTTCACGAGTAACCATTACATGTGAAGGAGCCGTGCTTTCCTGGGGATGGCTGAACACCTGCCTGCCCTTGAGAAGCAGTGAATTATTCCTTTGTTTTGATTTGCTTGTGCATGCAGCTTTTGATTTACCTGTTAAACTATCTTTGTCTCAACACACAAGTTTTCTCACTTTTCCAATTTCCTCCTTCATCCCACTTTTTTCGTTAAGTGAGTGGCTGTGGGGTGCTTAATTGCTGGCTGAATTTAAGCCATGACAACCACCTTCAGGTGTTCTTGATGCTTCTCTGATGCTGCGGCCATCTCCACTTGTGCATCTGGACTATGAACAAAGTCAGGGAAATAATCCATGTTCAGACAATTTTTTGGTATATTTTATAACAGTTTTCAAACTAGAGTGATGCCCTGATCCAGATTGTAAGGTCACCACACAAACAATTATTCTAGCATGAATTACACTGATCACATGCTACAGTGAAATACGTGGAGAAGATGAGTGCAAGGAAAACTCTCAGTGTCATATTGTTGGTGAAGAGTTGGTCTCATGTAGCCATAGAATCATAGTTTGTTTTGGAAGAGACCTTAAAGGGCATCTAGTCTAATCTCCCTGCAATGACCTGGATATATTCCATCGGATCAGGTGTCTCAGAGCTGTGTCCAACCTTGTCTTCAAAGTTTTCAGGGATGGAGTATCCACCACCTGTCTGTGCAACCTGTTCCCATGTTTTACCATCCTCATTGTAAAAATCCTTCCCTTAGTTAATCTAAGTCTAGTCTCAGGTTAAACACATTACCTCTGGTCCTACTGCAACAGACCCTGCTTAAGAGTCTTCCCTCAACTTTCTTCCTTATAACGCCTCCCTGGCCTTCCAATAATTAAATAATTAATAATATAAGGTCTCCCCAGAGCATTCTCTTTTCAGCTTGAACAGCTCCAACTCTCCCAACCTTTTCCCACAGGAGAGGTGGTCCAGCCCTCTGACAGTCTCTGTGGCCCTTATCTGCACCCAATCCAACAGGTCTATGTTGTTCCTGGCCAGCTGAGCAGAGACAAAAGGAAACACTCTGACCAGTTCAAACACTCTTTTTTTATGGAGACTGAAGCGCAGTGCCTAACCTCTTGTACTCCTGAGGCCGTTAAGTGCCCTCATGGTAACTTAGGTAGCAATCAGAAATGGCAATGCTTTAAATTACCCTTAATCATTTAGCTGTGGGAAGAGGGAAGTTTTCTACCACATACTAATTTCCTTTCCCAATAGTATATGGGGACTCGTAGAACTTATTTTGCTATTGATCACTAATGATTATTTTCAAAGCTAGAAATTTATATTCTATGTCTAATCCTCTCCAGTCAAGCTTCTGTTGAATTTGAAATTTCTTAATTTCTGTCAGTGTGTCCATTATTTACACTCATTTGCTGAAAGCAGAACACTGAAATCTTGGGAGAAACCACCTGACAAACATAATTTCCTAAGCTTCGATGCCTAAAGATAGCTTAATTGGGAAAAATGCTTCATTTGAAAAAGGGAAAATTAGAGCAGCAAGATAATTAAAAAAAAAAAAAAAAGTGTTTGAAAATATTGCTTTGGCAATTGGAAAATAGTTCTGTTGATTTAAGAAAGAAGAAGAAATTTCACTTAGAAAAGGAAAATGAAAATATCATTAGGTTCATCAAATTATCTTTTTTTCATCTCTGCCTAGTTTGTGTGTTAATTAATAAAACAAATAAGCATAATTATAAACCTTTGCAATAAGTAATTGTGTGATCTACACTATGAAATAAACTTCATTTTGTCAAACTGGAAAGCACTATCAGTTAATGCTGTTACATCTGGTTGTTTCCTCTGTGTGTGTACTGTACACAAAACATTATGAATTGTTACTTCTTACTGAAATTTGGTTTGTCCATTACAAATTATGGCATATGAAGACTTTACCCTTTCCCTGGTCCCTTTACAATGTGTAAATGGATCAGGCTACTACAGACCTCATGTTTTGTCATGTTTTCTGTTTGGGGGAAAGTTAACTTAATGAAAACATGGTGGCAACCAGCTTGGAGCTGCTTTCAATAAACCCTTTAGTGTCAGAGAGAGAACTTATTAAAACAAGACGTTCACATGCTCTATCAGGATCTTTGATCTGAACATTTTAATGAATTGTACCTTTTTGTTTTAGGAAGCAGCTCTCTTTCAGGTAGCAATCATCTCCCCCTGCCCTGTGTTTTTGTTTGAGGTGGAAAAGGCAGTTTTGTGTATCAAGTGGGAGTGAATATACTAATTTTTGTGGATAGTAGGATTACACCATTAAAAAGCATACATGTATTATATTTGTGTCTACCTTTGATTATGTACATTGGAATTCTCAAGTATACATTGTGTACATAAATGAATATGTAAACATGCATAAAAATATGTATTATAGGTATAGTAATCTTTAACACATGCATCATAGTTTACATAGTTTACATAGTGACATAGAAAAGGATGGTATGGAGACATATTTTAGAAAATGAGATGCCTGTATTGTTTCTAGAGCTTTTCTGTAGAGAGGAAACAACTTTACATAGGATTTCTAAACTGAAATCCAACTACTGAAAATATAGAGTGACTGTCAAAATAAAGCCGCTGTAACTGTTTGGTGCATATATGTACATATTCAGCCTTTCACATTCATATCTGTGAGTGAATAAATATACCTGTCTATATATCTATGCAACAATATATGAATATATCTCTATATCTAAAACATTCTAGATTAGATATAGATCTGTCGCTCTATTAGGAACGGCGAGATTGAGCAACACAGACTCTCATGGAGTCGATTTGGAGAATGTCTCATAGTTTATTACTTCAGCTCTGTTTTATAAACTGATACGTGGAAAGTACAGAAAGGAAACTCTTATTGGTTAGCAAACTGCTACATCACCATCATTGGTCAGTGGGGTACACACCCCTTGACCTTCTCCTGCAAAGAAAACAAGAGACAGACAACAACACCTGCAAGGCTGTTTTCTGTCTTTGAGGATTGTTTTGAATCCTCCCATGAATTTCCCAGGCCAGCTTCTCAGGCAAGACTGAGAAGCTATATGGCCTGCAGTTTCACAAGCTCTCTGTTTCAGAGTTAGCATCCACATAGATCTATATCTAATAAAGGTGATATGTCACCTGTTACTTTCAAAGAAATTTTTGATATAAATTTATATGCATATTTATATATATGTGGGGTTTTTATATTTTATCTATAAACGAATATAAACATACATACATATTAAATCTTTCTTAGCTGTCTATGTATGACTATTTAAAAATATATTACTCAAAAAAGAAATCAAAATTGATTTTTTTAAATTTTTTTTCTGCTATTTTATTTTCTCCCTCCTTTCCACCCTCTTTTTTTTCAAAAAGAGGAGATATTCTTTGTTTGTTATTGCATACTTTTAGGGATTTTTTTCCTTTAAAAAATATAATAAACCAAGATGGTTTTTGGTTTCATTTGTTTGGCCTTTTTTTTTTTGCCTCTTTTTAATTTTCTTTAGCATTGAATGGACATAGCATCCTTGTACAGCTGAAAAATATGCTTTAGTGTGTTTTTGTAAAGCCAAGTGTTCTCTCTTCTTGTTTCTTTTAATCTTTCTTTTGTCAACTTATCTCACTCTTAAACCTCAGACCATATTTATTGAAGTGATCCTAAAATAATTGTATTCAAAATGAGATCAGAATGAACAGATTATTCTGAAAATTACTTTTCATGTTCAGCTGATATAATTTCCACTGTATTTCAAAAATGGTAAAATTCTTTTTGCAGGTCACATGGTGCAACTGAGAGTTCACACTTTTAATCCAGTTTTACTCTATGCAAGACAATTAAATACTTTTTAGTCAAATGTGTTACTCTGCATTTTTTTCAAAAAATCCTTGCAAATGTATGTGGCCAAATCATTCCAAACATCAATAGTTTGCTAAAGTAGACTGGGCTTCACTTTTGCTTAGGGTAGGTTTTCACTATTGTATTTTTCTGAAGCTCTTCATATTTTATTCTCTGTATTCATTCCTATATTTCAGTGATCCTTCATACAATATAAATTAAGCTTGAAACATTTCTAGTTAATTTTTTGGCACCCATCGAGTTTAGCAAAAAAGGTGAATTTGTGACAGTTTTTTTACAAAATCTCTTTATCTAGCACACTATGTGCAACATAAAACTTTCTTGCAAAGCTTTTGTTTAAGACATTTTGAGATTCATAGACATCACACAAACATTGTCTTCTTTGTTTAGGTCTTCTCTCTTAATAGTAGACCTTACATTTGATTTTTTGCTTATATTTTTTTGTTTATTCATCTTAACTGTGTGTTGTTTTTTAGTAACGGTGCTGGAGATTCCATGGCAAAAAAATCATTTATAACTTATGTTCCTGTGTTGTAAAAACTTGGGGAAAATGATTCAAAATTGTGCCATTGGGACTACATTCCTGCTTCTCAGGGGTCTTGTTATAACTTAAGCTTTACAGTAACTTTTGTGCAATAATATTGCATTGTTCCCAGACCTTCTACAATAGGTTCAAACTCACTGAAACATTTTGACTCTTACAAAGAAAACACCAGCTGAGCTCAGTATCTGTGGGCCAAAGGGAATTGTTATACAGGTAACTGTGAGGGTGGGGCTTTGCCCATTTCTCACATGTCACCACCATGCTTTAAAGGCATTTACTAAGCTGAGTAAATCTAAGATGCTACAAATTTGAATGTCCCTTTTTTGAGAGGTGACAGTAAAATGATTTGGTTTGTTATTGGTGTTTTTTATTGCACATAAAATTTCCAAATGGTGTTAGTTCACACTTTTGGTGTAATAAGCACAACTCAGATTTAGGGCAAAACTTTGTCTGTTTGTGTCACAAAATGTCTTCTTAGGATGTGGTATGTAAAGGTTTTCTTTCTTTTTGTTTGTTTGTTTGTTTGTTTGTTGGTTGTTTTGTTGGTTTTTTTTAATTGAGTTGGGAAGGTGTGGATCTGCAATTGATTTAGAGCATAACTATTTTTTACATAAATTTTCTCACTCTAGATTCAGAAAGAATTCATGAAGGAGTAATTTGCTGTATGTCAAAGTTACAGAAAATCTTTGGCATTTTTTTGGCTCACTGACCATGCAAAGAACTTTGTGACAATTCATTTTTCATATTTCTTGTATTGTCAGCTTGAAGACAATGGATTGCTACTGATGGTGGTCCACAATATGTATTTTCCACATGAGAAAAAAACTCAGCAAAGTCTGGCTTCAGAATTACCAAAAAAAAATTAAATCTTAGAAGTAACAACCTGTGGTATAAGGAACTGTATCAGCTTTAAGGGCTAGTAATCACAATTAATGGATTACAGGGGGAGAATAAGTTACCTGGCAGGCTGTCATCTGATGGGCTTTCTATATATTTCAGTGTTCTGTGATATTTGTGAGGTCCTTGTGGCCTTAATGCTTCTGTGATACCTGTCTTGTGGCTTCAGGATGTCAGCAAGACAGAGGAAAGATGATGGAAGAACCTGTATTCAGATGCAACCTGAACTGCAGTTCTTCTAAGTCTTACTAGGAAGCTGAGCTCTCCTTCTGCAAATTCAGTGATAACTCCCAAATATACTTGGTGGAAACCCCATGTTTTTCTCCTCCTCTGTTTATGTTCAACATCTGTTCTTCTTCCTCCAGTCTCACGTTGCTTATCAGGGCTCTGTTGGCACAGGCAGTGCTTGGGGAAGATTAGTGAGGTTTTCCTATGCAAAAGTAAACTCGGTGCTCTTGGTGCATACTCGGAGTGACACGGTTCTGAAGGATTTGATCACAAACTGCATTTTTCCAGATTACTTCTTCTGATTCAGTGGGAAGAAGGAGCAGCAGCTCCTTAGGGGTGGGTTTATCACACTTTTGAGCTTATTTGGTTTTCTTTCCAGAGCTAAATATATACTTTCTGTACATTATTCGACCACAGCTCAGGAAACAGAGGTGCTAGCAATTATATTGCCTTTTCTATGCCATTCACCATAGGTACTTAATGTTTTTCATAAACAGTAAATAAGTTCTACCTAGAAGTCTCATTTAAAAATATTTAGACTATTTTCAAGATTAAAAAAAAATAAAAAAAATAAAAAACTGCTATTTGAAAATTAGAGATAATTTAGACATTTTTCAATGCACTTAGCTATACTGAATATTTGTATGTTAAAAAAATATCCCCTAAATGCCTTAGGCTTTATAATTTCTGAAAATCAAGTCTTGTGCTGTTAAACAATCTAGAAAATGAGGAAAGCAGGATGTGTAAGTAACTGTGAAAGCCTGTCTTCTCTGGAAACAGCTCACCATGGAAAAATCAAAGAGTCAAAATCAGGCATAGATATCAAATTAATTATTTTTTCTTCTCATGACAGTAACTGTTCTTTGCCTGAAATTCCCTATAATATTTTATAATTGTTTTTTTTGCTATAAGTAAAGAAAAACACCTACAAAAAATAATGTTCAATTAAAAAATGGATTCATTAAATTTTCTAATTCACATTTCACAGGTCCCTGAAGTTCATCAATCTGTAATTAAATGAAATCCCAGAAATTCTATCCAACTACAGCATAGCCCATTATATTGACCCATGAATTCATGAAAGAAATTTTATAGTGGGCTGTTCTGCTTATTCTGTATAAACACTGGCATCAGTACCTCTAATATTAAAACATTTATTAAAATGTCATTTATCATTCAGCTGCACTTTTTTTTAAGGCACTTGGATATTTTCTCTAGTGCATTTGATTTAAAGATGTTTATTCCTATGAGCCATTAGCATAAGTCTTGGTTACTAATGGGCTGGAAACTACTTCATCATCTTATGCTTTACAAGCATATCAGACAGAATCTTTTTAAGTACATACTAGGAACATTTATTAGAATCTTCTTGTCTCTGCATAATTTTGAAGTTTTTAAAAATTATTATTTAATTTTGTAAGTCTATTCTCAAACTGATAAGTTGTGGCAGTTTTTATTCTTAATAGTCTTCAGAAACCTGTGGATTTTTTCTTTCTCTTTAAACAACTACAAATAATTTGGTTGAGAATTTATCCTAACTATATATATTTCACAAAATACCAATTTTGAATGCATTCATTCAACTAATCTTTACTAATAACATGAAATCCAAAGTGCAATTACTAATTTTTGAGTACAAATTGTACAACAACAACAACTTTTAATTAAAAAAAATCATTATCTAATATTTTTATCCACTCCAATGTTTTATTACCGCCCTGTGTAGCACTTTCTGAATATCTGTTACACAGTTCCACCATAACATTTTATTTTGCCTCCTGCTTTGAAAATTGTTGCTCCAGATACAAACTAGGAATTCTCACCTTCGTTTCTTTGATTTATAGCAAGCATTGAATAAATAACTTCCTCAGTCTTCTGACCCTTTAGCCCTTTTAATCATCATGTCATTCTTAAAAATGCTATAGAAGATTCTGATCTGCTAACAATATAAAGTATTCCATCAATTTTCAGTTAAGGCAGTGATAGCAATTTTCTCATAATTAATTGAGATTTTTGTGTGCACCTTTCCTTGGCTCTAAGCACAAATCAAAATTTTAACTAGGGTTAATTTTGTGTCTTCCTGCCTCTCTTTGTCTCATTTACTATTGCAGCTAACTCCAGCTATGGATATTGTCTCTCGCAACTCAAGCCATTTCTTTTGTACAGTCTTCTCATGAACCTAAACCCACTTTCAACAAAATCAAAATCTTCAGCTTCACAGCATTAAAACAATAGGATGAAAGTACAGGCAGGATTTTTAGAGTGCAATTTGTCCCATCATAGATGCGATGCATAAGATAAGGAGATAAATCACAGTTAAGAAATGTCTATATTTCTATTAGATGCAGAGATATTACAAGCCATGAAGCATTCATCTGTTATCTTCTTTCTAAAATATTAAATTTGGGTATCTTGAATCTCATATTTAAAGATGAACTTTTCTCTTTCTTTCATTTTATCCTGGTGAATTTTGCCCAGATAACAGTGTTATCAAAATTTATGAACTTCTGAGACATTGCAATTTGGGATTTACGTTTTTGGAATATAACCATTTTTCAATTTATATTTTTAAGGATGTTTTTGTTTGCTTGAAATGGGCATAAATTTCCAGAAGAACATACTATCTTTCCTCAGAGGCTAATTTTAAATGAGAAAAATAATTAGATTATCTAATCTTCATAATTTTTAATAATTTCATTATTTAATAGTCAACAATATTCATAATTAAACAGATATTATGAAAATCTATTTATTTCTTCTATAATTCTTAGAACAAGTATTTGTATGTTTTTTATTTTGCAAATATAATTCTAATTTAAGTAAGGAAAGAAACACAGAAAACATTGAAATTATGCTATTAAAACCTGTCTAACAGTTTTCTGAAGAACAGGACTTAAAAGTTAAGTTTAGAGGTCAAATAAATACCTCCTGGAAATTGTATCCCATCAGGGGCTTATTTTTAACAGCTTTTCCCTACAATTTTCAGTTTTAAACATGGGATATGTGTATGCTCCTGAACTCAGAGCATCATACTCTCATAAGAATCCGTATGTTCTGTTTAAAATTAATGGTTTTGTAATTATATATATGTATGGCCTTTAACTTACGTAAATTTATAACATTACATTTTAAACCATTGATTACTGGAAACTTTTCCCAATTTATTTTGTCTAATATGAGCTTGTAGATTTGAAAACTCTATCTAGCTTAAAACATCTATTGAGACTGAAAGGATAAAAATGTAATGTCAAACCTAAGGGAGTTATCAAGAAATCCTGCTGGGAATTTGACACAAAGTGTTAATGAATCTTGCAGTGACTGTCACAGTATCTTACACGTAAGGGTTGGGTATATTGTATTTCTATACCATCCATGTATTCTTTCAAGTATCAACTAACCTGGCTTCACAAAGGCACTTTTATATGTTCAACACCATTTGATATGCGTATTTTCAGTCAGTAGTGCTAAGTTCAGCAATAGCCAAAATTCCAGTCTCTGTTCCTGTATATTGTTCATGCCTTTACCTACTCCTTGTATTCAGCAAAAGAGCAGCTTGTGTGGCTGTGTACAAGAATGGGGAATGGGTCCCGATGGAAAAAAAAAAAGGTTTTTAATTTTGCTGGTTTACTTTTTAAATGCATCAGTTACACATTTTGATCACCATAGGTCCTCACAAATAAAATCTAGTATTAAGACCAAAAGGAGTGTTAGTGTGGGATAGGAAATGCCTAATGAATTGTTGAAATTATTTTCAGCTGTGTTATGATGGAATACCTAATATGGCCAGAGCAGTTTTCCAGGTCTATAGAAAAGCAAACAAGATGTTGTGATAGAATATGGAGAAAAGGCCATGCAAGGGACATGCTGGAAGAACGACTGGGAAAAGAAGAGAAAAAAACAAATTCACACAAATAGTTGAATTGAAAAACAATATGATCCAGCAATGTGTGCTTGCAGTCCAAAAAGCCAGCCATCTCCTGGGATGCGGCATTAGGGGGTTGCCAAGAGGTTGAGGGAGGTGAATCTATGCTTCACCTCAGGTGAACAGTGTCCAGGTCTGGAGTCTGTTTGTCCAGCATGGGAAAAGTATGGACCTGTTAGAATGGGTCCACAGGAGGGCTGGAGCACCTATCCCATCAGGAAAGGCTGAGAGAGTTTGGGTTGTTCATCCTGGAGAAAAGGAGGGTCTGAGGATACCTAATAGAGACCTTCCAGTACATAAAAGAGGCCTGAAAGGAAGATGGAAAATAATTTTTAGTAGGGCCTGTTGTGATAGGACAATTATCAAAGGTCTTACACAAGAGGAGAGAAGTTTCAGACTAGATAAGCAGAAGAAATTTTTTATACTAAAAGTGGTGAAACACTGGAACAGGTTAGTCAGAGAAATGGCAGATGCCTCATCCATGGAAGTGTTCAAGGTGAGGTTAGATGGAGCTCTGAGCAACATGTCTAGTGGAAGATGTCTCTGCTTATTGCAGGGGGTTGGACTAGATGACCTTTAAATATTTCCACCAAACCAAACCAAGATTCTAGGATCCTAAGATTCTGTTAGTGATGCTTAGATAATGTTTGGCACAGCTGAAATATTTCTGCATAATTTCCCGCCTTCCTTCCTCTTCCTAGGAGTTCTAGATGGAGAAACCACGAAGATATGTGTCTGGAGCCCCCTGGATAATAGGTATCTGGTCCCTGCATTCCTGTGTGCAAACTCAAAATACTAGGCATTATACAGGTGAGGAGTGATAGCCCTGTTTCTTGTTTCCCCAACCAGATTCTAAAATAAATTAAAAAACAAAATCCTTTCCCTTGTGAGTCACTACAAGATATATGATTTGTGATTTCAGGGAGAATTTGTGCCAAAAACTTACAGATGAAAAAGGAAGTCTGATTTGGAAGGTAGAAATATTTGAAACCTGCTTCATTGATGGTCTGTTTGTTTTGAACAACATTGTGTGCCTTTGTATGTATTCATTTGTGTGTAGGAGACAAACTTTTCTCTGTGTACTAGCAAGTATAGCTAAAGCTTTGTGTGCCTCACAACTCAGTGTTCAGAGTACACAGTTTATATATGAGACACTCATTTCATAGTTGCTCCTTGCATTTCATTTCCTGAGGCTTCAGTGAATGTAAAAACAAGAAAGCTGCTGAACAGCCAGGGGCTGTAATCATGTAATTTTTATAAGCAAAGTAAGGCTGTGGCTCTTCAGTGGTGGCTGGAGGAACTTGGAGAAAAAGGGCAGTAGAGCATATTCATTATCATGCCTAAAGCTGCCAGCACTATATAATTTTCTAGATATTTCTGCCATATCTCATATTTATAACCTTAGAATTATAATTTTTATAAAATTAAAGGCCAGCAGTATCCAGGCAAGAATAACTTTCGGGATTTATTCATGTAAAGTCCATTGCTAGATAAACATTTCTTTCTTTCATAGGACTCATGTAATACTTTACTTAATGGTTGGATTATATATGAAGCAGTATTAATTCTATGTGTGTCTGAGAGTCAACTTAAAATCTTAGTTAAAGCTTCAATTTTTCACTAATTTATGTACAGATATTATTTCTAAACTGTTTATTGACTGTTTTTGTTTGGCTGTATTAGGATGTATTATCCACTGCACAAAAAGAAAAATCAGATTTGAGAGACCACTTCAAATGGTCATTTCTCTAGTGCTACACAGAGTAGTATGTAGGCATGAAATGCCCTGGAAACCCTCTTTCAGGATCAAAAGAAGTGTAATCCTGCAGCCCCATGACCTTTCAGATGCATGCAAAGCAAAGGTTTGGGAAGGCAAGTGTGAAACAGTACGTGCATTTGTATGCTCGGTGACACAGACTCATTAGTATGTCCTGGACACTGCTCAAGATACATCCAAGGCAGAACAAAAACCTGCAGAAGGCTGCCCTTTTTTTATTTTTTCTCCTCCCCAGTATTTTTCAGGGGACTGCAGTACTTTAAAAATAACATCACAGCACTAATTAGGACTGGGAAGCTATGGACGATGTTAATGCCTGCATGTATGGCTACCAGCTGTCTTTGGTACCCAACATGGACAGATGTTTTAGTACGGCCTGTTGCAGTAGGGCAAGGTATAATGATCTTAAACTAAAAAAAATATGGTAAATTCACACTAGATAGAAGGAAGAAACTTTTTACAATGAGGGCATTGAAACACTGGAACAGGTTGAAGATTACTCATCTGCCAGAAAAAAACCCAAATCCCCGGAAACATTTGAGGTCGTGTTGAATGAGATTATGAGCCACCTGATGTAGCTGAAGATGTCCTTGCTCATTGCAGACGTGTTGGACTAGATGATTCTTTCAAGGTCCCCTCCAACCCAAACTATCCTATGAATGCATCAGGAAGTTAAAGGAGCTCTCACCAGGGTGTGCCAGGACTGTTTCTCTGGTCAGACACCTGGACAGCACATGCCCCAGCCCTTCTGAGGTGAACACGCTGGAATTAACGAGAAAGGGTATGCAGTATACAATACAGTGTGCAGAATGCACAATGATGCTCTGTTCACAAAGCAACACCATTCTGTGGCATTGTGTGCCCTTGTTTTACTTGCTAAATAGAGCTGCATGTTAGACAGATTTGCATGATGCTGTAATGATAGGCCCTTTGGTTCTGAACCTATGCAAAATAGCAAGCTGTGGCTTAGCTCCACATGATTTGAATTCCACAATTCAAATGCATGTTGCTTTCATACACTTTGTGAATTCAAGTGGTAAAAGAGTGCATTTAGATGACATGGCACCTTTACTGTATTAGCAGTTATCATTTAATCGGGTTAGTGATTTATTTCTCTTTAAGATTAATTGAGTCAATTTTTTTAATGTGTCTTGTTTTAAAGTGTCTCCTCTTGTGTCAGATGGAATTGTGTAATGTGTTGATTAACTTAGAAGGTTTGAGGAAAACAGGATAATTTGGCTGGAAAATAATAAAAATTTTAGATGAAGTAATTAATTTTGCAAAGCAACTGCCCAGATGGAGTAATGTGAAATTGCCAAAACAAAAGGAAATAGTAAATTTCATTTAAACTACAGCTTACTGAAGTGATGTTAAAGCTAATATTTATTGTTGATGAAAATCACACAGGGTGCACTCAAACTCAGTGCAAAGCAGGCCATAGGTTCCTCAGTCACTCTGTGGAGCCTTCTTTGCTCAGTGTTTGGGAGAAATGTGCATGCATCTGTCTCGTTTGAAACACTTGCAAGAAAACACTTTCAGGTCAGCACTGGGGCAGACTTGGCAGGATCTCAGCCTAGCAAGCTTGGTGACCTTTCTGTGCTTGAACATATCAAAATACATACTCAAATGTCTCCAGAAGGTCATACCTGCAAGGGGGTGAGTCAAACCCCCTATCAAAAACAACCCATGGCACCCTAGTACCCATGGGTGCTCGGAGAACAAGCAGGGCCTGAGTCTGTGGCCTAGGGGACTGATGACTCAACTGCAAATAGCCTTGTTCCTTTCTAGATCTTGCTCCAGAGTCCTACTTGTTCTGCTTCTGGCATCTGATGAGAAAGCACTTGCATCATGCTTTGTATATGCTCCTTTTAGCTAGCAAAATGGTAGAATAGATTAAAAAATAAAAGGCAAAATTGAATTCTTCAACATTTAAAAAGAGCTTGAAAGATACTATTTCACAGCATGCACAAGAAAATTCTTTGCTTTGTATTGGGAATTTTTGAGCCTGTGGTTGGGTTTTTTTTGCTTTTTGGGAGTTTGTTGGTTCTGGTTTTTATGGAGTTTTTTCCTTCTTTCAGAACTGTAAGAGCATTTTTACATTTTCTCTTTGATTTCGTTTGCCAAGCCTTGCGCTACTCATCCACTCAGAGCAAGTAGTACAAGGCTTTATTGAAAAATAAAACCTGCAGAAAGTGAGAGCACCACATTCCATTACTCTAGTCCCTTAATGTGCTATCCAGTTAAACTCTCTCTATGGAGATCAACCAAAGTAGCCAGAATCAACAACTGGCATGGTTACAGCGTGTCTCAGATTGCCTGGAATCTTCTCTTATTTTTTTGGCTATGTGGAGAGAATGTGTGAAATACAATCCAGTTAATATCAGAAATACCTCTGCCTGCAGCAAATTACCAGTTCACAAAGGACCTCCTTTTGATTCAATATGAGACAGAAATCTTTGTTTCAACTTTTAGCAGTTACTGATCTTTGGATACATTAAAAAAAAAAAAGATAAAAAAATCACAGCCTAGAAATAGCCTCAATTATAAAAACAATAAGGAAGCCCTTTAATACAATGTGTCTTCACTGACCATCAAATACAGTGTGCTTAATTTTATTTTTGATATAATTCTACTGACTTCAGTGAATATGCCAGGGCCTATATCTAGAATTATCATGACTACTGCTTAAGTTTTCCTTCACTTAAATGTCACATATAGCTTTTTTTTTTTTTATATTGAAAGAAAACAAAAATTTTAAGCTTCTATGAAGTAAATGTTTCAACTGGAAATGTGGTATAAAAAATAAGCAATTTACTTTATCTTTACCAGGTAGGCAGATATGCCCTGCTACTCCCATTTAGTAAATGAAAAAATATGGTCTGAGATACTAACATCAGCTCACACAATATTTTGGTGCAATCTGGGTATAAACTCTGAATCTCAAATGCAAAATTTTGCTCATAAATCACAGATCACACTTGCAGTTTGTTTTTTTTTTGGTGCTTTAGTATTTTTCTTATTTATAAACGCTCCCTTATTTCCAGGGCTGCATGATTTAAACATATGTAAAATATAGTGTGGAATGTGTAATATGAACTTATATTTCTTAGTACATGTTGGTGACTGAAAACTGAGTGATTTATGTTCCTACTTCTTCAAGAATACTGTGATAACACATTGGCATATAATGTTGAACTTAGATGAAATTAAAACCTACATCTGTACTCACAAATCAAATAGTTCTCAGGAATTTTCAGAGGCATCAGGACAACATTATCTGTTAGAAATCCTTTGCACATGCCATTTAGCAAACTCTTGGACAATTCCCAATCACAGCTCAAGATGTAAAACATGTTAGAAACTGTTACTGCTATGGAGTTTTAAAGCTTTAAATATTTAAATATTCATAGCCACCTTTTAATCTCCTCTGTAGAACAGATGCTTTTCTTGACCCAAAATTGTGATCAAGAATATGCACACCATTTATACACCAGAGTCTGAGCTTCTCAAAATTTCTATCACAGAGGACATTTCAGGTTTCAGGACATCTCCTCCAAAATCACTTTGTTCATGGTGTGAAGATGACTCATAGAGTTCTGAGGAGAGAAATACTCTACAATTACTTTTCTTGTTTTTCTTTTCTCTCAAGTAATTTTAAAAGTAGAGATAATTTGTTTTCCTTTTTTAGTTCCATAGATATAGTTTTTTTTTGGTGTTGTCTTGGAAGTGAAAAGAGTATCTTGAATTCTTCCTAAAGGCCACATTTGGAAACCAAATTATTGAGTACTTACATGCATAAGCAGTCCCATGACAGGTCAAAGAAATCAACCTAAGTTGGTTAGTCAAGTGCTACATGTTAAGTGACTACAAGGAGACTTCAGTATATGATTAAATGTTCCTTTAAGAAGCCTAATTTTGTTAAGGGAATGAGAGTAATATCTTAATGTATTAAGGAATGAGATCTAGTAGTTAATCTACCAGCCAAATGAAATAATTAGTTAGCATTTACCTTTCCTCTGTAAAGAAAATATACCAGAAATTATCTTTTCTGTAATAGTTGTTAAAGTCACATATTGGGAAAAGCTGTGGGGGCTGGCTTTAAGTACAATTCTAATCAATTTTTCACCATGTGTATTGTTTTCAGGTACTTTTGATATCTAATGAAGTTTTGTTTGTGCTAACCTTCCTGATAATCACCATGTGTCAAGTACCATGTAAAATGCTTGTGTACTTCTTCGATCCTATTTTCTTCAGAGAAAGCACAAGAAAAAGCAGAATTTTTTGCCTGTTGAAGAAAACTGACCATTTATGTGTAAGTGAAATGAGAACTGACTTTAATTTCTGACACCAGGATGTTATCTGATAATCCTGAGGAATCAAACTTTTCAGGTGAAAAGAGACACCTTTTTTGCATAATAAGTTGTCAGGTTATGTAGGTCTATACTGAAAACAAACAAGTTGGCTGATGCAACATTTAAAAGTGCACTAGTGACATTCAGCAATGTGAGGTTAACAGAGTATTTCTTGATAGATTTTGCTTTTAAAATCTCTGTACATTGGCACACAGGTTATGGAGATTATAGATTGTCCATCACTAAACATTTTTTTCTCTGATCCTGATTCCACCTAGACAGAAACAGTACGTGACTTTTTCAAGTCCCTCAAAATACTAAAATTCCTATAACTCTCTATTTTAGTGATTTAAACATTATAAGTTTACCTTGCTATTAGCATGAGTTTCATTTAGTAAGCTGACTATTCTAAAAGGTATCACATAAATGTGCTTTGATATCTATAAACTAGCTAAAAGAAATCAGTGTTTTTGAAGGGTAGTAAAGGTCTTAACAATCATTCAACATTACAGAAACCAGGTTTGAAAGTGATGGCTTGCCTTTTCCTCTTATTATACATTAATCTGTCAGTTTTACTCAGCAGAATTGTGACGTGGCGCTGTGTGAAAATATATATTTCTCACTTTTGGGGCACCAGTATTGAAGTAAGTTTAGCTTTTATATTTTTTTTACATGTAAAACTCTTCACACAGATCCATGGGAAGCTATGCAGTGTCATAACAAGAAATGATACTTTAAGGAAATAAGAAATACAAGCAGAGTTAATAAACAAAACTGTTCTTCATCCTAGTCTTTTACAGTGGTTACCCAGTGATGTTTTATGATATATTCACTAGCTATCCTACCTAAGCTTTGATTAGAGTCAAGAAAACAACAGCATATCATTTTGGTACTTGCAGCCACTGATATATAAAGGTTCACAGTATGTATTTTTCTGAAGTAAAGGAATGTTTGTAAATTCTGCAATTTTTGCCTTATCGGCAGAAAGACAGCATTTTTTTAACTTAAAGGAAAAAAAGGCCTACTGATACCTTTTTCTTGGTCAGTCTATTATTTTTTTAAAATTAAATTTCATATCTTGGCCAGAAAAAAAAGAACTAAAAGCAATGCCTTTAAAAGATCAAGGCCAGCAATTTCCCAGCTCTTGCAAAGGCAATTACTCCTTGAGCTGGGCCTCTTTTTCTCTAGCAGTGATATTTCAACAGACATCATCACAATTAACTGTAGATTTATTTTCCAACATTACTGTTCTTCCTTTTGTTTGGCTTCATTTTGGCTTGTCCTGAAGACCTAGGCTCAAACTTCAGTAGCAACTACAGGACCCCCAACAGTTCACCTCAGCTTCATTCTCCTAAAAGAACAGTGAAATCCTCAATGCTGAATACCATCTAAAACTGTTAACAGAAAATGTCCTTAGAAACAGAAAGGACACAAGGCCTTGGGATAAAGGATGGCATCTTAGGTCTAGACCTGAAATGTCACTCCTCTTCCACTGTTCAGTGTAGCACAATAGCAAAATCCTACCAACTGCACTGACTGAACTCCGTCAAAATGACCACTCGTCATATAGATACAACTTTTAGGTTTATGCTTTTTAGAACTGTTTCTTTTTTTTTAAAGTATCTTTTCTAAATGTTGAAAAAGCCATAAATATCATAAACTAAACCTGAAAGGTTTATGTTGTGCCTTTGAGGTCATTCCTTGTCTTTGTCCAGACAAATAAATGGCTATGTCTACATATGAATCTGTGTAATATGTAATAAGTGTAATATTTTCTGCTAGGATGTGAGACCTAAGTAGGAATGACAGCTATGTCTTCTCTGGAAATTAACCTACAGCAGGAGATATAGAACCCCCAATACTGTGTAATAATGCCTAATAATTCCCCTAGCTCAAGCTGCTGAGGTGAGTCTTCTTGGATAACACGGTCATGCCATCTGTTCTCAATGGTATCAATAGCAATTTAGAGAAATAAGCTTGCGTATTTTAGAATTGGCCTCAAAGTATTATAAAGTGTTGGTGGTGTATTTTGACTCCTACACAATCCCTAGTGGCATGATGTTGGTAATATATAGTGCTGTATTCTCAAGAACTGAATTGTAACTGTAGAAACAGAAGAGTTCAGTCAGAAGAGCCCTAATGAAAATAGATTGTAGAGAGTGGGGGATAGAGACACAGTATATCTGTTCAGCAGGAAACCTAGCTGTAGTTATTTTTTTTTCCCCTTTTTCATATAACTTATAGGCCAGAAACAAAGATAAACTCAGATCTCTGGATCAAGAGGAAAACTAATACTCTATTTAGTGTGCCAAATTTTCTGCTAGTATATCTTGATATATCTCAATTGACTTTAATAGAGCTCAGCAATTTTTCACCAGCCAGGAATTTGGTCTATTGTATCAGGAAATGTTCTCACTGAACTTGCTGTATGCTTCCATTTTTAACCTTTTCTATTATTGGAACTGACATATACCTTTATGAAAATCTATGGAAAGTTTTGAGGTAAAAAGATGTCAATTTTCTGATTAGGCTCATGAAGGAGAGAAATTTCCTTTTAAAGAAAATCACTTGGATATTTTAAATACATGTTAAAAGAGAATTGCATGTTGGGCAGTGTTTTTAAAGTGTCTTCAGTGATGTAGTTCTGCATGCTCTTAAATTCTGCTCTTTTAAATCGATGACAAAGTTTATTTAGCCATCTCAAGTGGAAGCGTGACAATGTCTTTAATGTCTACATACATTGCTTGTGATTATCTAGGTAGTGTTGCACTTTCTTCTTCTGTAGTAAAGCCACACAATAGTAAATCCCTGACCAGATAAAAAACAAAGATGTACAAATACACCGTACCACATCCTTTAAAAGTAAACTCCTTAGTATGTATAAATTTTGTGTAAAGTATAAAAACCAACAAGTAAATTGAATTGATTGAATTGTTATAAAGTTATGCTCTTTTTAATACCTACATGAAATTGATTACTTTTTTTGTCTTTCATAAATTTTAAAAAGAAATGCTTGAATACACTGGTAGGTAGAACAGCATATTCCTGAGTAGGTGGACAATACATGTACAAGAAAGACCTCTAGCAGTGGAATGTTGATAAGAAGCCAAATATACTCCTGTAGGTGGGATGAGCTGAATCAATAAAATAAGAAAAGACAATTGAAGTGAGGGCATCCAGAGTTCTGAAAATACAAAAAAAGGCATTTTGCATTGTATTTCTAGAAGGAGAGAAAAAATTGAATGATTATGTATCTATCACTGAATTTAGTGGATTTATTTGTGGAAAATAGATTACCTCTGGCTCTTGATTTAGCTGACAAAATACTCAGTAGATGAACATGTTTTTTCTATGTTCAGCACTGAGTTTTCACTTAAGGTAGGAGTATTTACAGAGTTTCTGACTCCTGTCAAGTCTGTATTGCATTTTGTGCTTAAGAATAGTGTGAAATATCCAAAGATTTTTAAAGTAAACAGTCAAATGAAAAAAACCAGCTCATTAGTGTATCTACACAGTTTAGGCAATTTTCAGTCAGCAGCTGAAAATGAGGTTTCAGGATCATTGTTTTTGACACAAATTCTCTTCAATTATAATTTGTTTGTTTTCACTGAATGAAGATCTTTTCCAGGTTTTCAGCCGGAAATAGTGGGGAATTGTTGCATAACTAGAAAGGAAGGCCTTCTTGGATGACTAGATTTCCCCAGATGTTAAAAGACCTCCCTCAGATGCCAAAAAAAAAAAAAAAAAGAAAATGTACTTTCATCTCATTTGTAATTGGACATCCAAAAAATTTAATCTTTAAGCAGGAATGTCTCTAAAATTTAAAGCTTAGAAAGTCAAAGCAGTTAAATAACTCTCAAAGCCTGCCACTTTGAGCAAAAGGAGGTAAAAGTTATTGAAATTGGAGGGAATGGGAGTACAGATATTTTTTATTCAGAAACTAGAAAAGGGTGATTACCAAGTGATTACCAAGGGCGATTACTCAAGTCAAGTTTGTTGTGGAGGACAAAAAATGAAGTAGAAAAAACTTTGAGAAGTCTAAGGCAAAAGTCCAGTAGGAGAATTTGTGCTGACATGATAAAGGCTAAAACAATGACACCTTTGTATCATGAAATTTTGTGGTGGAAAAGCAAAATAATTATTAGTGATTGAGCAGTAGATTCTGTCTCACCAGGAAATAATTATTAATGGGAGGGAAGAGATCAGAGGTTGTTTACTGTCAGATTGTCTGACATTTTCTTTCATGTAAACAGAGTCAACTTTAGCATCTGAATCAAATTAAAAAAAGAACCTTGTTTTGCAGAGTTAAATTTATTGAAGATATTGATTAAATTCAGGGTTGTTTTGGAAATGTATACAAGCTAAGTAGGGTTTTCTGTAGACATGTTGTAATACTTAATGACGGCTAAGCATCATGGTGAGTGGCATGTTAGAAAAGCTGGAGATAAATGGATTGCTGCAGGGATGCACAAACTATTAGTTGAGCACAAGAATATTGACAGAGTGCATCTAGATTAATGTTCAAGTAGACATCTTTCTTCTATCCCCTTTTCCTCAAGGTCTGGCATCTAGCATCCCGTATTCACAGAATCACAGAATCAATTTAAGCTGCAAAAGGCTTCTGAGATACAGAGATTTGGAGTCCAAATGATGACTGAACATCACTGTGTCAACAAGACTGTGGCACTGAATGTCATGGGCAGTCTCTCCTTAAACACTTCTGGGAACAGTGACTCCACCACCTCCCTCAGCAGTTCTTTCCGGTATCTAATTGCCCTTTCTGTGAAGAATTTATTTATAATTCCCAACCCAAACTTCCCCTGGTGCAGCTAAAGACTATGTTTTCTTGTCCTATTGTTAGTTGTCTCCTCACATGACGTTCTCCAGACTTTTCACCAGCTTCCTTGCCCTTCTCTGGATGTGCTCTAGCACCTCAGTGTCCTTCCTGGGTTGTGGGGCCCAGAACAGGACACAGAACGCAAAGAGCAGCCTCACCTGCGCCAAGTAAAGAGGAAGAATTAGGGAAGTGATGGCCACACTATTTCTGATACAAGCCAGGGTGTTATTTGCTTCCTTGGCCACCTGAGCACATGGCTGGCTCATGCTCAGCTAGCTGCCAACCAGTAGTTTCAGGTCCCTTTCTTCTGGGACACTTTTCGGCCTCTCTTTCCCCTGTAGCTCTGCATGAGGTTATTGTGGCCAAAACGTAGAACCTGTCTCTTAGTCTTGTTGAACCTCATGTTGTTGGTCTCAATCCATCAATCCTGCCTGCACAGGTCCCACTGCAGGGCCCTCCTACTCTCCAGCAGATGGGCACTCCAACCCAACTAGGAGCACACTGGTGTTGTGCACAAATTGACTAATGTTAGACTTAATCTCCTCATCCAGATCATCAATAAAGGGACTGGACAATTCCTTCTCCCTTGACTCACACTGTGGAAGGGTCTCAGAGCTCATGAACAAGATTGCTCTTGTAGGTACTTAAATCAGATGATGTACTCCAGGACCACATGTAATATCATCCAACTGTTTATTGAGTGCCCACAACCGAGATCAGACTAAAGCTATGCCAAGGTAACTCCCCCTCATTATCAGCTGTTTCACTCTGCAGATTCACTCCTGTTTGGCTGTACTACTTGTAAATGTAGACCACATTCAACCATCAGTTTAGTAATGTACCATATGCTTCTCTTTCACCACCCAAAAATGGTTGAAACATGATTTATACAGATCAGAAGGAGAAGAGAATAAATCAGGATAAAGCCTTTAAGTTGAATGTTCCTCGCTAACAAAAATATTTATGCCAAGTGAATCCTTGTATTAATATTAATACCAAAACAATTTTAAAGATGGTCTTGTATCTGAGGATCTTTTCTTCATGCAGCAGTAGATATTTTATACATCCTAACACGCATCTATAGGTCTAAAAATACATAAGTTTATATGAAAACAAGAAAATATTCCAGATTCTGTAATATGGTACAAATGCCAAATTATAACAAAATTTAAAGTTAATTAGGTAGTTAGTATAGTGCACTAAAGGATTTTTTTCTTTTCAGCGCAGTAGAAATACCGGCTGTGCAGTGCAGTGTATGATTTATTTATAGGCTGCTAATGAAGACATATCTAATCATCATAATTAATTGGTATTTTAGTGCTTTGGGGCCTAATCACAGAAAATTTCATATGTTGGCTCAAAGAGAACTTAGCTGTGAGGCAAAAATTCAGAAGAAAACTTGATTTTTCTTTGTTCAAATTTGCTTCTCCATTGAGCTTAACTACAGTGTGGTGATTATAATTTAACCCTCTAAACACAGCATATGTTGAAATGCTGTGAGAATGAGCTAGGAGATGATGATTTGCAGGGATAGTGTTACATGACAACCATTTCCTCATTTCTATGGGAATTTGCTTTAGTCAGATCTGATATTAACCTTTTTTTAGTCAGCATTGCATCAGTAAACAGTACACTTTGTAACTATCCACACTATTTCCTGTTATTTCTTATTATTTTGTGTTCTAAAATCACATATATATATATTAAAAAAACCCATAAAACATCATATAGTTCAGTAAACTTGCTGTTCACTTTTGCATTTGTGCCTACATTCCCCATCACTCTATGATTAATAGATATATGAGTTAATAGTCTGGTTTAATTTTAACTGCAGAAAATAATGTACCTTTTATTTCATTATGAGAACAATTCTTCACAGGTATTATAGAATTAATTTATGTTCTCAGTTTTAAATATATGTGTACATATAAATATATATACTGCAATATAGACGTCTACATATATATTTATACACGTATTCTTTGGTTCCATGAATATAAATCTTTGCTCAATTTTTCAGATATGACTGATGAATATACCTTTTCATGCCCATTAAATGAATACTCCCGCCTTCCTGTGTTGTTGATGATGTGGGTATGATAGGCCTTCATTACAGCAGCAATAGTACTTTCATTTTTGGCTAAAATAGCTGTTCCAAAAAGTAACTTCAATAATCATCTCCCTTCTTGCCAGATATTGACTACTGGGCTAGAGGAACTGTATGTTTTTTGTGAATGTACATAATATTAGAGAAAGTAATAGATCGTATTGCACTTTTTAAATTTTTCTTTTATTTGTTTTTTTTTATAATTTTAACTCCTCTGTCTACTGCTAAATATACTAACGTCTACTGGTGCTACAAGTGGTATGTAACAAAATAATTCTACTAGATTATTTCTTTGATGTTTATCTCTCAACCTTTGTCAGTTTTTATTTTCTCCACATTCCAGAAAGAGCAATTTTCTTAAAGAGTTTCTCAGTGTATATCTCATGTCTTTATTACATTTCATGAATCTGAATTTTCAAGGATGACATTTTCCCAAGTATTTGTGATTGGCATAGGTTCTCTGTTTTCAAATCTTAGGAAGCAATCTTGATAGCTGTAAAACACTTTGTCCTGTTTTGAATGTTCATGAATATATTATCAGAACTGGCACACAGTGTAAGGAGTCTGGCAGAGACCCCTGTGTAAGGAATCCTGGAACCTGAAATCAAGACCCTCTCCCCCCCAAACACTGACATTACGAATTGTATGAAAGAGGAATGTGCATTAATTGTTAATTCCACTAGCAGCAATTCTTATGGACCATTTCTAGGCTTCCAGATGAGGCAAAGGTCATTAAATACTCCCCTTACTTCCAGTAAAGTGCTTGAACTCAAACAAACCAACACAAACGAGTTCCAGTGCAGTGCTTAAATGGCATGCATATCATTCCAGCTAGTGCACTTTAAGGGTATCATATGAAGCTAATTACGTGCCCCTGACAGTAATCTATCTCTGCTTGGACCTAAACAATTGGTTTCCAATTACAAAAGAAATAACTTTATTTCTCCTGCTCCAGGAGAAACACTTTTAGCTATTTTTAAGTGTCCCATCTAAGTTCCAAGATAAAATTATTTAAATGATAAATACCAGTGCTACTCCATTCTTCAAAAGGAGGAATGGGAAAGAGCTGCATGATTTAGCTGAGCCAAAAAAAAGAGAAGAGTTCTTTTTTAGGAGAACCAAAAGAAACCCACACCAAAACAAAAAAATAAAACGACAAGGAAAACCCAAAACCACAAAAAAAAAAAAAAAAAAAAAAAGAAAAAAGAAAACAAACACACCACAACTATAGGGACACAGTTAAAAGTAGCAACACTTATATCATCCTTTCAGGTTCCAGACATGAGCCAGTAAGGCCATTAATACTACAGTTTATAACAGATGGCCATTCTTGCCTGGACATACACATACATCATCAAATTTCCCTTTGAGTTTCACCCTCTTTAATTCCCACTGAAGTCAATAGGAGTTTCATCTTTGTAAAGAAAAGAAATGGACCTGCAGGGATATTTTTGCTTTGCCTTAAGTGATATATTGTTAAATGTAGGGATTAACACAGAAAGGAAAAATGTCATCGGGACCAACTCACAAAGAATTTTGTTTAAATCCTTTTGAGATAAAAGTAAATTGATATTTAACTTTCTGAAGGTTAAAAACCTTTATGAAGTTCTCTAATGAAACCAGGAGTAAGAAAATAGTCAATAGATATTCTATATCTACATTCCTCTTTTGTCTGATGCTATATTCTTTGAAGATCCTCAACCAACCAGGGCCCATTATCTAGTTTCCTGCCCTTCAGTATGCAAGGACACTCAAATTAAGTGTATATGTCCACAAATCTGAGGAAATAATAAATTTTGAGAACAAGTCTTCTGATCATTGCTTTTGTTGTTTAAAACAAATCACCACCAACCAAAAAAAACCAAACAAAATCTCACAAAACCATGAAAGAACTAAGTCTTCTCAAGAGAATATAACTTCAGCTTTAGATGACTCTATAGGATGCTTTTGATTTTTAACTAGCTTAGAGACATTGGAAGAAATCTATTTTTTCATGCATAGTTTACTCACCAATGTCATAAAGGCAGAAATATTCCCCTGTGGAATTTGATATATGATGATCAGCATTGTAAACCTATTCTGACTAATCGTGTTTATTCTGATTGATTGAGCTAATTGAAAAACAGCACAGATATTCCCTCTAGGTGCATTTTTCTCATATTATATTTGTATGATAATAAAAAAAGGATGTTTTCAATCCTCCAAAAAAAATTTTTTTTGTTCTTCTTAGCCTACCAGAACAGATTGTATGCTTGAATATTATTAGTCTAACAGGTAAGCAATCTGTTTTCAGAGTTTGACCATAGTAAATTTAACCATTAAAGGTCTAAATAAATATTTGGAATGATGTGTTTAGCACATTATTCTTAATGTTAATAAATGGTTTTTTTTCCCCCGATTGATGCTATCTGTATCTACTTTGAGTACATTGCCTGATCACAAAAATTGTTCTCAGCCTTCTCATTGGGACCACCACTCACCTCATACATTTAATGATGTTATCAAATCTATTTCCTTGACTCTCAGAATATGCTGAAAGTCATCTGTTAGAGGGACCATCATGCTTAGTGGCGGCTATGCACCTATGCCAGAGAAATCAGGAAAAATCTTGAAGTAATAATTTTTGATTCATGGACAATCAAAAATTACCTGCTGAAATATTAGGCTTAACTCCAAAACTGGTGCAATGACTTCCTCAGAAACAGCACAGCATCGCATTCTTATTTATAAGATACTGAGAACTACTATTATACAGGGGGAAAAAAAAATAAAAGAAAAGAAAAAAAAAGGAAAAAATGAAGTGGAGATTAGTTTTTCCTCAGTTCCCTTAGCTGTCCAGTGCAAGGACAGAGTAAATGAGCATCGGAACTTTTGGATGATTATCTAGTGTGTACCTAACTGCAGTTTAGGCTTCAGGTTTAAGATGTTTTAGAGGTAGTTTGCCTCATATAATTTAAAGTACTGGGCCTTCTTATTTTGATAAAATGTAGGGTACAGAAAGACATTTAAAATGTTAAAATAAAAATACTCAAAGTATTAAACCTAACATTCAGAAACTACAGTAACTTAACGGGAAGATAACTGACTCATATCACTAAGGCTAGTAAAGTAGTTAATGGAAAGTAAATCTATTTTTCTCCAAGGAGAAATGGCTGTGAATAATATCTATTGTAAAACTCCTAAATAATAATTGGAAGGAAGGAGCCTATATCTCTACATTGATAAACTTGCCATGACGATACAACTTCCAGTGCATTAAAATTGTGTCATGCTCAGTGGCTTAGTATATGAAGATATCAGGGGAAGCCAAAAAAAAAAAAAAAAAAGAAAAGTTTCTGAGATCAACATTTACTTTACAAACTTGCAGAATTCTTTATTCAGCAACTTTTCTATAATTTTAGTTGAGCTGAACCCCTGAATTGCCTTTTAAATTTTGGTTCCAGTCAAATACATTAAAAGTGGAACCATACATTGGAGATATAATTTAGCTCTGAATTTCTTTCACATCATTTGCCAAAACAAATATTCTTAAGACACATAAGAACAAATGTGGATATTTGTGCTAACTGAGGACAAACATATACACAAAAACATAATTCTGAATTGTATTTGTCCTGGTTTAGAGACAACAGAAGATAAAACAATTATTTTTCAAAATTATATAGAATATAATATCATCTCAGAAGCTTTGCAAGATATTCTTGCAAAAGATTCCCAAAAATCTATGTGTGTGCAAGAACTCACATCAGCAGTATTCATGAAGTTGTCCTGAAAGTTTTTGGGAACTTTGGGAATCATTCAGACATGGACTAGGAAAAAAATTGTGTCACATAAGTGATTGGAAGAACATTAAGTGTAGCAAATAGCTGAGCTTTTCTTAACAGGTCACAAGTTGTCCCATTTCACAGAAACAAAGAAATAGAACTCATAGAATCACCAGTAAGAAATAATATTCTAGCCAAAGCTTGGCTACTGTTCAGCATCAAAAAATATCCTGATTGACAGAACCCTACTGTTTTGCAATCCCTAGAAATGTTTTTCTTTATCTGTGAGTATCACAAGGAGATTTGAACCAAATAGTGGGATATTTTGAACCCTGAGAAGAAAACAATTTCTATTGTTTGATGAGAAGTGCAATTTTACAAGGATACTCAGTGGCTTGTCCCATCACTTCACTGCATGCACACTTAAATCACAGTAGATCCTGACACATCCTTTAACAACTAATTATAGGTGAAAGATACTTATAAATAAAAATCAGAAACTATTTGGCAGCATTCATATCACAGTATTTTCAAAGGAATATGTTTTTTATTCATTAAATAATTTGACTTATTTCCTGATGATCATGGTATAACCAGCAGATGTTGCCTCATCATAAACCATATTTTTTTTTTACTGCTTGTTAAACAGACTGTATTTGATCATGACCACCATTAGCTGGCGTTTCTTATTAGTTATAATGAGGAACTGTATTGCACACTTCTAGAGAATTTTTTTTTCTGACTTAAAGGAAACATAGCGCAATAAAAGTTAGGCTTTTATTTTCTTTTTGTCTGTTGATGTGCTGTTGGTGATTTACTCTAAAATGTGTAGACTGCATTGTTTTTCTCATCTAAAATGTAGTTATAAGGACAAAGCTAGTCACATTAGAGGACTTATCTGTCTTTCACCATTCTTTATGTACTTCCTGCATCTTCTCTCATGTGCAGTCTTTCCAAAGATTAAAGAGATGGCTAAGCAAACTCTATCTATTTTCTATTTTTTCTACATTACTGAAGTTTCATGGTGTTGTTTTTGGGGTTTTTTTTTGTTTTTGTTTTTAATTTTTTATTCTCCTGAAAGAAAACCACTCTAGGGAAGATATTTTAAATGATTTGATTAAACCACAAAAAGTATATAAAAAGGTAAGGAAAAAGCATGTCTATGTAACAGAATATCTCACTATCAAAACAGGTGGAAGGATGTCCAGTTCTGGGCCCCTCACTACAGAAAAGACATTGAGGTACTGGAGAGTGTCCAAAGAGAAGCAAAGCTGGAAAAGATCCTACGAGTGGCTGAGGGAGTTGGGGTTGTTCAGCCTGGAGATAATGAGGTTCAGGGAGACCTTACCACACCCTACAACTACGTGAAGGAAGATTATGGCAAAGTGGGGGCCAGTCTTTTCTCCCAAACAACAAACAGGATGAGAGGCCTCAAGTTGTGCCAGGAAAGGTTCAGATTGAATAGTAGGGTTGTGAAGCACTGGAAAAGGTTGACCAGGGAAGTGCTGGAATCGCCACCCTTGCAGATAGATCTGGAACTTAGGGATGTGATTTAGTGGTGGAGTTGGCTATGTTAAAGGTTGTACACAATGACCTTGAGATTCTTTTTTAACCAGAAGGTTCTATGATAATATACTCTTGAAGAGAGAAATAACAATGTAGACTCATCAGCTGTGCAAATTTTTAATTTGTTTGACACTTCCATGTCCATATTTATTTAGTGGCTCAGATTCAACTTCCTTAACTATAAATGTTCTTCCTCATCTTCCTCAAAGTGCTGTTCATTACACCATTTCTGGATCATGTTGGAAAAAGCCATTTTTCTGCTACAAACTCAGTTTAAATTCAACTAAAGTATCACTATATATCTTCCCATTTACATTCTGTTTAACTGTGATGAGAATTAAAGTTCTTTATCCATTTTTAAAATAAAATAATTTCTCTTGATCTACAAAGCTAAACCATTTGTCCATGTTTCATCTCACATCACAATTACTTCAACACCTACTGTATCAAAAGCAACACCATTCAACAGCTGCTACTTCAGAATGCTGCAGGATCACTTTTTTATATATTTCTTTGCATTCACTGGATCTGTCTACTAATTTTGGTCAAACATGATGCCTCTTTCTATTTTTCACAGCATTCTTGGTCTTTTCCTAGTCAGCTAAAACATCAGTTCTTGATTCAAAGTTTGATTTAAAGTTTTATCACTTAAATTTAAATTTTTGGTTCATTTTTAAACAGTATGATCCATGATTTCTTCTGCCATATCCTCCATGCTTGAAAGAATCTTTTCATGCATAGCTGCCAAACAACAGCATTGTCTTCCTTCTGCTGCCTGAATGATGTCACACTAACTTTTTTGCTTCTATCATACTTTATCTTTTCTTGGAACTCCTTCACTTAGCTGAATGCCACTACTTTCTCTTGTCCTGCACTCTGGTTGTCCGTCACTTGAAATAAGAAATGCCCTTTTGCTGTCTCAATACATTCTCATAATGCCTGATACAATGGTGTTCAAGATCTAAGATCAGGCTTGAAACTTCTGGACAGTGAACATGGCTAATAAGATGATGACTGGATGGTGGAAAATCTATCACTTGCACTTGCCTTGAGAAAACTGATGAATGATTATTCTCCTTAAACACTTGAATTTTTGTACTGAAATCAGGCAGAAGCCCAGGGAAGCTCACCAGAGAGCTAAGATGCACTGTGCATTAACAGATGTTTTTTTCCTTTGGCAAAGGATATACAGGTATGATAATATGGACTGTCATTTTAACAGAAGAGGGTTTTTGTTTTAGTATTTGGGATTTTTTTACTCCTCCATAGATAAAGAAAGTCCATTTAATTATGACAAAGCTAAACATTGAGATATCCTTTCTGTGACCTTCAAAGAGGGCATGTCTCTCCTCTTGCACATGATCCACTAAGATCAATTTTCAAAATCCGCTGAAAGTTAAAAATATTTCAGGTTCTTTTTCCAGGCAAAGAGGCTGTGACAGAAGGTAAAAAGGAGCACCCTAGGAAGGTAATTCAGTTATGTGCAAAGAACCACTTTATCTTTCTGAAAAGCAGATAAGGTTCCTAGCAGGAGAGGACCACATACTCTACAAGCCTTATGGGCATATGCAAGATCTCATGCCACCAGAAAACGTCTTGATGAAGTGGAATGTGCTGTTCTGTTAATTAAACCAACATCTTAATTAAAATACATTCCTTCAAATATAAAACAGTTTACGTGAGTACCCCCTAGGATGTCTCTGTTATTTCTTTTCAATTGTTTTAGTTTTTAGCATTTTGAATTGAATGTGTAATTAATTATAGGTGCAATATAAAAATGCTGGTCTAGTGAGTTGATTCTGATCTCATTAGCTACAACAGAGAATCCTGCGGGATCCTCCTTCAGAACTTCATGAGTTTTTCCACAGCATGAAGTCTGAGAAATTCTCTTTTCTTTATGTGAAAGCTTCTAGAGCATGGAACCCTTGTGTCACTGTTTTTGCATTGGTAAGCTTTTTTTCTGATTTCTTTTTTTTTTCCCCACAAAGACACACGACTGCCAATCCATCATCAACTTCCTGAGACATATCTCTTCTGCCTCCCTAAGTTTAGATAATACTTACCTTACAGACACAAGGAAGGTGTCCAGGCTGTCAGAGAGAACTTCACAAACAGCAGAGAACTCTCCTGTGGGAAACTTCTAAAGACAAGCAAATGTGCAACCATACCCTGGAGATTTAAAGGGGTGATTCAATGTTATATTGTTGCCATACATAATTTTTTTCTGAAGTCTGGCAATGCTTTAGGGAAATGGAATGGGGGGAATTTGAAGGGGCCAGTACACTCATCCAAGCCATTGAAAAAGCGGCTTTATTTAGACTGCACAAACCAAAATAGATAAATAATGCTTAAAAGTACACATTCAATTTATTTAGGAGGAACACTAGTATAGAAATCCCTTCTCCCTAATGCATTAATATCCTTTCATGTTTCATGGGTATTGTTAGTGCATATTTACGACCATAGGAATGAATGTATTCTGTATTCTCTACTGCACCAATTTCTTCTTTCCTGCAAAGAAGAGGCAAAAAAACCCAAACGCCCTCAACTCCCCAAAACAAACCAAACAAAAAACTCTGAAAAAAACCCCAAACCAACCAAAACTTACCAACCTCCTCCCAAAGAACCAAGAAACCAAATAAACATCCTAAAACTCACCAAAAACCAAAAAAAACCCCACAGAAGCAAAGACAAAAAAGCTTGTTCCATGATAATTTCCATGGTTTCCAAAGTCTTCCTTTCCCATCTAGGTTCTCCTAAGTCAAATAAAGAGTAGTTAACAACTTTTCCATGACAAAAATATTTTTCTTCTAGGCAGTTAACTTTTTCACAAAGCTTGTGGAATTTTGTGGTGTTTGAGATATCTATCTCTCAGAATCAGTTGATCAATGATTCCAGAAGTTCCTGTTGAAATATTGTCCTGTATATGCTTGCACCTGATTATGGACTCAATACTTGGTTACAGTTTACAGGTTACATCTCTTTAGGAAAACAGAAATAAAGTTTCCTGAAATAAAAATAAATAATTAGCAGTTGTAAGGATTATAAATGTTTAAATTTTATAAGATAACATTTAAAATATTTTTATCATATATGTATATAAATATCTATTAAAGATATCATATATATACATAATGTATTTTTATAGTTTTAAACATACCTATAGATATATAATATTTTATATTTTTACATATATTTTTAGATTTTTACATTACTTATATTTGATTACCAGAAGATTTGTCATATGAAGAGGTAGGGAGAGTAGCACAGAAGGGTGAGTGAATCAGCTGTCAATATACATATTAATACAAAAAAAAAAAAAAAAAAAAGGAAACAAAAATAGATTCAGTTAAACACCTCAGTGACAACAGAATTCTTTAAGTGTAGAAGCAATATCTAGTTCCATAAATAACTATCAATAATCATACACAATTGACATGTCATTATTCATATTATAGAAAGAACAAACAAGAATAGAAAGCAATCATAGAATTATAGAACTGAGGTCCAAATAAGTAAGTTTTGCAATCTCTTCTTCCTTTCACTTTTCTTATGTTCATTAAAACTATATGACAACATCATGTGAAAAATATTTTTCTTCTGCCTGCTCTCCATAAGAACAACATGAAGCATAGGAAGGAATAGAATGACCACAGTGCATTGCACCCTAGTTAAAAAAATCAGCTGAATAACAAGAGAATTATCAAGAAACAAAATGCCAATTTTTTTTTGTTGTTAAAAATAATTGTCCATTTTTCTACATCAGAAGTAAATCAGTCCTAATTTTACATTGAACTGAAATATGTGAAGCTGAGAGTGATAACATGAGCATTTGCAAACAGTGGACTGATCTGGTATATTCTTGATGGAATAACCATAAAAGGCAAAAAATTGATTGATATTTTACTGGGAAAAATGTGACTTTTTGTCACTGATGCTTTTTACTCCCTTATTCAATATTATCATTTTATAATCTTTAAGGTGCAAAATTACACAACATACTACAATCCCAGCGTCATTTGATTTTATGTTTACCCGTATCCCCCAAATCTGTTAAAATTAGCTAGATTAGAGCTTGCAAATGTAGAGATAAGGATGGATGGGAAATCTTTCAGGGTGTGTGTTTGCTTGGAAAGCCCCCCAAACCAGAACTTTATGTTGTTGCAGTATATTTCCTTAGTTTACTCAGATGCCTACAAATGCACATACTGAGGATGCAGTATAGGCATCAATGTTTGGTGACTTGATCTACATTCAAACTGGATCATGAGGTTTCTTATCTCAGTGTTTTGAGATTGAGTTCAGATCAGGTATTTTCTTGACCCACTCTGTGCAGGTGATGTCACTATCTAACAGCATTATGTTTCTCTCTCTTAGCACAAGTACCCAGAATCTTGGGGCAGATATTAAGTCATGGTACATGACAAGACCATACACTCTAAGACTTCAAAGACCTGATAAAAACTCTTCAGAAATTAAAAAAAATTGTGTAGATGTGGAGTTGGCAGTGCTGGATTAGCGGTTGGACTTGATGGTTTTAGAAGTCTTTTCCAACCTAAACTGTTCTATAGTTCTGTGATAAGGGTTAAGGCAAACAGGGCTAGATTAGGGATATCAAGTGGATTTATGGATGTTTGGGTACATGTTCTTCTATGAACATGGGAGTTTAGTTCCCAGCTCTGTCAGTCCTTTCTTCTCACATATTTAAAACCTTGAGTAGAATAAGTCTCAGGGTTGAGGGATGAGGAATGTCTTTTTTATTTTAAAATGTAAGAGGTGTGTAAAACTATTGTGTCTATCACATGAGGGTGAAAAGTACCCTGGTTCCAGGAAAAAGAGAAGTGACCAGTGGATGATGCATCATTGCCATCTGCTTTAACCTGGGATGTTTGATACAACCATCAAGGGGGCTGAACAGACAGACAATTAAGAAACCATAATGTGACAGACTGCCTTTTCTTCACATTTCTGCTCTGTGAAAGAGTGAATTTGACTCATTGGAAATACAATCTTATTGGACTAAGTAACTCAGTGCCCAGTGGTTGGCCTCCTCAGTCAACTAGTGGAGTTTTATAACATATTTCAACACAGAGCTAATTAACAGCAAATAGAACATATTGGTGAGCTCAGTGTCTTACAAACTGAGGCAATTCAGTAGACTGGGGAGTTATTTTATAAAATTTGTAGTTTGGGTTCATCCTCATGCTGAACCAAAACCACTCTATTGCTCCCCTCCATAGCTGCACAAGGGAGACAAAATAGGGGTTGAAATGAGGACAGGGGGGATATCACTCAACACCTGTGATAGACCACCAAGAAGAAAACAGACAGCTTAGGGAAATAAATTAAATTATTGCCAATCAAAACAGAGTACTATAATGAGAAATAAACCCTAAATCTTAAAAACACTTTTCCCCACCCCTCCCTTCTCCCTGGGCTCAACTTTACTGCCCAATTCTCTATTTCCTCTCCACCAGTGGGGAATGGGAGTTATGGACAGTGCATCATACACTGTCTCTGCTTCTGCTTTCTCCTTAGAGGGAGAACACCTCACACTCTTCCCCTGCTCCAGTATGGGAACCCTCCCTTGGTATGTAGTTCTTCAATACAAAACTCCTCCATTGTGGGTCCATCACAGGGTCACAAGTCCTGGCAGTAAATCTGCTCCAGCATGAGCTCCTTTTTCCATGGATCCATGAGTCCTGCCAGCAACCTGCTCCATCATGGGCTTCCCACAGGGTCACAGCTTCCTTCGTGCATATCCACCTGCTTTGATGTTGGGGTCTGCACAAGCTGCAGGGGGATGTCTGCGACATCATGGGGCTCCCTGGGCTGCAGGGGCACAGCTGCCTCACCATGGGCTGTGCCAGGGGCTGCAGGGCAACCTCTGCTCTGGTGCCAGGAGCATCTTCCCCTCACTTCTTCCCTGACCTCCATGTCTGCAGAGCTGTTTCTATCACGTAGTCTCACTCCTCTCTCTGGCTGCTACTACCACCGATGCTGGATTCAATCTTGGCCAATGCAGGTCCATCTTGGACTTGGATGGCACTGGTTCTGTCAGACACAGGGCATCCCCTAGCACCTTCTCCCAAAAGCCACCCCTATAAACCTCCTATTGCCAAAACCTGGCCACACAAACCAATTCATTTCAAAGAAACTGGGAAAGAGAAAATTAAATAACTCCCAATATTAGTTAGGAATAATAATTATTATTAATATATTATATTATAAATTAATTAACTCCTTATATAAATTATTAATTAATGTATGTGTTTTTAAATAATGGAATACATTTATTTGTTGCCAGGAAAACATGAATTCACTACATGTTCAGTCTGTAAGTAATTTTTCCCCAGTCCATAATTTTCCTAGCTATTTATAGAATGTAAGCAAATGCTTACAGTCATGTTCTGTCTATCCTTTAAATCAAAGGCATAACAAATTGAAATTATGCAGTCTAGGCATGTATTAATTTGTATACATTTTTCTATTTTTTAACATGAATGATGAAGACACCACCCTTTTCTTTCATTCACATAAAATATTGCAAAATTAAATATAAGTTGTTTGTTTGATGTTTGTTTTATGGTGTTTGGGGTTTTTTTTTTTTTTTTTTTCTTTTTCTGGAAGTAGTGTACTGTAAACAAAACAAGAATATATTTATTTTCACATTTCCTTATACCAAGGGACATGATGACGCATTGCTTTAGAGATGCATCTGTCATATTGAGCCACATAAAGTGACATGATACAATGTGACATGTTGATGAACAGCGTGACACTAGGTACATATTTCAATGTATCATTCAAGGCAGAATTATAACAAGGCAAGTCCCAGATTTAAAAACAGAGCTCTCTACATTCTAGTTTCATTTGTTTTTCTTTCTAGAAACTATAGAGATTGACAGAAAAATATGTCCCTTGATAGAATCCTAGGATCATAAAATCATAGACAATCCTAAATTGGAAGGGATGCATCAGAATCATCGAGCCCAACTCCTGACCCTGCACAGGACACCCCAAGAGTCACACCCTGTGCCTGAGAGCACTGTCCAAATGCTTCTTGACCTCTGCCAGGCTGGTGCTGTGACCCCTTCCCTGGGCCTGTTCCAGTGCCCAGCCACCCTCTGGGTTTCCAACATCCAACATAAGCTTCCTCTATCAGAGCCCCAAATCTTCAGTAGTACTCTTGGACTAGTAGTACTCTATTTGCTGATGTTAATCACATGTAAAAAAAAAAAAAAAAAAAAAATTAGCACTAATTTTTTGTCTGGCTGAAAAATACACATTGTATTTATTGTTTAAATAGGAAAGTTGCTTTGAAAACTTAGTGAATCTTGTTGTGGTTCTGTGTGATATCATGTTGTGAATATTGTAGGCAGAAAGAAAAGGAAAATTTATTTCAGGAGAAAATCGTGAAGAATTTTTGCTGACAGCTGTTGCTTATGAGAGTGCATTTCTGTACAGCAGTTATGGTACTGTTATTACTGGACTGCGTTAGACTTATGATATATGTAGGAGTTTGTATGCAGCAGGACCATAATACTGGTTACTTAAACAGAAAGATTTATTCACTTCTAAATTGCTTGAACTGTGCTTATGTGCTGTAAGCAGGGCCATACTAGGAGTTAAAAGATGTGTAATGCAATTTTAAGAAGAAAAGTCTTCCTCATGTTTATATTTTAATTTATTTACTAGATTTTATAGTTAAACAATACAGTTGCAAGATAGAAACTATGAAGCAGAAGGTTGCTGCATGGGACTCAGAGAGAATATGAAAAAATATAAAATACAAATAAAGAAAAAGAAGGGAATCTTGTCATGAAGGTTGCAGGAGTTGCAAAAGAAAATGCTCATACTCAGTGGTCACAGAAACTTAAGAGAAGAAAAAGAGCAGAGAACAGATTAGGATATCTCCATATATTCATGTTGTATGTTTGGCCCCTCATCTGAACCTACAAGCCATCTCTTTATTCACGTATAACTTGCCAGAATTCTCAGAGGAGCCAACTTTTTGGATATATTCAGGCTTCTCCCAGATATACTATCTGATAATGAGGGATGAAGAAAATCAGGTCACTGACAACTCAGATGCTTAAATTTGCCTATGTACGATTACTAACGCCTTGTACTAAGGCCAAATAAAAGTTCTGATGTAGTCCCAGGGGAGTCTCACCATTTACCTTCATTGGTTTCAAACAGAATTCTCTTCTATAACCGGTTCAGATTAATAATACAGCCTTTCTAGAAAACAAATGAGTCCACAGAGAAAGCTTTAAGACAGTTTTTAATGAGCACAAATACTGGTATTCGGTGATTACAAAAAACAAAAGGAAATTAAATAACTTTTTTATTTTCTCCATTCTCCATCATCTTTAATATTGGTTCTGTAGCCTCAGGTGCAGACAGAATGCTTTGGACTTTATTCTCAAAGCCAGCAACATAAACAAAAAAAACAAAACCAAAACAAAAACAAACCCCCTGTGATCCTCCTTTTATACTAAAATTCAGTCCATAGGAGTGAAAACTCAGATCCCTTGAAGTTAATGGGAAAACTTTTATCAACTATACTGAGGCCAAAATCTCATTTGCTGTATAAAGAAAAAAATTTTACATTTTTCTCTGCTTCTTTCCCTAACCTTATTAAACAAGGCATCATTATAAATGCTTAGGGTTAATTTATGCAGCTGCAAGTGATACAAAGCAGTACAGAATTTGACTCATTCTATAAATGAGAATCAAAGTATTGAATTGCATGTGAAATGGTGCTAGCCTTGAAGAATAGTTAATTATCAATAATTATGATGCCTGTGATGAGTACTTTGACTTTTACAGTTCCCTGCAATTTACATGATTTAGATGTATAGAGGGGAGAAAAATGAAACAAGAACAAGCTTCAGCCTATTTGGAGAAATAAAATTTTTAAAAAAGAGTAAAACAAAACCTTCATTTCTCAAAAGAGCAACTAGATAGACTGCATTTGAGAGCCATCAACACTATCAGCATTTAAAAGACAACAAGACAGTGTGAGTAAAAATAATGTGATAAAACAATTCACAACTAATATCAGGAAAATTGAAATTTCAACATTGCTGTCACTCTGCTGACTGAGTTGAAGAGGTGAGCTGATATAGGGGGTTTTTTTTAAGCTGTGATTGGCCTGCCAGCATGGATTTGTGTTGTCATGCTGAGGGCCCCTCTAATAGCCCAGAGGTAGCAGGTGGCTGCTGACTTACAGAGGCTTGCATCTATTTTATTATTTGTTGGCTCTTTTATCCCTGACAGATTCAAACACAAATAAATTCAATCAAGAACCTCTACCTTTCTATGATTCCATTTGGTATGGTATATATTGTAGCGAGCTGCAGCACATTTCTGAAATAACATGACAACTGTCCCAGTGATGTGACTAGAGGTAAACAAGATGTTTTATATCCTTGATGGCGATGGCTGGGCATCCAAAACAGGGAAGAAAGGAAATGTGGGTTTCTTGTGGAGTTTACAATGGGGAAAACCAATGCACTTTAGGACAGAGGCCTTAGAAGTTTTTCCTTAGAAATCTAAAGGTGCAAAAAAAAGAAAACTGTTGTTTTGAGTGAAAGTTGAACAGTATTTTGAGAACTGTATGCAAAATCTTTCGGCAAAATTATCAAGAATATAAACACTTGGTACAAAGTGCCTATACTCTAAGCATGCTCCTGAGTTTCCACATTCTTCACCATATGAGAGTTGAAAGTAGCTTTCCATCACTTTAAGGTTAATAAGAGATCATCATCCCTATGGCCATGTGATCCAAAGGCATTTACTGAGTCAGTCGGTGAATGTCCTTGCCTCAGGTCTTTTGGTGAATGTTTTATATCTCTGAGGTTAGGCTGTCACAGGCTGTCCCAAAACCTGAGGTCTGCTGAAAAGTAATTCTCCTTCAGCAGGCATTCTGCTTTTGTTCTACTCTGATAACAAGAGACCCATTATTGTGAAGTATCTGCAGAATTGCTTGAATGTGAAAGTGAGATTCTCCCAAGATCTGGATTACTTTTACTTTGCAGAGGTAAATGTCCTTAAATAGGAAGAAAATATCAACTAGTAAACATTTGTAGATTTTATTTTACTTGTTCTCTTCACAGAAATTTTTGAGAAGTCTGACAGTAACTGTTGAATCAAAGTAAAGCTATCCTTCATCCCATTTACATTTCACTTGGATTATAGGATGACATATATAACACGAAAGTATAATTTTTAAGAATTGTTACTCAGTCTAAGTGAGGCAATCATTCTTCCACCATGTGCCAGGGCTGAAAGATTTTAAGGCATTTTCATGTTCTGGTAAAAGGCATTTCTGATTAAATGGTTCCTCGAACTTTTATCCAGGAAGCAGTACTCCAAATTCCTATTCAGTCATTTCACCACATGGCTGAATTGCTCCAGTTTAACTTCAATTGAAAGGAGTAGATAGATGGTGTAGGATTGATTCCCCCTCACATGACCCTGACCCAGCTTTCCCTTTTGTCCCTTCATTCCTCTGCAAAGAGCAGGAGTGAAGTTAGGATATCCATGTAATTTCCATACACTCTCCTACTGCACTAAATCTTTGTGTTTTTCTCAAAAAAAACCCCCAGAAGATTAGAAGAAGTGGAAGCAGAGAAAACTAGCAGAATTTTAACCATGCGTCAAATGGCAAAAACATCTGAATTTTCTCAGTGAGCCAAAGCACAAAATTTGGAAGTGTCCAGCCACTGGGATTCAAGTGCAAAACTCCCAAGAGCTGCTTTTTTCTCTTTCTCAGGATTGTCCTCATAGAAATGCTTACTTTATCTTAAAATTTAGCAAAAAGTTTCTTCTACTTCATTGCTATTACAGAACGCTTACCATGGAGTTTGTCAACATGTCTCTAAGGCTTTGTTTCTTGAATCTTTTGTCATAATATTTTTTCTGTAAATATTTTTCTTATCTTGTGGTGAATGCTGCCAAGTTTTGTCTGTCCACAGAGTTTCACACTGTGATGTCTTGCTGATCAGTTAATGAGTCAGCAATTCTCTATGATATCAAACCTTGCTGCATCAAAAATAAAGTTTCATATAATTTTGAACTAAACAGTAGAAATTCCTCTGCAAACATTTTAGGCTCTGCAAATTACAAATTGAGTACCTTTTTTTGGTTTCTGTGTTAGTGATCTGACTGATCAGTTGCAATCATTGAAAGGTTTCAGGAAAACACTCACCTGTGTCTCTGCTGGGTGGTAATTACAGGTAAATACAAGCATAGGATGGCACAAATTCTCAAGTTTAGTCAATTTAAACTCAATTTAGGATCCAGGGCCAGATTATAGACTAGACACTAAGCAGGTTTATATTTTCCTTTTCACAGATAATTTCACAAAGTCCCAGGAATAGCTGTGGACCATTGCCTGTACTCTGAGCTTTTTCCTTTAAATCAAAATATGTCCCTGAACAGAGAGAAACAGCACAGGGTAGTAAAAGAGAAAGAAACTGGATTTTGTGCCACTTCTACATTCTTCTTCCTTTTCCTAGTTAGCCTTCTTTGACTTGTTTCTCAAAAAAAACCAAACAAAAAACAAAAAAACCAACACACAAAACAAAGAAAAACAACAAAAAGCCCCAAAAAACCCTCCCAAAACAACCAATAACCGAAACTGACCTATAAATTTCATGCGTCAGTGTAGTTATACAGCCATATATGAAGAAAAATGACAACAGATGACAACTTGTCTCAGTGAGAAAAAAAAGAATCACACACAAACACACATATATATACACATATATGTATTTCTCTCAAAGAAAGAAATAATTTGGACAATGCTTTGGGAAAAAAACCCAGAAAGAAATAAAAAGAGAGATTATTGATACAGAATACCTTTAAAAGGTTTAGAGAACTTTAGGAATCGTTGGACTTAATGTACCAGTCCAGAAAAGCATAAGCTAATTTGTAACAGTCCCTATAAACACAGTTGTGCTCTAATGTCCATTGTTCTATCTAGTCTTCTAACAATTTGGTTCTTTCATATATATACATTTAGATATAAAGTACTGCTGAAGACGAAATTGGAAAAAAAGTTATTATTTCAGCTATACTTGATTCAAGGCACTTGGATTCAAGTTTCCAGACTTGGATAACTTTGGTTCATTGACTCTGGGCTTCAGACTTGCATCAGCAAAAAAGAGGTGGTAAATCTGTAACTCACAGAAGCAGAACACACATCAAATGTTCCCAGCATTTCACAAGCCTGCTAAATGCTAGCGCAATAAATGCTGTGGAAGTCCTAGAAATAAAGCATTTAATGAATGAGTCATATCCTTGTTTTCTATAGTATCCTCTCTCTTTATCCTAAGTAAGAAATCTAACCCAATTAATTTGTTCAATGTTTCCAAACACATCGGGTAAAATTCCGTTTGCTCTCTTCACTCCTATAAAATAAATGCAGTTTGTGTACCAGTCACTTCCAACAGGATAAATTCAGACAGATGCCCTCCGTATATACCCACAGAAAAGAGTACTCTGCCTTTGTGATGAGAGAGATTATGAATGTTCACACTATAACAAATTTGAATGCAGCATTTTGCTGTTTGCTTTTTTTTTTCTTTTTTTCTTATTGCAACTAAATATTTAGGGTTCCAGCCAAAAATATTTAAACTAAAATGAGCAGGAGACATAGTTTTATAGGCAGACTGCATGATAAATTCTTCTAAGTATAATCATGTCTTCACTGAAGTATTTTTTCTAGTCTCTTTGTAAGAGGAAAAGTAACCACATCAATGTGGAACTTTGGCTTGTAAAGAACATTTTATCATAAATTACATCACTGGAGGAAATTTCTACCTTCCTGGGGAAAGACTGCTGGGAAAATGTACTGGTGACCTACTGCAAAACTTCAGGTATGTACATCCTTCAAACTGAATTCAATGCTGCAATGTTAACTTCATACAGGCTGTGTTTTTTATACTGCTGTATCTATAAACCTTTGAAAAATAAGAAGCTTTCTGCACATATGCAGAAGACCCACCACTTTTTGTACCTGCAAGGACCCCATTTAACCTGTTTGCATACAAAATTTAGTGCTTGTCTAACCAAAGAGTATCTGTGGGCATCCAATGGTTCTCTGCCTTTTGAGCTTCTCCAACAAGTTTGCCACATCTGATACTATTAAATATTTAGAGTTGAAAAGGAAATTACACATTAAAAATCACTTCTTGAGTTGAAAACACAGGATTCAAGTTGTTCAGTAAAGAAGCCAGGCACTATGAGTCAGGCAGTGTGTCCAATGCTTTAATTTCTCTAATAAGACAGCATAATGGCCTATTATTGTTTTTACATGTCACCTTACTGTGCTCTTTGGAAAAATTTTCTGTCAAATTTTCTTTTAGCCTCCATATATTGCATTTGTATTGACCCTGGGCCCTTTCAAAATATTATGTTAGATAAATGTTGAAGTGTTTCACTAAAAGTGTTCAAAGCCACTTACAGCCTTCCAGTAAACGTTGTGTTATTCATCTCTCCATTAGAGGTGTTACATGGTGGTATATGGAGATGTATTTGTTTATTTATACCTATATATACATATGTATCTACAGTTGCACTTTTATATGTGTGTACATGAATACATACACACACATATATATGAAAATAAACATACAAGTGTGTACTTGTATATAGGAATTGTAAAAACCTAAATACTTATGATTAGAAACTTGCTGTTTTACATATATATGTATACAGATGCACACAAAGAATTCAGAGAAAAGTTGATAGATCAACTAGAGCAAAAATAAGCTCTGTGGCTGGTAATTTTTATGTGTTTTAGAGTTTGCTTCTTGTTCAGAGGATTCTTTTGATCTATTTTCATTAATGGGTGCAACAAAGACAAATTCAGCTTGAGCAGCCCTACAAAATGGTTACATATAAATATACTATTGTTGATGTACCCTGTGGATTACAGAAGACCCTAGATTAGCCCTGGAACAATTTATGGTGTCAATGATGAGGTGCTGGAACAGGTTTCCCAGAGAAGTAGGTGCAAGTAGGTGCTGTATCCCTGGAAGTGTGCAAGACCAGGTTGGATGGGGCTCTGAGAAATCTGGTCCAGTGGAAGGTGTTCCTGCTCATGGCAGGGGGATCTTTATGGTATCTTTATAGACTAGATGGTCTTTAAACTTCCCTCTAACCCCACCCAAGCCATTCTATGATATATGGCTATGATATATGATATGATATGATATATGACATTTTCTGGGGATATGAATAGGGCACTTCTAGCATAGGACATGGTCTGAAATTACAGGTTTGTGGGAAATTTTCATGTGAAATTTATACATGAACATTTTGTACTTGTTTATTCTTATTTATAATTAGCTTTTCGCTCAAATATCTCTTCACCTCTCTCTCTCTGCTTTTATCATGATGTGTTTATTGACTGAAGTCATATTCCCTCTGACTTTTATTTTTCTCTTTTAAGAAAACCAGAAGTTTGCAGTCCCTTCTATCTTTCTTCTAGTCATAATAAATAGCTGAGACTATTGGATCTGATTTAAGTCTAACTTCAGTTTGACCCATACTTCTCTCCAGAGTGTAAATAGACAGACTTGTGCCTACTATTTTAAGAGCCTCATTGATACAGACATTTCTGCATTTCTTTACTGGAAATCTCTTTGGTTAATTTCCTACTTAAATGATTCATTGCTGGTCTTTTCAAACACCAAAAAGGAATGATATTTTACTTTTTGTGTACAAAATGAGCTCAATGTTTTAGTTGCTAGCGGTCTTGGTGATGGGAAATAAGGAGAAGCTGTTGTCTATTTCCTACTGAATATGTTAAATATTTTTGAAAGTGTTTTGGGACATTCACAACATTGTGAAACAAAGGTGTGACATGTATTCCTAATTGTAAATACAGACAGTAATGATACTGTTAATAATGGCAACAATAAAAGCTATTCAATTCAAATAATTACAATATGTACACAGCGAGTAAAGAAATGGCAAAATTGTACGGTAATGTAAAATAACAGTTGCACAATTAGGAGCTTTTAAATCCTTTCAAATCATCATAAATACAAGTACAAATGCACCAGGCAGGCCAACATTTTCCGTTTGAAAATGCTTAATCAGAAAAGGAAAAGTGTTGTTGATATTAATTTTGGAAGAAATATTCTTCCTTAATTTTCTGTTCTGCAACAAAAAAAAAAAAAAAAAGAAAGAAAATTGTGAGAAGTTCTGATGGTATTTTAGTTTCTATTCACGTTTTCCTAGCAATACTTTCATTTCTCTTCACACCTTTTTTGAGAAAACATAAAGTAGAAAAGAGGAGGAAAAAAAAAGTATGAAATATTTTGACATTTTCCTCCAGTAGATATTTATTAGAAAAAAGAGCTTGCATTAAATGAGAAATTTTAATCTCTGTTCATCTAAAAAACACCAGCATATAATGAAGTCATTTGTTCTCTTTTATTTCCTTGAACATCCATCTTCTATTTTTCACATCTATAGATCTCTCTATTCCATGAAGTGCAAAGTCTGGTACCATTTCCCGTTTCTCTAAAAACTCAAACTCACCCAGGAAACAAATAAATAAACAGAAAACATGAAATGTTTCAGGGCTTGAAATGAGACTTTTGACCTTCAGGTTAATCTTTGATTTGTGTTACGGATGAGCCACTCTGTTGGCAAGGTCCCAGTTATGCTTTGAATTGTATAAACACAAACACCAGCCCAGAGTTCCTGTTGGAGTAAATCAACTGTCTAACTCTTAGTAAAAAAACTATGAGGTACCTGCAGACTGGGAGAGAAAGAGAGGGAAGGTGTACAGAAAGGAAAGAAAAACTGAGATAATTCTGATCAGTGTGCAAGAAGGGGAGTTCACAGCTGAGAAACTTTCTGAGGGCAGCAAAAGCAATTAATGAGGATGAACCTGTAGAAGCATAGTCCAATGATATTTAGGAAGATCTAAGCAGCAAGTATTGTCACAGAACAGTGTACAAATGTATTTTCCAGAATATGTAGGAATATCAAGCAGAGATGGGATCTGACATTTCAGTAGTAAATGAGAAAGGCTGAGCAGATAGGGACTCCAAAGAGCCTTGGATGTAAAAATAAGAAGCAGAATGAATAGAAAGATGCATATAGAGGGCTGTCATTACCAAAGCAATGAGCTATGAAAATGATACTTTGCTGAAGCACTTTGAATATGGTGAGAACCTGAATGAAAACATTATTAATGTGTGTCTGTATGTGGAAAGATATACCTTGTGATAGAAATTAGTTGTACCAAAAGTTTCCTGTAGCTAGAACCTGACAATAGGAAAAAGATGATGGAGTCACATCACTCAGTTTTTAGAGTCACATGATTAGATCTTTTAGTGATGATATTTAGAGAATATTTGAAAGGAGGAAGAGTAATGAACTGTGAGAGAAAAACATCCCACAAAATGAACTAAAAAAATCCAGACTCCACCTTAGTTTTTGCCACCTTCATCTTGTGTTTTTAAAATATCAGACCAGTAGTCAGGGAGAAACGCCAAAATTTTAATCAAGCAGGAAAGGTCAAATCTTTAGAGCAGAGGAAGATCTACAAGTGTTGAACTGCCTGAAGGTGCAGAAATAGTGAATACAGTGTTTTTGAAATAGTGTTTGTGGATTGTTTTGTCCAGTGGCTTGGTATAGATCAAAAGGAGAAAATCAAGTTATGATATGTGGGGTAAGGGCACTGGAGAAATAAAAATACATGTGTATGAAAATCTGGATTAGTTTTTATGAAAGTTAACATAAAATCCCTATGAATGAACTCTGTAACTGCACAATTGTCAATATGATGACAAAAGGATAATCCTAAAATATCTCATCATGCAGCCAAACAAGCCCGTATATCTAGACCCGTATAAATATTTTTGTAAGAGAAACACCATTGCAGGAAAAGGATTGTACATCACACATGGAAAATTACACATATGCAAAAAATTGGCTGATAAAAAAGAAAACACATATTGTAAATCAGTACTCTGAAAATATTTTAAAAGCACAATGTAAAATTAAATGCATGAAAGCTTTTTGAGTGGAGATGTGGCAAAAAGGAATAATGACATCTTATAATATGTATAACACTAATAAGGTGTGTACTACAGGTTTTTTGCAGTTTTGGCAAATCCACTTTAAAAAAAATATTGATAGAATGAAATTTCTATGACATAGTACTCCTGACTCCTCTACAAAGAGAGAACAGGAAATGATATGACACAGTGCTTTTCCTTCTTGAAGAATAAAAAAAAAAAAGAAAAAGAAAAAATAATTGATTTGTTATTGATTTTTTTCCTTCTGTGGGTTGAGGTTTGCATGAGATGACCTCCTGATTCCTTTCCAACCTAAATCAGTCTAAGAGCTATGATAATGGCATATTCATAAAATAATAGGAGCAAAGGGCATAACAGCAGATATTTGACACATTCAAAAGAGAAATTACACATTTTCTCACATAAAGAGGACCAGTTATCATTAAAAAAGATTGAAAGTGCTTGAAAGAAATATATTGGATTCCTCTTCCCTTGATGCTTTGATTTCAAAGTTGTCTGAATTCCCAATGATGTGCTTCAGCTGAGCACAAGTTTTGCTGCAGCCGTGCACAAATGACTGGGCTCCACACGAGGTTAAACAGATGAAATGCAATGTCCTGTGGTTTGATGTGGGTCAAAGTAGGTGAAGCAGTTGTCCCTCCTGGCCTTCCACTCCGTGAATCTATGATTCATATTAATCTTGCTCAGAGTCTATTTTTTGGTAAGTTGTTCCTTCCTTATAACAGTTTTGTTTTCTCCACCCTGATCTGAAACAATTTTCAAGGAAGTGACAGGTTTCCCAAGGGAAATGTAACAGCTTCATGATTTTACTTGATGGCACTAACTTGGCCTTTAATTTTGGGACTACAAATAAGTTTAAAGCAAGTGTTACAAAACCAGTGGTATGTGAAAAAATATTTGATACCTTTAAAATTATTTTAAAATACTTAAGGCTCTTGCTAGCTAAATATTTTTTTTCCACAGGCAATTAAAGATGCAAAGAAAAGACTATAAGGATGAATTTATTTAATTTTTATTTCCTTTGTGCTTTTTTTAAGAATAAAAAGAAGATTAAAGGTGTTCTCGGATGGTTACTAATACATAGTCAGGTTCAGCATTTCAAAGATACCTATGGGGTTTGAATTCCTATTTCCTATTAATTTTAAAGCAAATATTCAGCTAAGCCTCAATTTTTAAGGGAAGTTGTGTCATAATCAGTGCACCAAAATATCACCCCTCCTGCATAGCTTTGTCAAATATACATACTGTATTTCTTGATTATTCTTTTGTTGTTATCACATAATGTTGTTGTTATCAAATAATGACCTGCTAAGGCACTAAATACCTTCATCATTGCCTTAGCCACCCTGAATCTAGGTAATAATAAAATAATAGATCTTACTGACTGATAATACATTCTGATCTGTATTTAACTAATTTTCAAATGGTGACACTTAAATAAATTTCGTTTTGTGCAAAATAACCAAAAGCAGCTCTAGGTGTAAGCAAGCTGATCTTTAGAACCAGATTATTAGGGAATTCCAAATGTAAAACTATTAGCTGGGTGATCCTTGATCCCTGACGTGAGCTACCATCCACATCCCAGTCCTTGGCTGCTCATGTTCCTGCGGGAGCCACACTCTTAAGAAGATTGCATTACACAAATAACAATGAGCTTGGATAGAGGACAAACCAGGAGAGAGTCCATTAAACCTTTCACATCATTACAAGCCTCATTGTTTTGCAGATGAGCAACATAAAGTCGAACATATGCATGAGACCTCTTACTGACTCTCAGGGTACTGGGGATTTCAACTATCTGAACCTTGTTGATTGCTGGTAAATGAATAAATAACCTTGAGGTAATCCTTCTCTTTTACCAGAAAGGTGCCCTGCTTAAATAGCAGAAAATAAAAAAAGGTCCAGGTTTCCTTTATTGTCTTTTTGGTTCTCTGCTTTCTATGTACTATCCCGAAATTGCTCTGGTCCCTGCTTTTTGCCTTCTGCTTGTATCAGAAGCTGAAACTGGGGTTCAGATTGGATCTTACTGAGCTGGTCCAGGGGAGTAAATCAGAAGAAAATTCTGGGTAGTCTTCCGACAGTATCTGATTTAAGGCACAGGCCACCTCTGAAAAGGATACCTTTCATGGGTACCTGGAGTTCTGAAGTTATCGATGTCCATGGTTGTAGTCACGACAAGTGGGTAAAAAGTGATTTATTCAAATCTGGTTTGTCTTTCTAATGTGCTCCTACAAAACTTATTTGCTATGTTTTGTGCTGGGTGACTGTTGATCATATTTCATTTTTTTCATACTTAATATTAATTTTTATATGGTTTTTTCCACTATTATTTTCATCTAATCTCAAAATGATGGCTCATTTATTCAATTTTTGAGCTATTGCAATAATAGCAGAGAGGTCTAATTTTAGATCAGAACACTAGTACACAGGCCTTTTAGAGGTTTCATTTAATGATGAGGTACATACATGCAAAGTAATACCTTGCTCAGCCAATTCTAGCTTAGTACTAGAATTCCGTCTTAAAGAGAAAGGCAGAGTGGCAGAATAATAAATATTAATATTTTTGAACCTCCAGGAATAACCTTTAAGCTCAGATTCAAATCTATTTTAGCAAAGAATTACAAAATATTTTTTCACTTTAGGATGAACTAAGTCAGAAGAACAGATTCTTATTGTGTTAAATGTGAGAGATATTGATGTCAATTACTTTTTATTTATCTCATCATACAGACTTGTTCCTTTGCTAGCTTATTTTTTACACTCTAGGTATTAATCTGCTACACTAGTAATGATCCTAGTTAGCAGTGCTTACTAATATCCTGCATTTATCCCTTTTCCCTGAAGGATCCCAAAATGTTGGGTGGTTTGGATGAACATGATCCCAGTTTAAATTCGATCCTAACAAATTTAGGTCCATGTAAATGCAGCTCTCTGAGTCCAATAGCGCTACAGGTAGACTCTGAGAGCTCTACCAGTGACTCCTGACCCAGGATCAAACACTTCCTATGGACTAAATGAGATGTGAAAATGTCTCATTGTTTGTGTATGTTTAACCAAAGGGGAAAGAAAAAGTCTCACAGCAAGTATGGGTGAGAAATTCTTAGCAGGTTGGGTAGGTTGGCACACCCGGTGATTATCGTACCTTACTTATTTAGCCTAAATGCAGAAAAGCAGTGGTGGGTGAAACTGAAAAGGCTGAGTAGTTGAGACAAGAATTAAGAATACAGTGATACTTAACCAAAGCAAATAGTCAATCCCCAGCACCTATAGGGCTGAGTTTCAGAAGAAAATAATTTTGAAAAGAAAGGATTCTCATGTGACTTCTTTTAAGTTCTGCCTGGACATGACTGCCAAAATCTTCTTGGTAAAAAAATAAAAGAAGATAGAGATATATTTTTTCATGAACTAAGGTCCCTTTCAAAATGCTTTATATAAATGCTAATTCATCACGGGTCACACGCCTGTAACAGTGGGAGATCATTTTTCATCCCTGAAGAAAGGAGGCCCTGTAAACAAAGAAGTAACACCACTTAGAGCATGAATTCATGTGCAGCTTCAATGTGTCTAGAGGAAAATACCTCAGGCAGGTAGGTGGATCGTGGTAAGAAGGTGGTGGGGAAAAGAGGGCACACAAGAGTGGGGGGAGAGAGGGAAGAGAGAGAGTTTGATTCACTTTATTTCTCCTCCAGTGTTCCTCATAAATCCATTTAATTCCCTCTGCATACTCTGAAAGGAAGGTAACATCTTTCCATGGCTCTGATCACAAACCCTTCACTTTTTGTGGAACTATTTAATTATTTTCCATCAGACCTTGCAGATCCATTCACTTTCCACTGCTTTCCTCTTACACTATTCAGTGTGACTGGGCAAACTGCTTATAAAAAGCCTGGGATTATAAATGAGTGGCTGTTGCAGTTTATTGGTCAAATCCAAGCAGAATTACTCTCTGAGGAGTTGGAGGAAACTTACTAGGAATCTATTCCTAGTAAGGAATGCATTTCACTTGAGTCCTTTGGGTCCCATTAGTCCCTCAATTTCATTATCCTAAGCACCAATTCATTTCACTTACTCTCACCTTTTCTCACATCCATATTGCTTACAATACCATGATAAAATGATTTTATTGCGTTGTTTTTGTCTATGAAATTTTATGGACATTATAAATAAAAATACACTTTTTCTGATGTATTTGCAAGAGTAACTATACCCTATTGAATACAGATATCAAATTCATGCCCATTGTATTTTACATGAGGAAAAGTCCTAGAAATAAAATAAATAGCTTTAGCTTATCACTAATGATTCTATAATAAATACTTCTCCCATTATAAATCAACTGCATATTACTTTAGTTAGGATAATCACTTTTACCATTGCAAGTGTTTATAACTTGTGAAACAGTTGATACTATTTCTACATTAAATACAAAGGTTATCATGCTGAATAATTTAGACAGTGTCCTGCATTTCCAGATATGAGTTTAAAGCAGTTATTTGGCTCAAGTAAAGTGATTTTCATTACCTATTACTATGAGATTTCTAAATATACTCAATATTGTGTGTTAGCTCTATAAGAGGTTTGCAGCTGACATCTCAATTTCTTGTTTTACATCCCATATTTTTCATCACTGTGGGATTGTATTAATTATCTAAATGTCCATTAGTCCCACATCAGTTTTGAAGTTGTAATGCATGCATATATTACAAATGCAAGTTAACCAGAGTTTTTGAGGGAATTGGAAGGGTTTAGAGAAGAGTGGTTTGCTGCATGCTGATCAGTTAATAAGAGACCACAGTGGCACACTTTGCTTTTGGTGGGTGCATATTTGCAAGTCTTTTTTTGTACAGTTAAAATAAAAAAGTCTGATGACTTTTGTCTCATTTTGTGCATTTCTTATAGGTGGTCTTTTTTATAATTTTTTGGAGGGGGGAATGAGGGGATGTTGTTTATTTCTTACATGTCTATTGAAGTCTACATTTAGGGCCAAGCTGAAACAATTGTTTTATTCTTACCAAAATGAGTGTGCAGAAATTTGGGTTCAGTTCCTCCACCAGGGTAGGAGCAGCAGCTTATTCACTAAATATTTCAACAATAAACTGTTGAAATTTGGACTGAAAATGGGTACATGTAGACTTTTCAGAGGTGAATGATTTTATGTTGTATAATCAACCTTGTGGGTAAAAAAAATATTAAAAAATACCCAGATGTTCTGTTTTTGCCCTGTCAGAATCTTGAGTCTACCTTACTGATTTTTGTTAGTAGATTTGAGGCCTTTGTGTCTTGTTCTTAAATTGCAGAAGGTGTTTTTCTTCCCACACAGAATGTAACTGGAAAACCTCTAAGCAAGTTTATGATGACAAGTTCTGTCCAAAGACTTCATGCAAAAACAGACTCACAGTGATTTTTGGAATTAAAAAAACATAAAGCATAAAACACATTCTGCTAACTTCTCTGTGTTTCAGAAGTTAAAAATTTCTCAAATGGCCTAAACTAGTACTAGTCCAGGCAGCAAAGTCATCTCTAGACTGAAGTACAACTGTGCACCATCAAAAATAGTTTGCCCTATGCTGTAACAGAAAAAGAAACAGATGGCATGAAAAACCAGAGCTGTGTGAATTTTCTGTCCTGTGACAGATTTTGAAGGTGAATTTTTTTCTATACCAGTTTGGGATATAAAGTGAGAATCTAGGAATATTTCTATCTCTGTCTAAAAAAGCAAGAGGTAACAGAGAATAAAAAAAAGTTAGATAAACTTGCTTTTTTATTAATTTCTTAGTATTGAAACATTGCATTTCAAAGGTTATATCTTATTTTTTAAGTTTTTATTCTGAGTTAAACAAAGAATTTTAAAATGGTAATCCTTTTTTAACAAAACATATAAATTTCTGTTTTTAAAATATCAATACGTAATCTTTGATGTTTGGAATCCTTTATTTCAGATCTGAGGGTATTTTGGCTTTTTTTTGTTTTTGGAGGACTGTTAAAACCAAATATGTTCCTGATACAGCTATGGTTTTGTCAAATAAATACATGAGATAAAAGAAAAATTTAAAAAATATATTCACATTCGAGTTCACCCAATGTATGAATGAAGCATTTCTGTAAAACTCAACCAAACACAAAAAGTTCACAACACCCATCTCAGTGATGCTCATTTGTTGCTGTCACTTTCTGTAGTTTTATTCTCTCTTTCTATGACATAATGTAGCTTTAAACATGTAATCTTATCTGGTAAAAAGTGCTCACACCCATAAATCTTGCTATACCAAATAGAAATTTCCTTTGTCTAGAAGAAACACTAGACAAATAAGATAATCCACATATTTTTCCAAACCTGAATACTTGGAGGTTTCCTCCCAGTTACCTCTCCATAACCAGTTGTCAGTATTCTTTTCCAGGCTCTATTTCCAGGTACTGGCAAGATACTAATATGAATAAATTTTAAAGCTGGTTACATATACACCTGATGTATGTTCAGTCACTATTTTTAATTATCTACTAGACAGAGGTATTAAAGTTTTTACCTTCTGACCCACCTGAACACATAAGATATCCTAAAACTTTATTTAATTAATAAACTTTATTTCATTAATACATCCTACGTTTTTGTCCAAATACAAAAAAAAAATGCTAAAATAAGGAAGTACAATATTGGTAAGTCCTCTTTCTCCTTCAAAGAAGTAAACAAATTAATTTGTTAAAAAATTTACCTTGAAATGCCATGCTGCCTTGCCTCTGTAAAGTAAGAAAGAATCAGACCTGAGTCCACCTTTCCATAATTCACAGTCTTCCTTTAACCTGAAGTTTTAGAATATCCATGACAATATCAGTATTATGATTTAGTACTTGCAGTATTATTGACTTGTCTAATGGCAACAACAAAGCACAGCAAATCATCCTAATGACATTGTGGGGAAACCAATTAGTAAATTAGGACAGGATGTTAATCTACTCTAACACTCAAGCAGGACACACTTATCAATCCTTATCAGCTTGAGCTCTCTCTAACAACAAGAGCAAATATTTATCTAGATCACATTGGGTAGTAATTCCAAATAGGGTATCGAGGTACCTAGCCTACTATTTTCATAACTGATTTAGAATAACCTGAGGTATTCTGTTTGATTTGTTTTGTTTTTTTAAATATCAATGTAATCTTCTTCTCTTTCTGATACCTGCCAATAAAAAGTGCATTATAACAGACAGTGTTAAGGTACTCAAAAAACCTTGTTTGTAAAGTTAAAAGATCACTTCTAATAAAAAATCCCAATGAGTAAAATATGCAGAGTTCTGTGTACTGTGTTGATAACTAACATAAAGAAAAATACAAGCAAACATAGTACTGCTGAGTTTGGGATGAGAAGTACGAAATGAATGGTCAAAAAGAGTACAAGGAAGGGCTAAAATAAGCACGTCAAGGCCAGGATCCAATGATTTTGGTACTAAACTTATGAAAGAAAAATCAGGTCAATTTGTATTAAACATCAATTAATGAATGCGTATTTCTTCACCTGGTAAGACTTAAATTTAAGGGCAAGCATCCATTCTTCTTTTATTTATTTTTTTTTAAGTACAATGAATCTATGGTTTTATTTAATTTACATAATATATAAAATGCTGTAGAGTTTTCTTTAAAAGTAAAGGAACTGCTATAAAAAGAAATAAAATGATATCTGTAAATGAGCAGGTTTAGGCTAAAATATCTCAGATAGTGTTTCTTGTGCTCCTTGAATCAGTAACTGGATTCAACGATGAAAATCCAGATCAAAGAAAAATGGATAAAGAAATCCCAGAATCATAAGAAGCAAATTATCACATAAGAAAAACAAACTACTAAAATGGACAGAAAAATTGAAATATCTACATTATAAAAAGACTGTCCATGAACACATAAATACAAACAATTTAATAATTAAAATTGTGCGTCAATACAGTCATTGTCCTGTATTTTGGCCTACACTGAATTGTCTTTCTGACTTTCAAAATAGTCATAAGCCTGACCTTATTCATCCCACTGCCCTCTGGCAGACTTCATGTAGTCACTGGTACCTATCTCCTCGTGAAATTGCTTTCTGCTGAATAAGTCTCAGCCTTTGTGAAGCAGATTTCCAAATCCTTTCCAAATTATTTGTGGATTCTGAGAGCAGTAGCTAAATACTAACTAGGAGAAATAAAGCCTCCATCACACTGCTTGGATGCTTTTGCAAGTTGTTGGCCAGACCCAAAACATTCTGAGAGTATGTATCTCTCCTTTCCCCTTATTTTAACATAATGGAATGTAGAGTTAAAGAAAAGAAGTGAGGAAATACACATAACACAGGTTTTATATAAAAAATAAATATTTTGGCCATAAATATTTGCTAACACTCAGTTGTAGTTGTGTTGGATTTTCCTGTAACTGTAAGAGAAGGTGTCAAGCAGAAGGATAGTCCTCTTAGAACTCTGATAAAAATGCAGTAAGACAGACAAAATATGATGCCAGCCAGTTCATAAAAAATGCCATCACCTCAGTGAAGAGAAATGAAAAACATCAAACAGTTCTCCTGAACAGAATTAAAAAATATAAGTGGTGATTATTTATCCTAAATGTAACATAAACCAATTTGTAGGTAAAATAATAACATAAATGACTCAAATATCCATTGATACCAAAGTGTAGTTATAACTTTGTACTGGATATATTTAAATTATCTGAAGATACAATTGGCTATATATATTTTTTTTCTAAAGGTGGGTGGTGTAGTGTGCTTTACTACTAACTTCCTACAAGCCTTTTTAAAAGTATACTTGACATTTGTTATGGGGGCAGTGCTCTGAGTCAGAAGAGACTTTTATGTCCACACCTGATGCTAAAAGGAACAGTGACAAGGAGGCTGGTGTTAGTGGATGGCAGGGAAAAAACTTAGCTGTGAATTAGTTGTGAAAATCTTGGTCACAGAAATTAATTTTAAGTATACTTGAGGAGGACTATGACTATAACATGACATTCTAGGGGAATTTTTGGTAAGGTTGAGTTCAGATGACAGGGACGTGATGCTGAGAATTTCCTGGCAATAAATTTCTTACTGGCTCCTTCCTGAGATATTAGAATTCCTCTTTGAAAAGAAAAACAGGAGAGGAAATCACTAAAACATCTGACTTCTAAGCAGATGCTAATTATAAAACATATGAGAGATTTTTGACAGTCAGAAAACTGGGTAAAATATAAGCATTGTCAAATAGACACCTTATTTAGGAAAAAGAAAAGCACTTGTCCTATCTTGCACTGCTGGATGACACTACAATGCAAGTATTTTTTAGCAATTGCAGAGGAGTAGATTATATTAAGATTTTAATTTCAAATTAAACAAGACTGGCCTTTAGAAACTTTGGATTGCAAAATATGTTTTTGTTAGTATGCTGAGATTTCTCTGAAATAGCTTTGCTATTCCTGATTTTCTCACTCTTTGAATAAAGAAACAAACCCATATTGTTTATCTGTGTTCTCTCGTGGCTTCTTACAACAAATAAGAAACCAGCAAACTTCTGTCACACAAAAATTTTTGTTACTTATAGTTAATTACATTCTTATGTCCAGAAATAAACTTGTGTGCAGTGCCACTGTCCAACTGAGCAGCCTTCTTGTTTTTATGTAGGATTTTCAAGTTGCAGTCTTTTGTATGATACATTCCTTGCTCTTATAGAAGGAATCTTGTGGGGCTGCTTAACTTCCAGAATTTATTTAGAAAAGATCTACCTCCCACCATTCCACTAATACTCTCATCTGCTTCAAATAGGCTAAATAATTTTCAAAGGTGTTAGGAGCTATATTTTTAGTGACAGCTTATGTCTTCTTGGCACATTCCTGGTGCAGCAATGTTGGCAGACCTCATGTTACAGAATCTCCTGGTCTGTCATGTATTAAATCTGTTCTCTGGTTATCCAAGCACTTAAAATACCTGTGAGTGTCAGGTTTGCAAGTGGATGGATATTTCTTTAGTTTAGATTTAAATACCAAGCTAAAACATCAGAAAAGGCAGAGCTCTAAAAGGTTCTCATCTGCTCAGATACCCACAAGTGCTTAAAGACATGTACTGGACAAACTAAATAGCTTGCTGATTCTGATTTCAGGTGGTGGTAAATGTCTGAAAGGTATATCTAAATAAGTAATAAAACCTAATATATAGACATTTTTGATAACAATGATAAATGCCATGGTATTTAAACAGATAGCCAGATGAATCATCAAAATCATTCAAAAGTGAAGGCTTATCTAACAATCTGATAATCACATTCAGCATATAAAAATCCAACCATTTTTTACTTAACTGTTTTTGGATTATCTGATAACCTTACCTACATTGCTTAAATTGTTATAAATAACAATCAAATCTGCTAGCAATAGACCAGATAAGATCCATTTAATACTGTACACTTAGGAAAAGGAAAGGTGGTCCAGTGATAGGAGTGACAGTTTAGAGCTTGGAAGGTGATTGAGGTATCTTAACGTTGACAAAAGCTCCTTGTGCAGCAATGCTTTCTGAGGATAAATACACTGGAGTTGTTAAAAGCATCTGACCTCTACAGTAATGAGGCTGCTGCAGGTAACACAGACTAATAGGTATTGCACTCCACTCTTTGTTTTGTGGCATCCTAATGATTCTAACATAAAGGGAACAAACTCAAGGAGACCTGAGCTGAGATCTGCTGCTGGTCTGGTAGGCAGCTCTGACAAAACCACTAAATTTTCCTCATTTTTCCCTATATAACCATGAGAAATAATCCCACTTTCCTTTGTATGACATCTTGCAATTATTTTATGACGTATGTTATCTAAGGGTATTGTTGCTGTTAACAAAATAATATTTATTTTATTTCTGAAAGAAAGGTGTATTGAAGGTGTAAAAATTTTTTATTGTGAGCCTATGCTTGCGTTTAGAAGGAAATACACTTTGTTTAAGCCATGTATTCTGATATATTCTGTTGTTTTTGTTTGTTTTTTTTTTCCCTCAAATCTTAATATATTTTTATGGAATTAAAGGAAAAATATGGGAGCCCTCCAGTGGTGAAAAAAATGTATCTGGATTTCATAATGTAGCTATTTTGCTGTGACTGGTGCCTGTTATTTTGCAAAATAATTGCTATATTTTCCTGATGCATATAGCTATTGATCTAATTTTGCTTAACAGGAATTGATGTTATTCATTATTTTCCTGGACTTGCATATAAATGTGTTCCCAGATGACATTTGTAAAACCAGGAAAGTCAGATTTGTCTCACATTACTTTCTTTTCTATATAGACAGGAAAACCCTCAGGGGCTCTTTGTTTGTTTGTTTACTTCCCACTAGGACTTGCATGGGTTAATCATGTTCTCCCCTTCCACAAGGTTCTCACCTTTAAAGGTGTGTGGATGAAAAGGGATTTACAATTGCAGTAATATATCCACCCATTCTTTGGCTTCCTGGATTACCACATCAATGCAGTCACCATTTGCTTTAGGAACTGCACCCTAAAGCTGTGGGACATCCTTCTGGAAAGGCCCTGGACAGCTGGTCAGTCACTGCCCTGAAACTGAAACCTCACGGCATATTGTACTGCTTCAGCAAAAGAATGCACACTTTGGATTTCTGTGCTCAATTTGCCGTGAAAAAGAGGGGTTATTATTTCTGTGGAAAAATGTCTATTGCACTCCAGGAAGAAAATGGAGATCACAATCTGCTTTTCAAGAAAATGTAACTATATCTTGCTCTATTTATTCCTGCAGAGTCCACTTGACTACAAGCCATCCCTAAACATGTTAATACTACCACCACTACTACGAAAAAATCATTAGTGTGGGACTCTTGCATCTTTAATTCCAGTTTGTAAGACTTTTGAACATTTTAAAGCTAAACATGCCAGCATAATTGTCAATGGCTTCTCCTCATGAAGTTGCAAATGTGGAGTTAAAAGCAGTTTCCTTGCGAGTGATGAACACATAAAATACAAATGCCTTGAAAACTAGCAAACTTTAGAGAGTCCTTCTGTAGCACTGGACACAATAGGAAACCTGAAGAACAAAGGATTAGACATTTGTCTTTTCTTAATGAGGATAGCTTTTGTTGGAAACACATGTTGATAAAGTGCATGGAAGAATATTTCTTTCAAGCAGTTTGCATCAGAGGTATTCATAAGTAGCCCCCAGCAAAAGCTGTACAGCCATAAGCCCACCGTAGTATTATTATCTACACCACAATTGTCACAGGCATATTCAGAAAAGGCACAGGAAAGCTCATCTTAATGATATAGATGTGAGTGTGCACACACCACCACTCTTTTGAATTGTGTTTAGCCAGGGGGATATCTCTGAGTACAGACAGTGGAGGAAGAATTCTGTTTCCTTCTGATTTTGTTTTCTGTTCTACTTCATTTCAAATCTAGTCAGGCCACTGAAGTATATTGAGCAGCAGAAATAAGGTTTTAAGAGGCTGAATCTACTTCACACCCTTAGCTTTTGGACTTCAATGATTTTTACCGTATCTCATGCAGCAGCTGCAGAGTCCAGGACTCCTATTGTCATGGAAAAATAAAGGCCTCATTTAACTGCTGGTGGAGCTGTAGTGTGTGATGTGTGTTTGTTAGTCTAAGACATCTGCTCTTTGTGTCAGCTACCAACTTCAGACACCACAGAGTGTTCCCCATCCCTGTCAGCCTGTACACAGAGGCCGTGGGTTAGAGCTATACACTGCCCTCCAACAAAAGAATAAAGGGACAAAGAAAATATTTGCGTGCTGTGGGGACTAAGTGACAGGAAAAGCCACACTTTGAGCTGTGGCTGGGAAGTTATGTGATTAGCATGTGACAGGCTGCTGGCCCCTTAACCACTGGCTGCATAAGAACGACTGACTGCCAGGGAGGCTCTGACCTATGTAATCTGGCAAAAACACAGTTCTGGGAGGATGCTGATTTTAGTTACCAGGCCCACATTATGCACAGCGCACTTATCATCAGGAGATATTAAAAATATGCAGTGGATCAAGCAGCAGCAACCCTGGGGTGTGCATGGCACTTCCCATAACCATGTCTACCTGGAGCAGCTCCCTGCATGGGTGAGGGGCACCTCTGCAGCTCCCTGGTTTTCCTCAGGACCCAAGAGTCCCATGCTACTGCCCTTCAATATCCTCCAGACCCCTTGGAGCACCAACAGCCCCCAGCAGTCAGAACAATGAACCAGCATCTAGGAGTGTCATTGAGGAGATGCAATTTAAATGTCCAATAGGTTTATTTTTTTCACTTGGGAGGAAGTATAGGGAAAATAATAAAAAAAAAAAAACAAACTAGAATTTGTGAAAGATGAGTAACTTTAGGACCTGACATGTTAATATTTTTGTAACTTAAAAAAAAAAAGAAGAAAGAAAAAATACTTAGGTTTTTTTTTATGATAACAAAGAAATTTTGCAGTTTTGACATACAGAGGTTTTGTTAAGTTTGTAGATTTCTCTTAAGCAAAATAAAAACTGAATGGACTGTTTTTGATGAATGTTTACTTAAAATTTACAGGCAGCTTCTAGCTTTTATTGAGAAAGTAAAATTATCTTTGCTGTGGTTGAGTGCTAGACTTGTCACACAGTTTTAACTATCTGGAAGTTAGTTCTCAGGTAGTTGTCTCATGCAACTTAATGACAGGATGTGAGGAGTGAGTATCAGGTAGTTTGTCTTCAAGATCCAAATTTGCATCAAATAAAGTGCCACCACCAGAGTGACTGTGTTTTTCCACTCATTGCTCATGGAGCCCAGATGAGTAGGCTAGACTTTGACTGGTGTTTAGATGGCAGAATTAGATAATTCCTACCAGACTTTCAAGGTGATAAATCCTGTATTTTCACTAAGATTTTTATTTCCATATTTCTTATTTAATCCTGATTAAAAGTTCTGATTAGAACTTGGTGTGGACATGATTTCACCAAAAATGTGATGCCTATTTCTTATTGCCATCTATTGTGTTTGCTTTTCAAACACTGATTTTTGCCTGTAATCATTCAGCAGCTTTATAGCACAATCATGTAACACCTTTAGACGTTTGAACATGATGAATACTCTGGAAGGATTGATTGCTTTCATTGTACAATTGAAATATTCCTGCCATCTGTCTAGGGACCAAGATTACCAGGACCCTGTTCTATGAGTAAAAATTGTCTATTTTTACTGTCCTACTAAGTCTTAACTCTTTCTATGAGTTAGGTACACTGAGTGAATTTGGTCTTAATTTTTATTTCAATGATGTATATTGATTTTTCTTCCTCTATACATAGGCGTGTCTAAGTAGAGAATGTAGCTCGATATATTTTACTGCTCTGTAAGAAAACAAAGTCACATAGCAACCATAATGACCTCAAATATGTGAGAAAAGCCTGTAAACAGCCTTCTTTTCCAATGGTTCAATCTCAGCTTTAAAATAACTTGTTCTCCAGTGTACACACAGAAAATATATTTCCTTGAGGTTCTGAAAATAATAGGTTTAACACCATTATGATTCATTTTCCCAAAGTACTGGGAAGTAAAGAGAAGGAAAAGACAATGTATTACATTGGCTACAATTCTAAAACCTAAAAGTAAGAAAAAAAAGTTAGGAGAGGGAAAGTTTATTCTGTCTTTCATTCAAAAATCTTCAGAATCTGCTGAGATTGGAAAAACCTCAGTATTAGACTCCAAATACTTCCTTACTTTCCTTTTCAGGAAAGAAAACACAACAGTTTTTGTCTCAATTTCCTTTTGGTCCATCTTTCCTCTGCAAACAAAAATATTGCTTAAATTCAGTGTGAGTTTTGGCATATTTCAAAAGTTGTGTATGATGTTTTAACAATTCTTAGAGTTTTTTGACAAACAAAACAACAAAAGCCTGTTTCGGAGACAAATTCTGACCTTCAAAAAAAAACCTCTGACTTCTCTCTGATTTGAAACAAATTTGTCTTAGACTACGATCAGGTTTAACTCTGAGAATGGTTACAATACCTCTTTAGTTTTAACATGTTACACTGCAAGAGACTCATTTGCCTATATTTTCACTTTTAAGCAAAAGTGAATCTATATGCATTCTAATATAAGATACTTGGATGTTCAGTATAATGGCACAATTTGCTAAGAAGTAATTTTAAAGAGCTGTGATGAGAAATTTAAATGCAGGTGATCTAAGGACTTTAGGTAATACGACTTCACTTTTCCTCTCTAAATAAAGCTAATCTCCATCCTCCAGTACTGAGAAGTAGGTTTTGATTCTTGAAAATGAGTAGTTCAATTTCATTGAAGTGTTTACATGTTGAATTATTTCTGCTTAGTTTAGGCTTATCATAAGAACTGAAAATAAATAAAAAGTCCACAACAAATCACTGTAGAGTGGTTTATTGTGCATCACAGCATAGCTGTAATTTAACATGGGTTAGTAAGCTTATTTGCATAATATAAATTTTAGCCTGGTTTTATAATGAATTGGCTGTGTGAGTGCATTGACCCACAACAGGCTACAGCACTAAAGTTCAGTAAAAGTGGTGACATACTACATTTCCTGGTAGCAACTCAGTGGAATTGCAAATGTAATAGCCAAGAGCAGGTTTTTCTGAAAGCATCTGGGAACACCATCAATAGTGCAAATGATCCTTTAAGGACACTATTTTTTTTGTTGGTACTTTATTGTTGACTTTCAAATTAATTATTTTTCATCTATTTTCTATGTGGTTTTTTTAGATAACAAAATTATTTGGACAAGTGCTCAAATATTATTTGAGAGTGATGTGACATTAATACTCTTAATACATTTATTAGTAGGTATATTTCATCTCTTTGTCACTACGTATGAACAAATCAATGTGTGTTTGGACCTCTCCAACACGACAGAAAACAAGATACAGTTATTGCAGCCCACATGAAACAAGCCTTCAACTCTCTGACAACATTTCCTGACATTTATAGCACAGCTCCTGACGGCCTTAATGACCATCATGTCAAGCTGAATCTACTATTAATATACCTCACTAGTAAGGACTAAGGATTATGGTTTTCATCCGGAGTGTGAAAGGTCCATATTTCATAAAGAGCTTGACTATAGCTGAGTTATTAAAAGGTTCCCCATAAGGAAAGAAACAGTAATTTCTTTTTTATTCCTGTTCTGATTTTTTTTAAGAGTTTCTGGCTGTTGAAACTTTCTTCTCTTGAAAGGAAGTGATCTGCATTTAAATTAAAATACAAATCAGATACTCTAGCAAAGAAAAGACTTTCTATTGTTTTACAATGTTGTACAGTCAGAAGAGATTAGATCTGAGGGTCATCTTCAGGTGGACCTTCCCATACAGTTAGCAGGGCTTCCATATTTACATGGTTATATTAGGCAAGAATTTATTTTTTTTCATTATTCAAGACCCATTCCATTTCAAGACTACTGCTAAAACAAGCAAGAGTTGGAGAGAAAGGTTTCCTGAAGTGACAGATCAGTTTTGGACATGCATTTTGGTGGATCCAGTCCTGGGACACTTCACAGAGTAATTAAGTAGTTTTGATTGGAAGTGTTCCCTACTCTTTATCTGCTCTAGGCCTTGCTCAAAGCAGTATCAAAGACTCAGGACCTTGCCCTCTCCAGCTTCGCAAATGTTTTCAAGAAGCTAAAACATCAGGAAATGAGCCAAAGACCTCCCTGACCTTCATTCCTGATGCAGATCTTCTAACCAATCACGCAAAAGAGCAAGCACCCAAAATAGATGCATCCCAAAGTATGCATTACTTTTACAGATTTCATTCGGGCTGGGTTCCTCCTGTGTTTATATAAAGGCTAGGATTCATAAGACCCACAATTGTGCCGGGCTCCCTTTACCATCTCTTTAATCAATGAATTGAAACTCAGTGTTTCTTGAGCATGATTCATCTGAGTGTATAGTAGATTTCTAATGCAGGCCAGATGAATAGTGCCCCAGGGTGTCTTTTTTTGCTGAATCCATTGCCAATAAAGACATCCTGGGGAGATTAGCTCAGGTGTAGACATGTACACATCTGAAATTAGGTGATATAAATCCTATCTATGGACTTGAACTGATAGGGAAAGAATTGCCTGTCAAATTCAGGCTTATGGGTTATGTTGGATAGGCTGTACGTTACAGGTTATAGGTGAACTCAATGTCCTTTTGAAAGTGGTATTTTAGTTCTCCTGAGATGACATTACATCAGTAAATCCTTTTCTTCTTCTTTATTTTTTTTCTTCCATTTCTATGTAAAACTTTTTAAGAAACAAGTGCTTCTATTAATTCATTTTTTCTGTATGGATAATTGAAGAGACCTAGCATGTGACTGGAATTATTTTCACAATACTGAGTATGTAATATGTCAGTAATTCACGGTCTGTTGACAGAATAAATTTAAACAAATGAATTTTCCTCTTGTATCTTTTCCTGTTTTCATTGCAGACTGCACAAATGAGAACTGAAAAAGATGAGAAAATAATCTTTTGAGCAATGCATGATAGTCAGGAAATATAAGCCTTTTGTGTACAAAAATAATGATAGAAAATAGTGATAGAAAATAGTGATAGTGAGTGATAGTGTTTGAAAAACAGGAGACTAGTATTGGTAAGTCAACCTATAACTTTTTTCCCCTATGAAAAACCAGAGGCTTAGGTAAGCTAATGTCTGAATGAAGACTGCAGTACATACTGTCTTTAAATGCATAAATAACCAAGAATTTCAGCTAAATTAGAACAGTAGATTTAAAGCTTTTGTACTTGGCTACTAACAGTAAATGAAATAAGGGGTAATTTAAGAAATTCACAGAAAGAAAATGGAGAATCTGAGGAGACTGTTTACTTCAAAGGAACAGATCATGAAAATTCTAGTGCACAGTGGCAGATGGCACTACCTTATGTAGCACATGCATGTCCCCACTGCTCTTCATGAAAAAGCTGTACAGTTTGCATCATCATGTGACTACTAGAGTTCATTCCTTAAAATAATTCCTCTCTTTGTGACAGAGTGCACTATTAGCTCTTTTGGCATGTATTCCAAGTTTACTGGATGGGAGTTAATGTTTATCTGAAAAGCTGTATGAATCACATGAAGCTTTTAACATTTTAGTTCTATAACTATGTGATTGTCACACTGATTACCATACTGTCATTTACCTAGGAGGAAAAAGATTACATTTACGGTACATTTTTCATTATATAAATCACAGTTTTGTCCAGGTTTAGATATTATGAAGTTAAGGACCTATTTTTCCTATGAAATGAATTTAGAGTTACGAATCTGTCAATCATCCTTTCTGATTTTAACTGATTACTGCTGAAAAATTACTCCTAGTGGTCTGGTGGACTATAAGAAACATGCTCAACCACATCTTTAGTTTGAATTAAATTGACATGTAGGGGGTTTTCTTGCTTTTGTTTTGTTTTGTTCTTAACTATTCGGTATCTTGTGTCACTCTTCTGATACACAGAGCAACTCCTGTACCAACCTCGGAAAGCCTAACCTGACTTTAAGTGGTTGAAATTGTTGTTAGCTTTTGGCAGTTTAGGTGCTATGACATGTAGAAACCTGATTCATTCTGTTTGTACAAGAAGAACTGAAGTAAGCAGTGAATCTCCCAGGATCTTCACATCTCTATTGCCTTCATAGTAGAGGCCAATGATTGGTGACAGCTTTGTCAGCTCATCACGTAATGTCATTGGAGATTCTGTGTGGCTGGCTGACTGTAAATTTTCCCTTTCACTTGTTAGAAGGTACAAGACAGCAGAGATCTAAAGAGAGATAATTTTCTTATGAAAGTTCGTAGTGGAAAACGTGTAAATGAAAACAGGTTTGTTTTATTTTTTTTTTTTTTTTTAATGCCTTAACCAACTTATAAACTGTTGACTACCTAGCAATACTAAAACTGAATTCTGGAACTAGGATGTCAACATAGAAATGCAGCTACTCTGTGAACACAGAATTCCTATTGCAGTGCTTTTAAAACTTCACAGACAGAGGTGAAATTATTTCATTTTAACTTCCACACTGTCTCATGCTGTGATGTTTTCCTTCTTCTTTATGGGCAGGTCATTCTACATATTTCCCACAGAATTCCCACAGAGGACCTTTGACATGTTCATGAAGTTACAAAAATATTTGGATGAGCCAGTCTACAAAAATGGAGCAACATACTAAAACCTTACTAGGTAAAATAATATGAAAAAACCAACAAAGGCAAGTTGATTACCTTTGTAAGACTGTCCTTTCAATTTCCCCACTCTGTATCTTTCAACAGTGCCCTGATGCTTACATATAACACCTTTGAAAAGCTTTTTCAAAAGCAAAAGTTGTTATTCTAATGTGAGCCATGTGAGACTCCATAATAATATGTAGGGTAGCAGTGCATGTTTCTTCAAGGTGATTGGGTGGCTTAGAAGCAGCACATCAGAGACCTTGTCTCTACAGAAAGATGAAGAAACATCTTTAATGTCTGAGAGAGTGTGACACAAGCGTGCCACAGTACTCAGCTTCGAGGAATTCCGGAACAACCAAGTTTACTATTTAAAGGTACTCTAGACATACAGTCTTGAAGATTGAAAGATTATATTGTAATGGGAAATATATAAATTCTTGAACACTGAGATGCTGAAAACTTTCAGGAAGTGAGATTTAAACCCAAATGAGTATTGCAAGCAAAATGTTAATGGTAGGGTATTAACATGTACACTTTATGGAATACTAACCCTGTAACATTTAAAAGATGCTTCTCTTATTTTATATATATGTGTATATAAATATATATATATATACACATAAAATATATGAATCATATCATTGTCCTGGTATAAATTTGTTGAAAAGTGTGTTCTCTTAGCACACTTGCTACTGTTTTAGGCAAGCACCAGGTATGATCTATTAAAATGTGGAACAACAATCCAATTTTTAATCTTAGACAAAAAACGTTTAATGTTTTCTTTAATCCATGTCCTTCCATAAAGCGTGTGTTAGTTACATGGATTAAAGTAAGGATATGAACCTGTTGGAAGGATTGACGGTTTTGAAGATGATCTGAGGACTGAAGCACCCCTCATATGAGGACTGACAGGGAGAGTTAGGGCTGTTCAGCTTGGAGAAGAAGTACAGGCAAAGGTTATAGAAGTCTTCTGGTACCTAGGAAAGCCTAAAGAAAAGCCAAAGAGGGACTTTTAACAGGGGCATGTAGTGACAGGATTAGGGAGAATGGCTTTGAACTGAAAGATGGTAGTTTTAGTTTAGATATTGAAAAGAAATTCCTTATTAGGAGGGTGGTGAGACACTGAACTGGTTGCCCAGAGGAGTTGTGAAAGACCCATTCCCAGAAGTGTTCAAGGCCAGGTTAGGTGGAACTTTGAGCAACCTGGTCTAGTGGACAGTGTCCTTGTCCAAGGCTGGGGGTTTAGAATTAGATTATTTTTAAGGTCCTTGCTAACTCAAACTGATGCAAATAAGTAAAACCCTACAAAGGGAAGGCCTTGTAAAACCATAGTTCAGGCCTGCTACTTTGGCTAAACAGAAAGGGACTGTGGGAAAGTCTTCAATGGGAAGTCTTTTATGAGAAATTCAGCTGAATTAGAGGCAGGAAAAAAGGTTATGTAACCCTCATGTGTTCACATCTTGAATGGTGGTTTGGTTGAATTATGTTTGTTATGATTTAAAACTGTGTAGCTGATAACCAGCTAATTACATTAAAAGGCCTGGTTTTTGGAATAAAGTGACACTCCTTTGCACTGCCTGGGGACCCTGTGCCACTTTGGAACGTCACCTCACATCAAACCACTCTGATTCTATGATATGCTGCTATAACCCATAATTGTTGACCTCTCAATCTTGTTATTTCTAATTTGGCTTCAGTAAACCACATTTTGTTAGGAGTCGTTGTTTTCCACTTACCCTGTGGCTTTAGGTGAAAATATGTTCCTCCATTATTGCTAGGACATGGTTCAAAATCTAGACATCTTGAAAAGTCTAACTTTGGAAAGAGGAAAGAAGTAATTATTCTAAGATAAAAATATCAGTATCTGCATTTTTTTCTTCTTTCATTTATTCAGTTTGTAAGTTCATCTCTTCTTCCAGGCACAGGATAAAGTGAGCAAACACTTGGTAGATTTTTTATTTACTGTTTAATCAGGAAAGAAGTAAAGTTTAGTCAGAATACAATCTACCTTTAAGAATGAGAAAAGTCATAAAAATCATGCCATAAAATCACAGAGTTATTAAGGTTCCAGGATCATCGAGTCCATCATCCTCACTAAACTACATCAAAAAGTCCTATCATTTCTGCCTGCTTTGTAGAAGAAAGTTTTGTGCCTTTGCATAGCTTTTCATATCTGTTGCTAATGTCAGGGTTTCTTAAAACTGTGCACAGATAAGACAGTATTCATGCTTATTCCATCAGGTTTAGTTTACTTTAGTCAGGAGCTTTCCTTTCTCATGATATCTGATGCTCCAGTCAGTGCCTTGATCTGGAGAACCCTATACCATGATTTGTTTTTAATCTTTCCCTGATTTATATAATATAAGAAATGTGATGGAATGAGACTACAAAAAGATGCTACTGTCACAGTAGTTTTAACCATTATGAGTTATCATAACAACACTGATTCATACAATCAAGCTTTTGAAGAATATGTCACTAAAAAATCGCCAGAGACAATTTCTGTTAAAATATTATTTTCACTTTATTGCGCTTGATTAAGAATTTTTTTTAAAATTTCTGCAGATATAACTATTTTAGTCATGACATTTAATATTATATCAATTTCCTGAGGTCAGTGACAGATGGTAAGCAGTACAAAGGAGGAAAATTTTCATTTTTCAATATTCTTCTGTCAATAGATTTAAAATGTACCTAGCTTTAACTGTCTAACAAGATATATTTCTATATATTATTTAGTTCCTTTTTATTCTCAAAATTAGTTCTCATTGCTGAAAGAGGTGGCCTAAAGTTACAAGTTACATAAGACCAAGCTTGCCCACTAATGCTCAGATGTGCCTGTTTTGAGAAGAGAGGCTCTATATATATATATATATATTTATCTCTTTCCTGGTGCTCTGAAGAGATTTACAGTTAGATAGATGGACATCTGAAATCAGCCTGACTTGGCTAAAATAGGCTTGATCCAGAGCAGCAGTAGTGCAAAACTTCTGTATCACAGTGTAAGAAATTGAGGGCTCACTCGAGAAGCTGGGAGCTCACTATGCTAAATACCCTTTGAGCGGAGGGAGTTAACATTTCCCTCCTATCAAAAATACCCATTAGAAATGGACAGACTAAATACAGAGCTGAAAGAACCCTGTTTCCTCTGTTTAGGAACTTCTGTTTAGATTCCTAAATTCCCAGTCAAATATGTAGCTATCAAAATCTTCCTGAATAATGTGGTTTGTCTTCTGGAGATACTTCAGAAGTACCAGAAAATCTAGTTTAAGAATGTTCAGTGTCTACTTAAATTTGCTTAAATCCCAGTTAGGAAATAATATAAGTTGTTTGATACAGTGATATATACCCCATCCTAAAATTGTTTTCTAAGGCAAATGGGTAAATAATTTCTAATGGAGGCACTGTGTCTCCTTATCTACTATGAAGGTCTGAATTTAACTGGAGTGAATTGTGTGTTTTTACATAAAGCCCCTAAAATTTCAGTCAGATACTGTGAAATTAGGCACCTCAATAAGACAGTGTAGTGTCATACTTAATTTCAGTGGCATGCTGACTTAAATATTTTACCCAAACTCTAGTGATACTGAGACATGAAAATATGTAAGAATAACTTGTGGTGAAGTGGGAGAGTATGTTTGGACTTGTACCATTTGTTCCCATCACTGTGTGTTAACACTGCATATTTCAGTAGAGTGGACTTTCTCCTTTTTCAAAGGGAGATGAGGTCCCATCTCCTTTTTGGGCTTGTGATCATGACACTCATTCCAGAATTTTAAGGACCCGATTTCTGTGTCTTTCTCAGCCACTTGAACAAAGGGTCAGTCCTTTAATTTTCAAGTCTTACTAGGTTTTCTGACTAGAGGCAAGTCTGATGGGATCAGACTTTTAGGTCAATATTTGGATGACATGCAAGAGTGGTCCTTGAATGAGAATCTCTCATCAGTTATCAAATGAAGCAGACACTCTCAAGTTGAGGAATTTTAGTGGTGCTTATGAATCTTACATATAGAACAATATGCACAAACACCCTTCAAGTTTCTGTTTAACTCTCACCTGAAATGTGAAAACTCAATTATTTCGATTAAGATCAGTCCTTAGAAGTTATTTATTGCTATGTTTCATGGCATCTGACCCAATATGAAAGAGTTTTGCAAATCATTCTCCATGAAGAATAACTAATTCTAATAAAAAATAATTTTAAGTAATCTTCACTTTATAAAAAAATTGTTCTTATTTTATACATGACTTCTTCATTCTGCTCTTTTAATAAATTAGAATTTTTAGGAGGGAAAAGGAGTTTTGGGCCTTGTAGAGTCATTTGTACATAGAAGAGAGCTGCCTGTCTTTTTTCCCTTTCAGTTCATACCATGCAATTTTATGAATCACAATGTTTTGTTGTGCCACCTGGATCTCCAGAAAAAGTTCAGTGTTCAAAACATAGTGACAAATTCTTAAGTGAAGAGTTGCGACAATTAAATAAACTAATGATATAGAAGATGAAGTAATCAACAGTTTCTTTAAATTTTTTAAGGACTGTTTCCTATCATAAGTACAATTTTCTACTTTTATTGTCATTGCTTTTGTGAAATATTGTATCCTATTTTTTCCCTATCCATCTCTGATTTTACCCAGAGCACAAAGAAGCAACTGTAAGGTTAAAGTGAATAGTTAACATTTCCTTGATCACTGAATACACATGAATTCTGATTTATTATTATGACATTTAAGCATACAAACATTCATATATGCACACAAATGCTAGAGCACAATAAAGAAGAGTCTGTGATTATTTTTGCAGGACTTTAAAATATAACTTTAAAATTTATTTTAAATGTAATCTTTTGCTTGCCTTCCATGTCATTGAATAATAACATCATTTGATAGATTTTAAAATCTATTTTTAGTAGGATTTTAATATTTTCTTTGAAAAACTTAGTTTTCTTCTTTATTATTATACCTTAGGCTCTGGTTTTCATCAATAAACTAGAAATCTTTGATCTAAATATATTTCTAAAAAGCTGTGAAAAATATTTTGATAAAAAATAACATTGACCAGGGATTTCCTGAAAAATGCATATTCAATTTTTTGTTTTGCCAAAGGCATTACCTTATAGCTATTTTCCCTATAAATGCATATTGATTAGAGAGCTATTGTGTTTCATCCTGATTAGTATTTCACTAATCTGGTGAAGCAGGAAATGAATAATAATAGTCTCATAAAATTATGGAAAGTCAGTTTATATAGAGCATGCCAAATGACAGAAATTATCCTTTGCAATTTAGTGAATACTTCATTAGTAACTCTTCAGGAGATTATGGATCTCTTAATGCTTACTTTCCTCATGTTTGGCTGCTGGCCTTTTAACAGTCCAGAAATTCCATCACTAATTATTCCATATCACCTATCATCCAGCACTCCAAGTCTTGTCTTCCTTTTCAGTAAAAAGGAAAGTCTTTTAGGAAAATTTTTCTGACAGTGTATACTTAAGAACATCAATTTACTTCTTCTTTTGTCTTTTTAATATTTGACAGAAAAACTTTGCCACTTTCTCTTCTGCTGTCTTCAGGTGTCAGAGTTAGGTTTGAATGATCTTTCTCCTGGGATTTATTGAATAAGTAAATCTTTCTACTTACCCTTTCCTGGATCTTTGATGGGTTTTTCTTTCTGTCTCCATTTTATCTCTCATAATTTTTACTTCTCCACAATATGTGTCTTGTTATTTCCTCATGAATCTTTCCCTATAAGGACCCCAAAAATGTCACATGGCAAGGTTTTTCTAAACCAGGAGGGGGTCTAGTACAACTAAAGTAAAATGTAAATCCAGCAATACTGTGAAATTAAATGGCTTTCACAAATAAAGTTATGGTATATGCATAAGGATATTGCCTGTTCATCAGAAAAGAACAAAGAATATTATAATATTTAGAGAATATAGAGAAAGAAGGACTCATTCTCAATAGAAAAGATCATGTTATGGAACTTAAGACAAGCTGGACATATGTAAGTCCACAGGGCCTGGTGACAAGTAATTAGGTGTGCTGAAGGAGCTGTCTAATGCCATTGTGAGGCCACTGTCTTTTTATCTCTGACAACTCCTGATTATCCAAGGAGGTTCCTGAAAACTGGAAAAGACCAAAGGTCATTCCCATCTTCAGGAAGGGCAAGAAGGAAAATATGAGGAATTACATTTCAATCCCTGCACAGGTAATTGAGCAACTAATCCTGGGAAATATTTTCAAGCAGATAAATGACAAGAAGGTAATCTGGAGCTTTTGGATGTATAAAGAGGAAATCGTGTTTGGCCAACCTTATAACGTTATGTAAAGATGTGGCTAAAAAGAGGAGAGTAGTGACTGTTGTTTCTCTTGGCTATAATAGTTTTTAATATTTTCTCTTAATACATCTTGATAGAAAAATTTATAAATTATAGATAAGTGGGGAGTGACATGAAGTGAAAACTGGTTGAGCTAATGGGCTCAGAGGATTTTGATCAGCAATGCAAAATCACCTGGGGACAGATCACAAGTGGGTCAACACCTCTCACCAGTCCTTCCCCTCGACTCAGCAGTGGTGGTTCATATCTAGAGTGCTGGCTTCTGTCCCTCATATAGAAACATATAGTGTTCTAGTGTTCAGAACTTTTCTACTTTAAAAAAAAAAACATAAAAAAAAAATAAATCACAATTTCACCACCACAAAATACCTTACAACTTTTTTCCTACGTTTTTCAAAATGTTTTATTTCAGTTCTTATCTCTTCACTAAGCTATAAAATCCCATTTGCCACTGAAATTTATACTCTTCAGCTATGTATAGATTTTCAGTACATTAAATTTCTGTAGTTATTGAGTGAAGCTACAACATAAAATATTTTTTTAATGGCCTCTATTTTGTACCAGCAAATTGTTCCTTCACTAGAAGTGTTTAAATATCTAAGTACTTGATTATATCCATGTATCAGGTGTGTAGTGAGCTGAATGCTTCAACTGTTTAATCAAATAAATTACAGGAAAAGATTCTACTTGCAGTATTATGGACAGAAGTATCAAAAGCCCATTAAGCTGTTGAATGTTATCCCATCCATCTGATAATACCAGTAAAGAACCCTTAAAAATTTATTTTGTATATGGTCAAGTGGTAAGTAACAGATGGTGGAAAAAACTGCACATTTGTTTTCCTGATTTGGCATTTAAAGTACATCAAGTGTGGATAAAACATATAATATCATGACTGAACTATTTTCAGTGAAGGTCTCAGAAATGCAGTCTTGTAATATTTTTTTTTTTTCCTAAAGTTAAGCTCTATTTTTTTATCTCTCTCTCTCTCTCTCTTTTTCTCCATTCACAAATAATCATGTCTACTTTTGACTGGTTTTACAAGCTGGTGTAAATGCAAAACAAGGTTAAAAGACAACTTTAATCATGAGCTGCTGCTTTGAGAGACAGCTGCCAAAGAGGGACAGTGGGAAACCAACTGCAAGAGTCTCAGTCAAGCTTCAGACAGTGAATATTGGAGAAGCTGCTGGACTTACACCCAGCTCTAAACATCTGTTACTCAGTGCAGTTTGATATCTAGACTCATTTGTAGGCAGGCTTTTGATTTATTAAGTCAAAATTCTGATTAACATCTTGACATTCAGGGCCATCCCCTTCTGCTTAGCACGAGATATCTTAGAAGGTTGTAACTCTGCAGCAGAAGTCTGAGTAATAACATGGAAACAAATCCAGAAGGATTTAAACTTTAATATATGACAAACATATGTAGGGATTCTTCCCCAAGAAGGGACTGCCCACTCAATGCACCAGATAAACTTTATCCTTCCTGCACTCACAGACTCCTGAATCCTGACTCAAAATGTTCAACATTTCAAAACTGATAAATTTTTTTGTCCATATGATTTTTACAAACAAGGAATGAAACCTCTGAAGTAGTTGTTCTATACCTCTTTCATCTTAGGGGATCACACCTGTGTCAAGTATGACACTTTGCCGAGATGTAAACAACCAGGCACTCTGAATGGGTGTGATATCCTGGAATGAATCTGAGTGCATCCGAAGTCAATAATGGGAGTTCCAAGTGCAGGAAGTAGTGTATGAGAACACATGTCCTCAAATGGAGTAGCACAGGAATAGGGAACTTAGGACTGCCTTGTTTTCCAGGGCTTCCTCCCTATTTTTCACTCCTCTCAGCGCAGGTGAGATGTGTTTGAGTTCCACAAGAGAAGGCTGAACACTGGAGACGTCCCCTTTCTCAGGCATGTCCCTGTGACTACAATCCAACACTTGTTTCCCCACTGCTTCCCCAGAATAATGAATTTTGCATTCCTGGCTACACAGCAGTTCAGTCTCGGGAGAAGGAACAGTAAGTGCCTCACTCCGATTATTCATGGCACAGTGGTTAGGTCACTCTCCAGGGTGACAGGAGAGATGGATTCAGTCCCCTGTAAGACAATCAGGGCTGGGAATGCAAACCTCTCATTTGCTTAGTGAACACTCAAACCACTAGACTATTAAGCGTAAGACAGTGTCACCTTTGCCAGATATCTTTCTCAGAAGAGGACTAAAACACTCTGGGTCCTGAGTGGATGGAAGCACCTAACATTTTCTATTAATTTTCTGTATTCTCAGTGGAAAGATAGACACTTAAAATAGGAGTGGATTTCCCTCTGCTCATCTTCAGAAGCACTGTCTCTTCACTATACTAGGCAAACTCCAGCCTCCTTCTAAGGCCAAACAGGATTTTTTTGCATAATGTCTAAATTAAGCACCTAAATGAAGTACACAGGATTATATGCAGGAAAATTAAATCTCCTCAGACATGCCTGCTATGTAAGAAGAGTGACATTTGAACTTTTTTTATAAGAAAAATCTCTGGGGTGTCCTGAGCTGAGACATGCAAGTACAGCAGCACCACTTTTGACCCTGACCAATACCGAGTTGTTCAAATATTTTTGCTTGGGTCTTGCTATCTCAGGCATTCCCTGTGCCATACTCCTTTGTGTAAGGAGCCTGAGGATAGTGTTTGATACCAGGAGTTAAGCATCTAAATCCACCATTTATGTATGCAAGAAGTAATGAGTTATTCAGAGGGAAAGGGCAGGCAGAGCCCCTGTCAACTTAATGAATATTTGGGGTACAGATGACCTCTGAAAATCAGGCCATTTATTTGAGCACCTAAAAATAGATTCAGATGTTTAATTTTACATATTCAGGTTGAAAAATTTTGGCTAGAGAGTAAATTAATTGCCTAAGGTCACACAGCAAGTCAATGTATAATGAGAAAGTAATAATGAGTGAAGAAAAAAAGGTATTTTTAATCTCTGTGGATTTATGGAATCCCAAAACTCTTTTATTAAAAGTGTTCTTGAATATATCTCTGTATTTTTTAAAAATGTGGTTTAGCATTATTATTTAAAACGCATTTTTTTTTTAAATGAAAACATTCTTTTTCTCCATGTTTAACCCTGATTGATGGTATCTTCTTATTGCTATGAAAACAAAAGGTTCAGTCAGATCTTCAACAGCAGATATTTTGTTGCATAGGTAGTTAATGAATGAGATATTTGATTACAAACGGATAAGTAACCTCTCTGTAGCCTGCAATTAACATTTAACTTGATATGGTCAATAAGCCAAATGAAGGGAGAGTAAACTGAATAAAGAGGATTTTTCTCTCGTTAGGGGTTCATCACACACATATGCTAGTGAAGCATACTGTTGTGATTGGTGATTTTGTTTGCACATTCCTATAAAGCTAAGCTTTCATCTGGTCAAAAAGAAATAAAAGAACTCACTCTCTGGAGAAAAACAATATTTTAATCCATTCAGGTTTCAAGTGTGTGAAGATAATTTATAACAGTCAAGTGCATTATTAGACAATAATGATATCTCAGAAAGTTAGTCACTCAGTTCATACTAAAATCCTGTGAGACTGGAGTGCCTAATTCCCTCAAAGGCTTCCTAGTTTTAATGAGTTCTTGCTTACATACAGACACAGCAAACGGTGTCTTTTTCTTTTGTCTATCTTTTTCATGCAAATATAAATGAAACCCTTAGTGATGTACTCTGATTCAAAATATATATAAAATATCTGTTTTATGCCGTTATGCAGTTCAAAGTCAGCTGCACTGTGCCTTTTTCCTGGTGCACAGAATTTCTTAAAGCTGTTTATGATAAACATAGCAATAAAGTGAGAATGGTCTCCATGTTAAAGTTTGAGGCTTGGGAAATACATGCTGAATTTCTTTTACTGCTGCCAGCTTCCTGCACAGCCTTGGCCGTATCATTTATATCACAGCATTAAGGACCAAACACTTTCCTCAGTTGAAAGAGAAATTTGAGTTTGCAAGATTAGCTGTTTCTTGGTTTTGAGGCTGATTATTCCTGCTGTGAGCACAATTCTAAGAGAAAATTAAAACAGACAAAAGCCCAAGCTGCTAATTTCACAAAACCCTAGATGACACTATCAGGCAAATGGATAATAATATATGTCATTATTCTGTTATCATGAATTCTGTAAATACACGTTTTTCTGGCTCATCTCCCTGGTTCTTTTCTCCATATTTATTTTCACTTTTTTTTTTACGTCTTTTCAAAGTTTCATACTCTGTTGCAGGAGTCCCTAGGATGAATTCTAGTATTAGGATCTGCAGAAACACACATTTAGGATGATACAAATTAGGATGATTACAATCCCCCTATGGTAAGGGATCTATTTTATTTACTGGACCTTCCATACAAGAGATATAAAAATAGTTTATACCAGTGATTGTCTAAACATTCAAACATTATAAATATTGAAGGGAAAGTACAAGAACTGCTACTTTTTATTATTTTTAAAGGTTACCATAACTGGACTTCTCATTGAAGCCATGACTCTGAAGACTGGATGCAACACTTGGCCAAGACTCACAATCAGTGAATGATCATAGAATTTTTGCCCTCTGGCACTTTTTCATTCTGTCATGTGAGCCATATGTGACCTTGTGCTGGCTCTCTTTAGAGAAGATCTCAGCAATCCAGAGGAAAATGAGGGTTCCTTTCTTCCTACAGTTGCTTTGTTCTGTAAGCTAAATTTTCTCATTGCATCTGTATGTTCAACTGTTTTTACTGTGCTTTTCTCTGTGAAACATGTCTCAGAGCTTCTGAAAAGGAACATGTGCCCAAGTTACATATCACTTCTTCTGTTCTTTGTTATGAGCCATACTTATCCTGGATACCACACCAAGACAAAAGTGTTTGCTTAAGCCACATCAACCTGTTTATTTAAATGAAGCCAAGAGTAATGTTTTAATGAAATGGATTTATGCTATAGATAGTGGATATGTCTTAAAATGGAAATCTGCTGCCTCACAGTACAGAAGTAAAGGAGTGGGGTAATAGAGCTCGGTTTGTGGGGTTGCTGCTTGGTTTCTTTTGATCTGCTGAAGGTATCCTGCGGTTTCTGAATTCAAGAAATATTTGACTTGTAAAGATTCAGCCAGAGTGAGTCTGAGGTCTAAAACACTACCTTCATAGTTATGAACATTATTGCTTATTCACAGCTTTAAATGTAGTTTCATTTGCATAAAGAAATGCAGAAACCCTGTGCTTTTCTCTATTCCCATCTTCTATTTCCTTTTACATTGCAGTATTAAAATAGCTTTAAGTCTCCTTTTCTGAGACCCATCTTTAACTTTTTCTTGTGTATGTCAGGGGAGAGCTAAGCATAAGATTACACATAAATTATTTAAGAGGAAAGTGTGTCCAGTTGTGGAACTCATTTCTAATACTGTCTTCACTTCTTCTATCTGAACAAGAGATCTAACAGGAGATCTAAGGGCAGGCTCCTCTGGCTTAATCAGTAGCTGTGTTGAGTTGGTCTATGTTGAATTATATTTGTGGCACAAATTATTGTGTCCCATAAGGAGAGACAGACATGAAAATGGATTACTTTTACATAAAAGTTAGAGAGGAAAGTTCCACAGGATGGATTTTCCTATGTTCCAAAACCGATACAAGACCGGAAGGAAATAGATTTATTATTTATTTCTAGTAGTTAATGTAAAGTACTATTAATTTATACTAGTTAATGTTAAGAGAATGTGTAATTTAAATATATTACAATATAATTTTAATGTAATTATGATCTAATTTATGCAATATAATTATAATACAATGTATAATCTAATTTATATATAGTTACTATATAGTTACAATATAATTTTAATAATATATTTTGGTACTTTAATTGTAGCAAAATATAAACGCATATCTACAGGAAATGATCAGAATGCAAACCATTTTTTTGCTTGTTTTTAGTTAGATATCCTACTTGATTATTTAAATTTAAAATTTGTGCTGCATAACAAACAAAGGAACGAAAAAGTTTGGGTTTTTTCCTAGTTGTCAACACTGCAGACTAAAGCTGGAATATGAAAGTGAAGATGAAAAGCTTTTTTTTTGTTCATACCCCATCCCCAACAATAAATATTCTGAAGGGCAAAAGCAGTCTTAGATTACAGTATTGGCTTTCCTTTGCTTTATGAAATTTACTTTGGCCTTCTAGTGTAAGTCTGTGCCTTCAATGGGGCTACACAGATGTATGTATCTATGAGCATAATTTGTACACTCAAGCTGAAGAGTGAACCTGCCACAGGAATTTAATGCTGTGGATTGATGAGCAGAGAAAAAAAAAGTTCCTTTCTTAGAGTTCTCCCCTCCTGTAGGACTGTCAGCAGTAAAAAGTAAAAGCTTGTCTGTGTCAGTAAAAGGAGATTGTACTGAATACACCCAGGAAAAGCCAGCATGCTGAATAAAATAGAGGCATTTTTAGTTGGAAACCTTAAGAGTTGCAGTCTAGGCTTTCAGTTCTGTGTGGGTCAATAGCAGTAATTAATCCTATTCTATTACATTCTTATGGTGGTTTGCTCACCATAATACCTGAGTGCATGATATTTGTGTTGCATGGTGGAATTGAGCTGGTGTGTTTTATTTAAGCTTAAGATTACTGCATGCAGTGAACAAGATATTTTTACCTGTTTTTTAACCATATTACTATTAAAGGAATGTGCAGACACCTTGGACCAAGGTGCAATTTCAATTAGACAATTCAGGGTGAAGAAGAAACTTTATACTCAGTGAGGACATAAGGGAGATGTCTAATTGCCCTCAGTTTCTGTGAGGGTTCACAGTTTCAAGCCAGCTTTCAAAAAAAACTTAGCTTCCCCTTCAGATGAATTTCACCCTCTGTGGGTCTGTGCAGGAGAGACACAGTTCTCAACTATTTTCTCCACACCAGAGCTTGGTTAATCTTCTAGCCAGACTGGTTCCAGGTCATTGAGTGCCTGGGAGAGATATGGTCTGTGACACTGGCCGTGATTGAAACCAGAGGCAGCTTTAGGCAGTGAGGCAAGCAGGGGTAAACGCAAGCAAATGGAGTTTGCCCACATTCATTGTCAGCAGTACAGACTTTACCCACTTCTCGCTGCTTTGCCTGAAAGACAAAACAAACCGATGAGATTACCCCATTTCACCACAGGTTTTTAGTCTAATTCTACTGGGCAAAAGCCAGAGGCCTCAGTGGATAACAAATGACGACTTCACTGATAAAATTACAAATGAGAAAATTACCCCTCTCTACACCCTGCAGCTCCTTTTTCCTCTTCTGTATCTTCTCTTTTCCCCTCCAATCAACAACAGCACCAAGGGCTAGTAACACAGTGTGGTTTGCAAAATTTGCTGCAAACTGGCTGCCTCTCTAGCAAAGTGCAGTATGCTGCAGGCATGCCTGGATGGCTGGTACGTGCTCCAGAATTTGCCCAGTTCACATCAAGGGATGGAAAACACACTGCTGTGGCCAAGGTGAAGAGGGGATATACAGAGATAAATCATTTCAATTTACGTAAGACTTTTTACTATTGGGTCCTGACAACATATGAAAAACCTTAATTGCCATGTGATTTTGAGATTGATGAAAAGGTTTTAGTTTACACAGGATGTCAATATCTCAAAATATTTAATGTTTGCTCTTCATTTAGGGCATTGTCTGTTTCCTCATTACTACATGATGCACAATAATTTCTTTTAATATTACATTTCTTAGTGGTATTCAAGGGCAATTGCTTGCCATGATTTAAGATTTGAAACCTGTACAAAAGAACTAGAAGGGTCGCCTATAAATATTTTAAAACATACAGGTAACAATACAAGAACTAGTATTATATAAGTAAAGAACAAGTCAGAAGGAAGAAAATATAAAGAATGTAGGAGAGAAAGAATGGCTGAAATGAAATGGAATTCAGGCTAATTTATAATAGTCATCATACTTTTGATGACTGCAAATTATGAAATGGAAGGAGTTGATCACTATTAGAGATCCCTAGAAAGAGAAATAAGCCATTCCCTTGTTTTTTTAATCTGACTTTGTGATCTCATGTACTTTATTACATATAAAAATTATAGAAAATTTTGGATGATATATATATGCTGTGTTACTGCAACAGATATAAATATTTACTGCAACAAATATAAACGCAAGACTGAAAAGCTTAAAAAAACCCAAACCCCAAACCCAAATCTCATACCAAAGAAAAGCACAACATTTAGTGCAGAGTTTAAATGGCTTCTGTTTTATCTATTTCCCTTTTGTTCTTAATTTGCATAACCCCAAACTCGTATTTTGATTCCCATTATGATAAAGCGAGGACCAGAAAAGCAGGTGTCATTAGAGAATCCAGAGCTTTAGTGCATAAAATTTATGTCTGGCTTTTCAGGAAACTCGGATCCATCTACATGTGTTCAGGGCAATACTGGCATCTCGAGGACCTCTGCTATTGACTCATCAAAACCAAGATGGTTCAGGTACTGCTGTGCAGGCACTGTTAGCAGTTGACTGAGAGCTCTGTGAGTCTCTCGGGGTCTTTGACTCAAATATTTGTCCAGCTGGGTGTCATGAGGGAGCTGTGTGACCACACATTCTCCTATGTGCGTGCTCATACTTTCTGGTTCAACCAACTTGGAAAACAAACACAGAAATGCCTTTTGGAACTGCCACCCCTTGGCTTCTCTGAAGATATTTAGCCCTTTTCTTCATGTCCTCCTGGAACCAATGCAAAAACTTTTAACACTGTTTAAATATTGTGAGAAATTCACATTTCTGAGAAGAGCAAGATACGTGTTTATCTTTCCTAGCACCAGCCAGCCTATTCAGATTTGCTGCCCTGCAGTAGTGAAGCATGCTGCTCTCCTGGAATGCTAAAAGGTGTTTGATGAGCTGCACATCAGTTATGCCCGTTATTTTAAACATTCTTTATATTCACTTTTAATACCATATCTTTCTGTTATTAAAGGTTAAATATACTTTAATATTATTTTTTGTGTCATGTGAGCAAAAGTAAAAACAATTAATCAGATACAGAGCAACACAATAAAGGTGGAATAGTATGTACTATTTGATATTATTTAATATTTATATTATTTGATAACAGCTATTTCCTCCACAGGAAATGTGGATAAGGAGACCAATGATAACATTCACTGCACCACAGGAGAAGGCTTTTGGTGCAGTTTATAAATCATATTGTGCTGTTTGGGGAGCCCTAAAGGTACTATATTGAAAGCTTATAACGCATAAGAAGCCTTTCTGCTTAATGCATTTAATGTTTCTTCTTGGTCTGCTCTGATGTGGAAAATAGGAAGCAGAAACTCATTTTGAGTGTTTTTAGACCTTGATTCTATGGCTAAAGGTACAGTTTTATTGTTTTATTTGCAATACAAGACAAATGTATTCAATGAGAGTAAAGTAACAAACAGCAATTCAAACCTAGTGCTCAAGAAATATGGTTCTGTCTCATTAGTTAAGGATGCACAATACTTGTTTCCTGGATCTTTTAATGTTATACCCCAGCAACAGATATGAAAAGAAAAGAAAGAGATTTAAAAAAAGCTAATAGGTGAATCAGAATAGGGAAGAGAACACAGAAAACTGGAACTAACAAAGTTTGCTTCATACTGAATTTGTGCCATTTTAAGTTCCAGTTTTTTAACCCATAGTATTGGTCTCTTCAAAGGAGTGAAATACTTTATCTTCTTGACAGAACAAATTGAGTGGAAAATTACATAAACCCCTCAGCAGATGTTCTTTCCCACATTGTTTGGGAATTTATCCCTGTTGCACAGTTCTTCTAAGGCCCATGCCAAGTTGAATGGGGACATTAGCAAACTTGAAGAAATGTTTAGGTGAGCATTATGCAAATATTCTCTTACCATCTCCTTATTTTTTTGATGCCAGTCAAACTTCACTGTGGTATTTTATTTTTCTATCAAGAATATCTCTGTGTAGGTGTTATTATATCTCCATTGCAAATCCAATAAATGAGAACCTGTTTTTTTTTCATTGAAGCAAAAGCCAAAGTCCAGACCTTTATAAATTCAGTTTGTTATAATGAATGGGTCTTGGAGTCAAAGTTGTCAGGCAACAAACAACAGGAAAAAATAACCCAATTCTAGTTCCTACTGCCTGCAACATATCTATAGCTGCATAGCATACTAATTTCTGCAAATCAGATGGTATCTTCAAAATTATAATGCACACCAGCAAGTTAAGCATCTGTATAACAATAAGATTTGTCATCCATCATTCAGTGAACAGCATAAGGCAACTTACTGTCATCTAGTGCCAAGTGACATCCATCTAGATTGTCTGCCTGTCCATCTGACTCTTACAAAAAACTGCTACAATCTTTAATACAATCCTTTTTAAAAATGATTATTCCTATTTTTTATGTTCTACTATAGCATGCACAAAATTTGTGAATGAAAATAATGATATTTTATAACTAATGAACAAGGAAAATCTCTTCAATAAATATCCATTATCCCTGTTTATTCTTTAGCAAACATAGTGAATTTCACCAATGAAAGTCCCAGTAGAAGAGCAAGAGAGATTTACAGCCCAAGCTGAGTAAGATACATCTGCAGCGGAGAAGTGTATGAAGAGATGCATAGGAATCTGGGGATAAATCAAGAATTACATGCTCTGGGGTGCATTCACAAAGAAATTAAAGACTACCTGCTGAGAAAATCGTCTCTGGTGTTTTTCCTGTATTTCCTCGCTCCTAAAAATACATTGAGAATTGGGACGGTGGAAAAAAGAGACTGAAGAATAGCAACAAGAGAGGAACAGTAGTGTAAGTTTTCTCCACTGGGATTAATTAATTAGTCTTCCTTGGACAAGGAAGAATGGCATGAAGCAGATTCATTTGATCTGAGAATTGGACAGAGCCTGATGTTTTTAAATAGAAGCAGCAATTTACACTGGAGAATACTCAGGAGAAACGTGAATTCCTTTTGTAACAGATAAATGGTGTTTGTGGTGTTGCTAGTAACAGACCTAAAGAAGATGATTTTGGAAATTAAACATTATTGCAATGACTGGTGGCTACTCTTGAATGATTCCTGGAACACTATTATGGTGAGGTGAGTTTGCCAGCAACCTTGGTCCAAAACCCAGTAACACCACTACATGAAAAGGACATTTTCAATAGTATCAGGATGAATCTAGGGAACAAGAGATAAATTTCTGTTTAATTAACTGTAAGTAAGAATAGTAATCACCATCTTAAACAGATGAAAAACAGAAGACAAATACTATGTTAAAAGGGGTTGCAAAAGATAAAATATCTATATTATATACAGAGATCACAGACCTCACTAGTAGTTACTGGTTTAAGTTCCTTCAGACTAATGATATGGATCATTATTCTCTCTTAGAGCCCAAGTATAGGGAGTTGTGTGGACACACCTCTATTTTTTACACAGTAATTGCCAAGTGTTAATCCATCAGTGATGAAGCTAATGCAAGAATTTTCCATTTTCCCATTCCTCTTCCTCCATCACCAGCCCATGCAGACCACAGGCCCCTCTGCTGCTGTGACTCAGCCAAGAGCTCCTGGAGAAACATGTCTGGAGGCTGATGATAGAACCCCTGAATAGTCACAGATCTGGTTAAAATGGTTCATCTGAATGTAGTCAGACCATTTTTAGTATTCATATACTTGAAGGAATATCCCACTGACTGCTGATGTGGAGGTCCCTCTACCTTGAGCCCAAGAAGGTTGAAAATAATGAGGAAATGGTAATATTTTGCCACAATTTTCCCTGTCCATAATGCTGAAGAAGCCAAATGACTAATTTGAAAAACTGCAGTAGAATTTTTCTAGCAGCTCACATGCAACTCAATCGACAGAATGCAACAAGTTGCCAGGTAAATTTAGATGATGCAACTCTCTTTTTATTAGCAGAAGTTAATTAGCAAGTCTTCTATTTATGGCCCTTGTACTGGGACAAATAAAAGCTCCAAATTTTCAAAAACATCTTAAGTTCAAAAGTTGCCCAGGCTCAGATATGTAAAAAGATTTATGATTCTTCTTCACTTCCTAGAAAAGAGAAAAAAAAAATTATAGATAATTTGGTTGCTAAATCCTTTCCTATTTGCACACTTAAGTCGGATCCACAAAAGCACTTGTGCTGAGTACTGCTCCTTTAGCTTTCCTAATACAGCTGTTTGTCTTCCTCACTCCAAGCTGAAGAGCCAATTGAGTTTGCTACTAGGGTCAGCATAAAACATATGGAAAACTTAGCCTCTTGGGAGACAATGGAGAGCATGCCAAGAGATGTCTGAAATAATGGATAGAAGATGCCACAGGGGCAGCATGTCATACATCCTGGTATGCTAAGGCTGCAGAAGGTAGCACAGTTGTTCAAACAGCTTTCATTATTCTAAGCTATTTCTATAAACTTCCCAATGGCTGTTAAATACAAGGAGATATGGTAAGTGATGATTTCCTAATCTTTCAATCTGTGATCTAGGCTAGACAGTAGACTATATGGATATGCTCATGTAGCCTTTGTCTGGCCCACCAAGAAAATCCACCAAAATGGATGGCTTTTCCAATGGTAATTTAAAGGTTATTCAAGAATAACAGATACTGCTTTTTCAGTCTAAGCACAGAAGTGGATTCTGAGAAAGAAATAATTTTATGGACTTAATTCAGAGCATTTTACTGCATTGCTTGACATCCAGGACCAAAGGCCTGTAAGGAGAATTTATGTGTTTCTATCGTATGCTATTGAGTTTTTAAGTGTGGACATGGAAAGAACAAGATAAACTCCAAGAATATTATGACAAAAAGTAATGCTAGACTTTGGGCTGCAGCCTTCATCCTTGTAATGCAAAATTTCTGTTGGCAAAGCTAACAGAAAAGTAAAAAATCTGAGCCCAGACTGCACTGAATAAAATGTGTACAGGCAAATTTTGACTAATTATACAGTTTCTGAAGTAAAAGCAATAAAAATAATAATTACCTGTATTCTATATCTTCGATACACAAATGATACAACTGAACTCTACGGCTTCCAAAGACATGCCAATTTTCATGTCCTTCCTTCCTTCCTTCTCTCTTTCCCTCCTTCCTTCTCTCCTTCCCTCCTTCCTTCTCTCCTTCCCTCCTTCCTTCCCTCCTTCCCGCCTTCCTTCCCTCCTCCCTCCTTCCTTTTTTATTAAAATAGATCTTATTCTAGTCAAAGGGACTGTAATGTGAAAATACTCATAGTGGACAAGGTTTTCAATCATATGTCCCCTTTAAAATACATTTAGATATCTTAGAAATTTAAATCTAGCAAAAAACAAAATTCTTTGAAAATGATCTCCAGGTCAAATGTGTTTTGAGAATATTATATTCTACTCAATGATAGATATTCTCTATCTGTTCTGTAATAAACACTCAATTTTTTGACCTGCCAAATAATATTCCATATCCCTGAGGTTAGAAGATTATATGCAAACAATGTTAAGAGCATAATTTCTCTTCATATTTACAACATAGCCTGTCAATAAATCAGGTTTTAATAACTCCCAGTCCTGTAAAATAAGACATTTGTGATATCTCCAGTAGTATTTTTGATATTTATTATAAAAGGGGTGTGGCATGCAACACTGGAAATGAGTTTTGGTATATAAAAAGAAACAAAAATTCTATCCCCTATAATGTGGGACAAATTATTATTTCAGTAAACTTTAATATGGGTTCATAGAGATAGGAACTCAAAATCAGTAGTATGCTGACATGCTTCAATTGATGCCTATCCATAAATAACTTTAGTTTTACCTACTATGAATACTACTTGAATGCTCCAGTTTATCTGCTTCTTTACAGAAACATCCTTAAATCATCCCTTGACAGCTAATTGTTTGAACTCCCTCTAGACCTCTCTGTAATAAAAAGCAGTAACATCCTGTGGGACATTTGTTTTATCAGCAGCCCTTTAGCTAACACTCAGGATGAAATCCTCCACTGACTCTCTGCTGCAATCATAAGACTTTTTCCAGGCACTGATAGAGGAATAGAAACCTTTCTGGTCAGCACACTTGCTCACTGTTGAGCAGCCCTACAGCTACAGCAGCATGGACAGTTCTGGAGCTCATGCTCAGGCCAGTAACAGCCACTTGGTTTAATCCCTCATCCGACAACCACACCTAAACAGTAACCTTGGATAGTTTCTCTGAAACCTTCAAAGAAGAACCCGCTTTTATAATCTGCATTCAGCTGTGGGAGCGGGTAGTCCAAAGCTGTGAATCTGTAATCACCATTAACACCTTTGTTGGTCTTCAGCAAAATATTTAACTTCCCTGTCTTGGAAAGTTGCCTTCGGGAGATATTTTTTTTGCAGCTCACCAGCTCACTGTAGAAAGAGATAACTTTATTTGTCAATTTTATGTCAATTGACTTTTATTGTTGAGCTGCTGGAAGGATAACTGCAACTCAGTTGCTGTGCTCTCCACAGTAACACCTTTGACCACTACTGCTAGATTCAAAGATTTGCATTACAAAGCTGCTGCTGCAGCCCTTTTGGGGTGATGGTCAGAAGTAGGAAATGCTGAATAGATATTGGCGGTGAAGGTCTGAGATAGCCAGCCTGTGTAGTGGATAGCAATGTATATATGAGCTCTTTCAGGACACAGTTCATGATATCCTCAAGTAGGTGTCTGAAACAGGGAAGATAAATTACACCTCCGTTGAGTCTGCAGGGAGTCCAGGCTGATTAGTTTAAATGTTGATGTCTCTATTGCAGCTTCATAGAGATAGCAGAGAAGAGTCACACAAAAGGAATTCCTGTACAGGAGTAGTTATGGCATCTCTAATGTGATCCAAACATGCAGAATTATCTTCTGTTGATACAGTTTTATCTACACCATGAATGTTAGCATACCCTTTTTACCTGGAAGCTGCATTTTTATACTCCACTTGTTATAACTACCCTGATAAACATTCAGTGATTTTTGGCCTGGTTTCCTAGTGAGATATAATCCAAATGGATATTTTTAAAATAAAAAGCAACACTTTTTCTGGAGTTTCAAAATTAGCATTTTCCTAGGGTCTGGTGGGAAAAAAAACTATATTAGTCTACCAAAAAAGAAAAGAACATTTCTTAGGTTTACAAAGTTGCCAAGAAGAGCCAAGAAAATAAAAAAATAAAAAGAAAAGAGAGAAAAAAGGAAAATAAAAGAGAAGGAAAGGAAAGGAAAGGAAAGGAAAGGAAAGGAAAGGAAAGGAAAGGAAAGGAAAGGAAAGGAAAGGAAAGGAAAGGAAAGGAAAGGAAAGGAAAGGAAAGGAAAGGAAAGGAAAGGAAAGGAAAGGAAAGGAAAGGAAAGGAAAGGAAAGGAAAGGAAAGGAAAGGAAAGGAAAGGAAAGGAAAGGAAAGGAAAGGAAAGGAAAGGAAAGGAAAGGAAAGGAAAGGAAAGGAAAGGAAAGGAAAGGAAAGGAAAGGAAAGGGAAGGAAAGGAAAGGAAAGGAAAGGAAAGGAAAGGAAAGGAAAGGAAAGGAAAGGAAAGGAAAGGAAAGGAAAGGAAAGGAAAGGAAAGGAAAGGAAAGGAAAGGAAAGGAAAGGAATCTGAAAGCATAAAATTAAATCAGTGAATAGTCATCTACTAGCTATGTCATTCGAGGTTATAGTTAGTTGTTATGCAAACATTCATTCTGTCCATAAATAGTTAGGAGTGTCACTTTGCTCAAAAACTGTCAAAATCTACTTTGGTTGTTAATTAACTCTATTTCCAACATTTTATAACGTACTTTATCTCCTATCTGCAAGTGATGAACCCAAGCTAAGGATATGACATTTCATTCATATTTGACTGGGTGAGGACATTTGTTCTACACTTTGGGAGCATGCAGAGTTAGAAAAGCAGCTTCAGATTTGTCTGTACCTGAATGTTTCAAAATTAGCTACTGAGGCCTGGCTTTCATGCCAGGCTGGAAAACCAGGCAGAATAATTTCCTATGACATACATACCATTTCAGTTTTGCTAGTAATGTCATAGGAACTGTTGTATAGAATCTGATCAGTTGTTCCTCTGATCTAAGAACAGCTCTATCCGTGAGTAATACCAGTTTCTTCAAAGCAAAGTTCAAAAAACACTGTAGGGAAGCCCTATTTAATTATCTACCTGATGAATGATCCATCATCTTTATGGCTCTGTTTATGCCTGAAGCCCAAAATATTTCAATGTTTTCCAAAAGAGTTGCTTGAGTTGTGTTTTAACACTCTTCATTATAGAGCTGTTTGGGTTTGTTGTCCATACACACATCTAAATTCTTTTTGGGATTCAACCATAACAATAAGTTCCATAGAATTCTTTTAATCCAAAATACACATTTTATCCCATTCCAACTTTTCTTCCTTACCATCTCATTGATTTCCATTTGCTCTTTTATTCTGAGAAAGTCTATTAGTGTGCTATAAAAGAACACCAAAATCTTCTCTGTTCCAATGCTATTTTTTACTGCATAATAGGACATAATTTGCTCTTCTTACAGTCTCTATACTTTCTCAGTTTATCAGACCCAGAAGAGAACTCCCAATAAGCATTATCAGTTTGGAAGAGATTTACACTAAGTTTATGGAATCTGAAGGAATGAATGAGTTATCTTTTTTTTTTTTTCCTATTTTGAATGTCTTTGGTAAGAAATAGGTAGAAATTTGAAGTGAAAAGAAAATTAATACAGGACAGATAATACTACTGTGGTTAGCTCTATCCTTTCTGCCTTAAATGTCAGTTTCTGCTCTTCTTTTTTGAAGGAGGTGATGGGGAGGATGGAACTCTTGTTTTAACCAGGAAGTCAGCATAGAACAATCTTTTAGGAGCAGCAATAGCAGGGGGTGGGTCCTGTGCCTTTCTAGATAAAGTTATGAAGACATCAGCACTCTCCTTTCCCTTTACCCACACAGCTGTGAGGAGGAACGAGGAATCTTCTGTTTCAGTTCAGAGCTTAGCCTGTCAGATCCCACTCATACACACACAGAGAATATCATGAGCTGGAAGGGACCACTTGTCCAGCTCTTAAGTGGATGGCCTGTACAGGGATTGAGACCAACATTGGTGATATAAACACTGAGCATAGCTCAGGGTGAGGCAAAAAAAAAAAAAAAAAAAAAAAAATTGGCTTAGATGGAGGAAGGAAGGGAAATTGTGAACTTAATGGACAGTAGAGTTTGAACATCTCACACAACTCACAACTCACAAGCAGAAAGTTTCCATATAGGCAAAAAGCAGGCAAACTCCACGTGCTACGCTGCACTAGGAAACAGTCCTGTCATGTTTGGTGAGGGAGGCTGACCTTGGAGTGTACCCCTAGGGGACTTCACAAAGATGTGCTCCCACTGCTGCTGTACTCAGAGACAGCACTATGCCCCTCACTGTGCCTGCAATGCTTGTGCTTGAGCTCAGTGAGTGCTACGAAGTACAAGTCAAGGCTTATCACGACTGTGACAGTATTATTTTTGGACCCTGAGCATAAGCAAGCTGCACTTGTAAAGTGTGTTATTTCAATATATTCAGCTTTCTTAAAAAATGTTTAAAGCTAACCCAAGAGAAAACACTGTTTTCTCTAGATCTTTGTGACACTGGACTGTGGGAATTATTGAATTATAATCTTCAGGGACCTAGTATAATCTCTTGTGCCTACAGCCTTAAACTTGTGATAAAAAGGTTGCACTGAAGAGGTTACAATCTTCAAACCAGTCCATTGGTAAAGAGAGCACTGTGACTTCAGCTGTGCTTTCCATAAGCCTTTACACAAATAGGTCATTAATTAGAAATAAAACATTTTGAAGAAATTGGAAATTGAATAGGAGACTACATAATGTAATGAAATAACTGAATTTAGATTTCCACAAGACAAATTTTTTTTATTTTGCTTAATCATTCAGAAATTTTGGCATTACAGAACTTAAAATTTTCATCAAAAAAAACTTCCCAGAGAAAATTCTTAATCAATATTTTCTGGTTATATTTTATTCTACAGGGCCTGTATATTTTGTTTTGCTTTAGGCTTCACTAAAATGGTTCAACCTTCATAAAAATCTTCAGAGGAAAGGAATTTAATTTATAAAAAAAGAAAAAAAATTCTAACTGACTCAAAACCCAGGGCTATGAAAACAGTGATAATCCTAAGAGTGAATATTACTCTGCCAGCGTGCTTCTCTAAGTCCATGATGCAGACCCCTGACAGAACATCTGTGTACTGCAGCTGGGGCAAAACCAAGAGCTGAAACAGCTGTGGTGGCAGAAATCAGAAATCTCTAAAGCTCCTAGAGCAGCTATGCTCACACCATCCACCTTTGGGGATGTTTTTTAGTATTTGTAAAAGGCTTATTTGGCTGGCACAGATTGATCACGCAGAAACCGTTCACCAGTGTAGCACTGAGGTAAAACATGGTTTCTGTGGACATCAGCTCAGGTTGTATAAACCCTGTTCAAATGAAGAAAGATCTTGGGGAGAAAGGACTGTGCTACTAAATCACTGAGATGCTTGACAGTGGTGATCATGGAGCCTTGTAGGACTCGGGATTGTCCATACAAAAGACTGGAGTCTAGAGAGAGCAAAGGAAAAGGCACTTCCCCCACACTGAGGCAAGCAGAGGCTGTGTGTCCTAAAGAGGTGGAGCTGAAGCTGTGAGTGAAACCTGATAAACTCTTCTTTGGTAGATGGTTTGTGACCTCATTGTGATTTCAGTAGCTGGTTTTAGCAAAATGGAGCTATCAGCTTGAAACTTAACCCTGCAGGGAAACCCAAGCTGCTTTGGAAAGCTCTGTTTCAATGTTTGCTGGGCCACAGTGCTTTCCCATTGTGTCATGGGTTATTCCAGTGCAGAAGGACCAAAAAATAAAATTTTCTGTCCCAAATTACCCTTGTTCTGAATGGTCCTACTTTGCAGCAGGGTCAGTGAGGTAGAGGATGAGGTCAGTGAGGCACACACAGGCTTATGAGATAATTTGAGAAAAAAATTCCAACTCCAGTAACTAGTCCTGTGAGCATTTCTGGGGACTTCAGACAATTCGAGAGGTGGCAAGAGAGGTTTGCTGTTGCACTTACTATCATGTACACTATGCATTTAGTCACTTGTGTAAAGCTACCTGATGCCAGTTAGAAATTTTTTTATAATTTCCTTTCATGGGCTGTGGGAGCCCAGCTAAGGGAAGAAGATGTAATGGTGTGTCCTCCACTCTTCCCAAGTGGATCTTCATCTGCTCTTGAGCTCACTGACAACAAATGTCTTAAAAACTACCCCTATTTCTCTGCCATATGTTTTCTGGGTGTGTGCTGTGTCATCCAGACATGGAGCTACTCATATTTCAAAAGGGTAAGGCACACATCTTTCACAAGGCTTGCTGAGAAATAATAGCAGTGGAATTGCTGCCATTGAATGTAGCTGCTATTTCTGTGAAACAGCTGGACCTTCTGGCATCCTGATTCCCATTTTCTGGACAGACAGACAGACAAGGTACTGGAAGGTAAAAGGAACTTCCAGATGTGGGGAAGCAAGACTAAACAGCAACAACAAAGCTGTAGGTCCCGTGGCTTTCATTCAGTAGCACGGAATGAGTGAAGTTTTTGCGGGGGGGGGGGGGGGGCGGTTGGGGTAGTGACTTCTGTGAATGCTGCAGACACCAAAAGTATTTATCAAGAATGCATTTTCACATGCAGAAGTTAAAAAAGTATGCTTTGATTTCTAACCTTCCTGATTTTTACTCATGTGGTAGTGGTCAGATGTTAACTTCCTTGTTTTCCTTTATCAGGACTGATTAGGGGATGAACTACTAATTTGTTTTTTCTTATTGCCATTGTTTTACTCAGGAGCAGTATAAACACCTAAGTGGGAATGTCATGACTAAAGGAGAATTAAGCATACTAATCTGCTCTCCATGCCAGCCATTAATATACTACATACCCTGTCTCCACTTCACTTTCATATTCATTACTTCTTTAATGAAAAAAAAAAAAAAAGATATTTTAATGGTCAAAAATTCTAAATGATTAATGGTACATCAGTTAATGACATTTTAAAAGTATTTCAGGCTGGAAATGTGACACTACAATCATTAAAAATCAGATTCAATTTCCAAAGGTCCTAATCTTAAACTTTATACTGCTGGCAGAAACATAAAATGATATCCCGTAAGCGCGAGTGCTTCTGTATGATGGAAAAGCTCAGGAGTTTTGTGAGCGCTGCCAGAAAATAATGTGTTCTCGGAAATTCTGGAAGTTGAGCAGGAAGATAACTGATGAGGATATGACAAGGCAAATGAACAAATTGTTCAGTATAGAGGAATGCTTAATACAGAGAGATCTTTTTCTCTGAGACATTGTTTGGGGTCCAAGAGTAGCATAATGGCTCCAAATGGATAAAAACAACAGTAAATCCCATTCTCATGCATTATGCATAAGCTCTCGCTATTGGAGTTTACACCACCATCTGGTGTTTAATTATTCCCCCTTTACACCACACGGTGGTGTGAATCTAATGAAATGAATATGTACATTATAATAATTTGGTGCATAGATTCTGGTTTGCTAATTATTAGGTGCCAGGCATCCTTTTCTAAAACTGAAAGTTTAAATTCATTCTAAAAACTGTTTCTGTAGGCTTTCACAGGCAAATATGACAATTACTTGTTCCACTCTCTAAAGATCCATTATTTCTATATGGCTGGTTGAGTTTCTCTAACATCTGTACAACATAAATTAATTATACAGTAGTGTCAGAATTTGCATTATCATACACTGCTAGTATTGTTAGAAAGGACCATGTCTGTTTCTAGTTTTAAAAAAAATAAATATATATATATAGATATATATACATATACACATACTTCAGTATTGAAGACCTCTCTTCCTGCCTCCCATGCTGACACAGTGGCTGTCACTATCTACACTAAGTTTTGCTATGTATCCAGGTTTTTTTTTCCACATTATCACCTGTAAACCATTAGATTTCAATCTGTCATCAGTGTATCTGAAACCAATATCCTGTGTTATTAGTTAGAATGGTAGTTTCTACCTGGCAATAAGCCCTGCTGTGAAGAGTGAGACTCCTCAGAAAGCGCAGTGATCCCACTGCTCCCAGAAAGGATGCTGAAAAATGACTGGGTCCCCCATTAACAAATAACTGTGTCCTCATATTTTTCTGTTAACAAATGTACTCATAAACTGGGATACAATGTAAGGAGAGTCAACAGGATTTTCTGCAATAATCACTAAGAAAACTAGGAAGGCTTTAGGAGTATGTTCAACGGTGTCACTTCCTACCAGATGATGGTTATCTGGAATAATAATGCTGTTAAGGGACACTCAGATAACCAATGCATCCAGCAGTGTAACAACCTACAAATTTAAGTTACTCTTCTGTGTTTTGATATGCTTTATAGCTCAGTGATTTGTGAAATTGTGAGCAAATTCACAAGGTTAGTTATGATATATAGCACTAAAACATGTCTAAGAGCTGCAGAATTTCATATTTGAAGAGATATTTGAGAAAATAAAACAAAGTAGAATGCAAGAGACTCTGAGAACCTGGAACAAAAGTATTGTGATGTAGTGGTTTGGTGGGTTTTTTCCACCTTTGAAAATTTTCCTATTATTTTGCCTGTGCTTTTCCTTGATCTGTATTTCATCAATCTTAAAGATAAAAAAGAAGAATTAGAAATCATACTGCTCAGATAATTTTCAATAAAGACTAAAACCTCAGTTTCATATTGACAATTCAAATCACCCAATCTCTTCTTTCCTTCCTCCTGTTCATGAAAACTTTGATAACACATGTTAACTAGCAATCAATGTTTGTTAGAAAATGAAGAAAACATCACAGTTCAGAAGAGCATTTTTCACTCTTCTGCAAGGAAGGAAAAAAGCCTAGTTAAACTTTTTATTCATTATTATGTTTGTTTTAATCAACAGTCTTTTGAAATTAATATGTAGATTTAAATGGCATGGAGAAAACTATAGTTTATAGCAGACATTGAAGAAAGTGTATGTATCAAAGAGAAAAAACACTCAATTGAAATTATTATACTTACCCATAACATTAAAGGAATTCTTTCACTCTACCAACTTTCAAATTTTTACAAATACAATTGAAGAAAAACTTCTAAGTTCAGTAATATCACCAAATCTGAATGCTTAAAAAATGCACAACTTGCAGAATCAACAGCTAAGCAAATAATCTGCCATTTTCATTTTGTTGGAAAAAACAGAAAATATTACCATTATATTTACCATTTTCCAAATATCCGTATTTGAGTATTATAAAAGCTAAAGAAATTCAGACATAGGACATTTCTATATAGTCCTGGTAGGTATAAAGAGCGATATTCATAAAAATAATTAATACAATATTTTCTGATAGAGGCTCTCATTTTTTCATGTGTGTAAAATGGTGATAGAAAGAATTTGAATGGAATAATGATTGTCTTGGTAACAAACCTCACTTTTTTAAAAGAGAAAACTAAATAAAAAGCTATCAAAAAGTCTAACAACATCCATCAGTTGCTTTTGACACAGAGTAGGCTGTTTCCCAACTGCTTGTGTCTCCAGGAGCTATTCTGTATTCAATGGTCCTGGAGAAAGTGGTAATGCTGTGACATCTGTATCAGCTCAGTGGGCTGCCAGCAAACCTCTAAAAGTTCAATTGTTGGTTGTATTTCTAGCTCTTGAAGAAATTAGGGAAAGGAGTCCATGGGGTTAAACTTAGTATTATCTCATCAGCATTATCTCATCAGCATTCAGTACCACTGCTATGCCATGAAGGAGAAAAAATAACAGAGAAACATGAGAAGAGGAATAGATAAAAGGCAAACACTGAGAGGAAAAACATGTTGTTTCTTAATTGAGCTGGAGGAGGGGAAAACATTGCTTGCAGCTCTCTTTTGATGAGAAACCTTCTTGTGCCCATGACTACGTAGGTAAAAAATATAGTGTTGTCTCTAATATGCAGTCACATTGCAATTCTTATGTGGTAAATGAATGGTGAAAATTCAAGAAGAAAGCAAGAGGAGGAAGTGAAGAAAAATATAATTCAGCAATGTGGACATTCATAGGAAGTAAAAGGTTAACTTATCTGACTGAAGACATCATTGTAACCCCTTTGAAGCTGTGCATATTTACATCAGCTGAGATTTTCTCTCCTTTCTTTCTCCCTATGTCTCAGTCCCTTTCTCCCCACCATATCCCAAAGTGTCTCTGGTGGTATTTTTAGTTCCATTCTGCAGTTTATACTGTACACAAAATGGCAAGCACAGAAGAGCTCACAAACTTGTAAGGATGTTAGATTCAGTGTTAAGTCATTGTCTCATACCTGACTTTTTTTCTGAGCCATCTAAACTGCACATATTATTGATGCTACAATTTTCTTTTTTTACTTTCTTTTTACTCTTCAAACAACAGCAACCCTACCTATTATCCGGTCTGGACTAGGATTAAATACACCAAATCTGAAATGGAATTCTCAATGTATTCTATTTGCAGACTCAGAATAAACATGGCAGGAACAGCCACTGTAATGGCATTTTGGCACTTGGGCTCACAGGTGGCAGGGGAAGGTACAGGAACTGAAAAAAATAAACAAAACCTACCTCTAAAAACAAGCCAGTAAACAAAATATCCTTGAACTTGGGATAAAGGTTGGGTTTGGGGCAGAGGCTTGATACTGCTCTTATTGTAACTAATCCTAATGCAGTGTTTTCTAATTATAGAATAAACATTCCCTCTCGGATGGAGCTGCCTGTCAGCCCACTCTACGGGAGAAATGGCCATATGGACTGCTCTGCAGACGGCTGGGCAGTGGCATGTGTACAGCTGTGCAGGACGAGCACCCAGGTGTTTCAGCCTGCCTGTGATAGGCAGCCAGCAGGCAGTTCTGCAAGGGTGGGGAGGAAACTCAGTCAGGGTGAAAGAAACAAGCAAGATGGGGTTTGACATGAAATAGCAATAATAATAAATAACATTAATGGATAAAAATAAAGTGCTCTTTTTTTTTGCTTTTTTTTTTTTTTCCATGTCAGATCAGGGTTTTCCGTAAGGAGCAAAGTCTGATCTTGTTTAAGATTTGCTGAGACTCTAAATAAGAAATATGAATACAACACAAGTGTAGGCATCCATGAGGTTGCTCAGGATCATGTTAAAAATAGTAAAAAGGATGGAGTTGCTTTGCTGCCACATGAACTAAATGAGCATACCTGAAACAGACAGATAGCACTGATTTCTATGCCCAGATTTTCTCAACTTCCATTCCTGGATCCTTTGCTACCTGGTTCCAGCGGCTCAGCTAATACAAGTTTGCTATGCTATGCTAAATATACCACTTAGACCATAGGGAATGCAAAGTCACCTCACTGACTTCTTCCAAGTCTCTTTTGACTTGTGCTGGTGAAGCTGCAATAGAAATCTGAGCTTCTTTCTGTCACAGCTGAATCTGGAACAGATATGTTTTATGCTACCGTCAGCTGAATCCTGCACACAGCTGCATCCAGATTCAGATATAACCATATACACAAATAACAGTGTTGTGAAGCTGTGAGCACAAAGGAAATACAGATTGAAAAAGCTATTACAAAGTGACAGAGAGTGCTTTGTGTTATACAAAAATACTTATTACTAAGTATTTGCACTGGTTACAAAGCTTTAGAAATGCTTTAAAGGATGCTTTTAACCAATGCATGCATATGATGAGGAGCACCTGTAAATATTTCTGATTATCAGTCAGTATATGGAGGCTGTTTTTTTGCTTTGGACTGAAAAACTTGGAAAAAGACTTTGAGAAAAATACATTTTTAAAACACAGCAAAAATTAGCATTATATCTAACATATATGCAGTTTTCTTAAATGTAAAATAATAGATTAATGAATGTGATGAAATGAAACATGATTTAATGAAAACCAAAAATTTACTTTTTTTTACTTTTAAATGTTGTCTTACATTATATACACTATTGACTTCCTTATACATTGGAAAAAAACAGAAAATTAAGAATGTCAGCCTAAGTATCTTTGAACTTTTAACAAGAGTGGATCCCCACTTCCTATAATAATCATCCTAAGCTTGACAAATTTTTCAGTGATTTAGCGCAATGGCCAGTGTGTCAAGAGTCTGTACCAGTGGGAGTCTGGACTGAGGAATGAACTAGAAGGGAATTAAACACACTTGAGTTTTGGTCATTAGTTTTTAACAAGTCAGAAAACATTCATCCCCTTAATCTTGAAAATAATTGAATATTATAGAAAGTCAAATGTAGGACTTATCTAAGAGAGATAAAAAAAAATTAGACTTCTTGGAATTCTCCTTCCCTTCCATGGAGGCTTGGAAATGAGAAAAGTTGTCTTCTGGATATGTCTCTTGCTCTTCAATGAGTACAAAAGGAGACCCGACTGATTTCTTAGACTAGGCTAGCTCTTACATAGCTGCACTAAGAGGGATGAATCCCATCTGTGGGGTGAGATTTTTGAAAGTGCTTACATGATTTCTGTGTTTACTTTTCATTGGCTCTCTGGAAACCAGTGTTTCTCAATTACTTATATTTAGAGTTTATTTGAATTCCAATAAAATGAAAAGACAAGCACCGTACCAAAATCCAGGCAAGCTGGTTCTCTTTAATTTGCAGTTTTTATGCATTTTTTAAGCATAACTTACAATTTCCTAGCCTGTTTCCTTGTTAGCTCATGCTTGGGAAAGCCATGCAGAAGATGTATGCATCCACATGGGGATACAGATATTTAAAAAGTATGACAGAAGAAGAAACATTGTAGAACCTTCAATAAAACTGCTCAGGGAAAGAGAAAATAACCCCAATGATTGTGCATTGCCACACACAAAAGTAATTTCCTCTGTAACTAGGGATCAGTGATTGTTTATAGTTTGATTCATTAAAGTAGTTCTCGTGTGTACACTAACTAAAGAAAATTTTAAGCTGAAATCAGTCATACCTGTCATCTCTATTTGATTATTAAATATAATTTGCCTAAAAATAGGATGCAATATTGTTCTATTAATTATATTCCTGAGACAAGGGGTTGCTCTCCAGATGAAACACTGATGCACTGTGCAAGAATTTCATACCTGAGTGGTAAAGCACACCTTTCTCCATAGCCCTACTGGGTTTCACAACCCTCCACCTCATGACTTACTGCAGAAGCCAACGTTAAAGCCCTTGAGCACCTAAATTCCCATTAGTGAAGTTCTCCTAGCCATTTAATCTTGGCATACACAATAGTTTAATTCTGTAAGCATTAAAGAGTGAGGTGCCAAGATCCTGCTTAAATCTCAGCTTGATTAATAAAACAAGTATTTCCAGAACAGTTTTACCTGGATAGATCCACAGTGTAGCCAGGCTGTAAGAAAGACAAAGCTGCTGTAACATTAAAGGGGCAATTCAGTGGTTGATGAGATGTGAGGGAATTAAATTTTGAATTTTCTTCTGACTGAACCCAAGCTGCCTGGGGGTACCACTGATAAGGTATTCCAGACCAGGAATTTCTCAGCCTCTTCTGTTTCATTTACCAGGAAATAATTGAATAACAGAGGAGCCAGAGGTAGAGCAGAACAATTAGCCAGCCTGCCAGTTAGAGCACTCACCTGGAATGTGGGATCACCCCCTTCTCAAGGGAATATAAGTGATCCAAAAAGAGTGAAACACCTTCATCAGGTAGAAATGCAAGTGTTCCCCCCCTCTTTATAACCAAGTGGTTTTCATTTACATAGTAGGTGATTGTTTATACTACTTTACTAAAGGGGGAAGGGAAAGCAGGGAGTGGGAATTATATATCCCTTACTATATTGTGAGCTCTTTAGGTGAGATAAAGAAGGCAGAGGAGGGAAAACATTTGCATTAAAGACACCAATTTTAATGCTAATGCTTAATCCAAGACCCGTGAATATTTCTGAAAGTTGAACAGATATCAATAGTAGTGATTCTTATGTCCTTGGAGGAGTATATCTTTTAGGAGTTTCTGATTAAATAGAACTCTTCAAGTCTTTTGATGTTCCAAGTCCATAACTGGAAAATTTTGTGCTCCATTTTCTTCCCCATGGTCAGATATTCCTGTGATTTCCTTTGGAATGTTCTGGTACTTGTTGGGCACATTCTTGCATGAAATATATCTACAATATATCTACAGAAAATTAGACAATAAAAGTTACTGATCAGTGCACTGAAGAACCTTCATAAAGCCAGTAAAGGAGCAACACCAGAGCTGGGGTAAGGAGGGAACTCAAAATCCAGCACTGTAGAAAAAAAGCAAGACCAGCAATTAGAGTAGTTTAGGCTGCCATAGATTTAGCCACTTCATTTTGGATTTGTGTCCTCTTTTAGGTGTCCTGATTACTTTAGACATGTAAAACATATACATCTTCATTTACTGTATGGAATTTGTATGGTCATATGCCTGAAGACTAGCATGTAAATCTCTGCTACAACGTTATCTTAATTTCCTTTTCTAAATCTTATGAGACAGAATTCAAACTGGTATCAGGAAATATGTTCCCGAGGGACCACTCACCAAATTTTTTTTATGCAACTCAGTGTAAGCATTTTCATAACTGGATATAAAAAGTAGATTTTTTTTTTTTTAATCATTGTATCATACAAAATTACTTCTCTGCTTTTACTTTTGTTGTTTTCAGACTGAGACTCGCCTTGCAAACATCTAATTTTGAGCATGTGAGTAGTACTTTGGAGTTCAAGAAGGGCAACAGAAGTGGCCAGAGACATCTGACCCCAATTTAAGCCTTAATCCCATGAAAATTTTTGAATATGAAATCAATATGACTATTCACAGAGCTAAGTGTAGGAATGTGAACTCTTTACAAGGTTGGGACCTACTAGAATAGGCTCTTTTAATTTCATTTAGTGCAGGAATCCCATGTTTCTGACAATTTTGTTCTTCTTGTAACCTTTCTTATTATTGTTTTGATGTTTGGGAAAGATGATTATCTCAGGGGTTTCAGCAGGACCAAAGGTGTTTAGTTGTTTAGAGCTTTCCAATATCTGTTGATAATATCTTGTAAGAAAACAAAATTTCCACAGTTCTGCAAACTGTAAGTATGTGCATATATTATAATGCATTCACTTGCATCATTGAACCTTCACAGAACTCGGGCTTCTAATGGAGAACAGTCCCCTGCTGGCTTGTGTTGTGAAGCATTATCTTCACATGTATCATTAATTTTATTTTCATAGTATTAGGGCTCATTAATCCATTCCTAGTTGCCTTGTATTTAAAAATAGAAATTATTAAAGTGGATTGCTCTTAACTGTAGTAAATAAATTATATAAGTTATTTCGCTCTTAAACTTGTCATAAAAGTGTCTTATTATTCACACATATGTGTACACAAGTAAAGATACACAATTTTATATCTTCCTTAGTAAAACAGAAAATTATTTTAAATAAAATTCTGTTGTTTCTATAGTGAATATATTCCAAGTCTAGGAATTCAAGGTGAGATACTCTGCCTTAAACCCATCAATGTCCCTAAAAGAACTTCAATATTCTTGTACTTTTTGAAATAGTCTCATTCCTAAGGCATTTAAAAACAATATTTTCATTCTTAGATTAAAGCCCCCTGAGTGCTCAATTTTAATTTCCCAGATATAAAAATTACATTCACACCAAGCAGTTCAAATAGACACACAAACTCTCTCAAAGCCTTTAGAGAAGCTTGACAAATATGTGATTATATTTAGCATCCTCTGGCATGCTGTCTGTTGTTTGGGATTTTTTTTTGTCTATAGAGGGTTGATTTAGACTAGTGATAGAATCCTGATCTAGGTCCTAAGCTACTCAACAAGAGGGGACAGAGCACTTACATGCTGACAAAGCACCCAAACTCTCAGTCGGGTCTGTGGGGTTTTGCAACACTCAGCTTGTTTACAATCAAGGAGTTAAAAGTCACAGGCCAAGAGCAAAGGAAGACTGGTATTCATCTGGTAAGAAAGGAACTAGATGAAAATGAAATCGTTGTCCCTACTCTGGGACTGGTGTCCCGCTTCATCTTTTAAGACTCCCCGTACTGCTAACTTTCAGTATAAAGGGCCAGCACTTTGGTAAAGGCAGGTGTGAACAAGATGGATCCCAAATGGTGAAGACAATTCACGTTTCCCCTTTGTTCCTGATTTCTCAGGAAAAGAGGTGAGGAGAGTTAAATTCTGATTTCAGGATGCCATGAAGGAAGGTAGCATCTTTTTGTCTGTATGTTACCAATATAGCATATTAGTAGTATGTAGAACATTGCCAGCAAAAGCTCTGTCACCTGCAGCAGGATCTGAAGTGAAGCATACAGCATATCCCTCTCCAAGCCTCCTCTGGACATTGCCTCACACCACTGTGGGTGCAGGGAATTCAGGTATTTCTGAAACTCCCCCCTGCAATAATTAGTTCTTCACATTTTTAGAGAATAATTCCTTCATCACCTCTATTAGGCAGCTGGATTCCACTTCGGTTTATACTGAAGAATCTGTAGAGGGGAATAGCATTTTACATTGCTTTGCTTTACCTTTATAGTTTACTTTTCTGGTTTGACTTGCTTAATTTTATTATCTAGTTAATAGAGATCCTACTGGGTTTTTTTTTATGCAGTCAGCTTTTTCCTTTGAAAATTTTACTAAGTTAAGCTTATCTTTTTCAGTACCTATAGATAGCTGAATGTTTTGTCACACTGTCCCCATGAATTCACAAGGTCTAAAAACAGTTTCCTTCTGTTGAATAGACTGTTAAATCAGCTCTGTGAGTGGTAAACATGTCATGAGTTTATCTACGTCCTGATTTTGGAGGACTGTAATATATTAATACAATATTTTATTCTCTCCTGCATTATATCATTTCTTCATGGATTATTTCTACCATTCTTGAACTCAGAGTCACTTCAAGCAATAACTGCCAGAGAATTGCTTCCTTCTTTCTCCCACACTTCCTTTCAAAACACACTCTGCCTTAAATATAAGAAAGACTGTAAATTTAATATCTTGCAGCCCTGCAGGGTTATAAACAGAAGCTTTATCCCATTAGAAATTAGAAGCAGATGGTTCCTACCTTCCCAAAGGGTCCTACATAGCTCTAACTGGAGTCCCTGGAAAGTCCTGAAACAGTATGTTGTGACAGACTCTTCACACCTGCAATCATGCCAGTTGCTAACCTACCCTATACACCTACCTTTTGAAAATTGGAAGGGACATACAGTAGCACAATGGCACTGAATGCAGAGAAATAAAAGCCTTTGCTTTTTTAAAAAAATATATAAATAAAAATTGGAAATATCCCAACATAACAAAGATTTCAAACTCCAGTTGACATGCGACATCTAATTCAATGAAAGGTTGTATATACCATGTGCTGCTGATGGTGATTAGGGATTTCCTCTGGCAGAACAGCTAAGGCCTGAAATCTGTCATTTTGATTTACATTAGCTGATGATAAGTCTGTCTCACTGGTAAGTCAGCAAACACTTAGGAACATAGGACTAGGATGAAATTAATTTTTGAAATGTAGTTGAACTCCTGATATCACAGGTATCTATAACACACAATAATTTTAATAAATTAAATAAATTCCACTTTAAAAATAGGTCAGACATTTTTGGGGTGGTGCTCTTTCTGTAGATAAATTCTGTAGGTAAATCATTGTTCTTATGGCAAAAGTCTTTGTTTTTCTTGCCTATGTCTATATTCTAAATAGCCTACCTGGTTAATTGCTTTTTATTTTGTTTAAATCCTGAATCATCATTAGCACTTAAAGAGTTAAACTTTTTTTTTTTACCTTCTTTTCTATTCATAAATTAATAAATACCCAATAACATTTTGTTTCTTTCTGTAAGAAGGTTTTCTCCTGATCTTATGCACCTTTCTCCAACCTATTCCAGTTTTAATACATCTTTTGTTGATTGTATGTGATCAGAATTACATACATTGTTTTTCATGACATTTCACTTTTGCCCTGTACAATGTCATTGATTCCTGCCTGTCTCCTCTGAAAACACTTAAATTGATACTTTGTAGGATCACATTTTTCTTTATCATGGTCGTACTGTCGTGATGGTACATAGTTGTCTGTTACATGTAGAGACAGAGTTTCTTTCTCAGTCATTTCCAAACAATGAATTTCTGATTTACTGAAAAAAAAGTTATTATTAATTCCTAAATGCACAACCATATATTTCTTACTATTAAATTTCATTGTGCTTCTATTTTTCCAGTACTCAGGGTCATCCAATTCTTTCTGCATGATATCCCAATTTTCCTAACAAGTTACATATTTCATTTAACTCAGTATCATATTTCTTTCAAGGTTATTAAAGAAAATATTAACGAAGCCACTCAAGAGACCAATCACTAAGGAACAGCAGTTGCAGCCTCCCTCTACCTGAGTTCATCCCTGTTCTTTACTCCTATTGTCACCCCTCCTTTAGTCCCTTCTCCACTTTATAATTCCCAGATTAATCCTTTTTTTCTCCTCTTCTTAACTAACAATTCCTGTGTGGTATCAGACTGATAAGATCTGTTCTCTTTTCCCATCTAGAAAATCAATCATTCTTCAATGCATTCTATCAGGTTAGACTGGCAATATCTTATTCTCTTTCAAAATGTCTTTCAGAAGAAGCCTTGAATATTATTATTTATCAGACTAATGGGTTGTCATTCTGCCCTCCTTTTCATACCTTATCTTCTATTCTCCACTGATATGAAGCAACCCAGGAAATAATAAAAAAATTAGTTATAAAATCTTGCTGTGAAGTTTACAATTCTATGTTTCATTTTGCTGTGAATTCTGGAATAAAAAGACTTTGTTCCTCTGTTTTGCTTACCTTAAGATCTTCATATTTTAGATCTATCTCAGTTGCAGTAATAACCATTATAATGGATAATAACCACTAAACCACTATTGACACACTCATCACCTTACTAGTGTTTTCATGTTCATCATCACAATCAGATTCATGGAAAAATTAGGAAAATATTAATTTAAATAGATATTTTCCTACTCTTGTTGAATCTTACCTTATCTGATTCTTCTATTCTTAATCTTTTTTTTTTTTATGGGATTGAAGCAATTTCTAATGGCTTGACTCACAAGCAATATATAGGAAACAGAAATGTAAACCTTTCCAGTTTATTGTTTAATTTCAGTTTGTATCTATATATTCTATTTTCTGTTTGTATTTGATCTGTTTTCATTGTCTTCCTGCATTTTTGAGTTCCTTATATGATTCAGATGATTCTTCTCCTTTGGTTGAAATAAAATCTGAATCCTCTTTCCAATCAAGTTCCTGAATTCTATGGAGTAGTTTGTTTCACTCTCTGATTCTTGTATTTTATCAGAAGTTGACCTTTCAAAAAAGAGAACCTTAACAACAAACAGACTCTTCATTTATCTTTATTTAAAATGTGAATTGAATAAGAGACAAGAAATAGGTGATCACTGTAGTTTTTGTGAATGACCAAACAGTTTCTATTATAACTACTTTTGCAAAGTTACTGAAATATTCAGAGCTTCATGTTGATTTGGCAACTGGCTGGTGAAGTAGGTACTGATGTTTTCAGAGAGACAGAGAGGAGCTCACAAATGGAACAATGATTTTTTTAATAGGAAAAATATCTGGTATTTGGTACAAGTGAAAAAGTATATTGACACAATTTATATTAGTATATTTTGTAAGACCTTAATTTAAATTCCTCCTTATTCATTTTGTGAAGATATTAAGAGGAGAGTGTTTCCATATAAATGAGTTTATAGTATATTTGAAGAACATCATGACATCTTCCTGAAAGTCTCTTCTCTAAATATAGAATGATCCCAGCCCTAGTTGACTTGTGAAATTATGATAATTTTGGTGGTCTGGCTGCGGATGTTGTGCGGTTGCTCAAGTCAATGGCAGGAAGAAAAAACTGAAAATCAATAAATCTCTACCTGAATATTGACTATACAATATCTTTCTTTGCTCTTCCTGGGATTAGCTGGTGGTCTATTGTCCATCAGCAAGCAGTTACTTAAGCAGAAGCTAATGTTACAGACGCTATAAAAAGAGCAGCAGCGGAGCAAACAGATTTAAATCAGATCAATTCCAACAAAAACTCTCTCATCTTGAAACAATTTGAACTACCAAGGGTAAGTAAACAGAAATAATATATTTTCTTTCACCTTCAACAACCACAGTTGTCAGTAGTTGCTTTCATATTTCCCCTCGTCATATATGATAAAAGGTTTCATATCTTTCCCAGTTAGAGACTCTTTTAAACTGTTAACATGGTTATTTTTCTTTAGTTTACACATTTATTGTATTTACATGATGTTGTGAAAATATTTTAAACAAGAATTCTTCCTACAGATATAGGACACGAAAAGCAGATATAGGAGACTCAAGGATCTTCTCTTTTCTATAAAGAAAAAAGCAACTTTAGCAACTTTTAGAGCCTAGTTTTATTTCTATATTAATACCATCAGCCTAATTCTCTACAATATAGCTAAAGTCTTTATATATGTCCATACATAGAAACAAAACCATTTACATGTATGAACACCAGAGAACAGAAAAGATCCAAATAATTATTTTGTTTTTAAAATATGAAAATTGTGTATGTTTCTTTCCTTTCAAGTCTAATATACCACTTTTAAGCATCAAGAAAGCCACAGGAATATTGAGGAACTATCTCACTTGTTTTAGGTAACTAAATTTGAGTTGCTTTGGAAAATGTCAAAAATTGTGGCTGGCAAAAATGTTCTTCAAAAGATTTTTTTTTAAAAAAATAGCATTAGTAGTTATTCTAGCTGTTCCTGCTGTTCAGAGTATAGGATTAGGCTGAACATAGAGAAGATTAAAGTTTGTTCTTACAAGTAGAATGGCTCAAACTTGCTCCTTAGTGCTCACTCGTCAGAGGTCCTACCCTCTGTGCAACTAGAAAGAAGGATGAGGGTGCTTCGTATTTAAACTCTTCAGAATAACTCAGATGATATATATTTAAAACAGACTAGGAAGTGCTTGTGGGAGCTAGTACACTTGCTGGACTCCCTTAATACTGTACCCTCCAGCTGTGCAAAAGTAACATCTGGAATTACAGACCTCTTCGACGTCTGTTCACAGCCAGAGAATAAAAGATGAAGACAACAAATACACCTGAGTTTACAGGGATCCTCATATTGTCGTTGCATTTAAAAGTTGTTTAATTTGATTTGCCTGACTGATTTATCTGGCTCCATCTGTTTAACAACCAAGATTCATAGTTAGGAAGCCTTATAAATAAATACAACCTTGATAGCATCAATTCCAGTTATGCTGATCCAAGAAGAGATACTTGGTTGTCCAGGCACATCCTTTAAGAGAAGAGCTAAACTTGTATACTCAAGGAAATATTTTCAGGACTAAGAAAAAACATTGTCTTGTTTTCATAGGCTCTATTCTGTTAAATATCATCCTTGAGGAAAAGTACAAAGTACAGAAATGTTCTGTGGCTGCTGTAACAAATTATGGGGAGACAGATGTTCCTTTTCCCACCTGTTTTGTGACAATTTAGTAGTTCATGCTGCTATTTTTGTTATTGCTCCAGAAGTACATTCTATTTCAGATGCTGTAGTTTACCCCGTTTTAGGAAGAAAACTGATTGGCATGCACAAAACATATCCATCTTTGTTCCATCCTCTCAGCCTTTCACATTTGACATGTTAGGGAATTGGAAATTATCAACAGATGGTGCAAATTAGAATGTCATGATGTTACTTTAAATTTTCTCCAATGGCAGGTTATCTTTCTAATAAATCCAGGGGTTAAGAAAACACAAAGATAATATTTCCCTTCCTTTAACCCATTCACCTTTAGTCCTGAAATAAATCCAAGAACCAAAGCTAGTAAATCCATGTATTTGCTAACTCGCTGATTTAATTGCTCAAGTAACTATTCCTTAATTTATCCCTTAATCCAAAAGTTTCTCCTTAGTTTGATCCCTTAATCTGGAAGTTGACAGAGAAAAAGAACAATATCTGTTATCATATAGCAAAATTAGTAGAAATGAACAACTCATCTAAAACAGAATGAGAAACAGTAATGAACTAGGGACTGAAAAGGGTAACGTAAACTTGCATCAATGACAACTTTCTGAAAAGCAAAGAATATTCAAGAAGAGGGAGACTTTAAAAATGGAAGGTTCGAAGTATTTGCCAGTCAGTGACCAAAGGTAAACTAACATTAAAATTCAAAAGTGGACTAGTGTTTTAGAGCATATTGCAGAGATTATTAATATTTGGTAAAATTCTTTGTAAACAATGATAATATTTCTAATTATTTAATTAGTTCCAGATAAATCTCATTAATCTGTTATTTAATGTGTTTCCTTGTTAAGTATTTTGCTGAGAAATAAGGAACTCACAATCAGTTTCAAAATAGGTAACAGTAAAAAGCAGAAAATGTGTAAAGTCTAAATCGCCCTAATCTCATAATTTGCAGGGGAAAAAAGTCACTTTCTAGACTAAAAAATTCTGGACTGTCTTTCTAAGTTAAACTAGCAGTCAGATTTATTAAACATTTTGCAGAAAATAATTTGGTGTTCCCTGGTTGATCATACATCTACATCTATTTCAGTAACAGCAGTTTGGACCAGCATTTTATTTCAGTGATCTCTTTTTATCATTTTCTCTCTGTTTAGGCTTATTTCCTGATGCATTTTTTTTCTAACCTTGGGCGCTCAAATCTTTTTAGGGTTAACTTACAAGGAATCCACAGATGGGGATAAAGTCATTCCAAGTTTATACAAATACTGCTTGGAACTTCCAAACTACCTGGTTAAATTAAATTTTGAATTTTAAGACCACAAAAACGATTTTAAAAATCCAAACAAGCAAAAATCAGAATAAATTTCAAAATTTTTGCCTTTTCACTAATTTATTAAATTGTATGAATTTTCCTGGTTTCATTTTTTTCATGAACTGAGGATCTGACAATGTCAGATTCTGCTAGTTATTAAGGATTTTGAACCTCCATATTTCTAAGGCAAAGTTTAAATAAATAAAAATTGTTATTAAGTCAGGTTTACACTGAAATATATATATATATATATATATCTATATATATCTTGTAAGATTTTTTTGCAGTGATTCATCTGGTAGTAATTTATTGAACAATGTCCTTTTAAATATCAATGATGCTCTATCTGTTCTGGAAACAAATGCAATTACAGAGTTTCAATCTTCACACACTTCTTCTGGGCTAATACTGGTATACTAACTTAATTACCTTTATGGAATTACTCGTGATTTACACTGGTTCACCTGAGCTACAAATCCAGCCTATGATCTGCAAGCATATACATGGAATTTTGAAGCTTTTACCTACAGCATAGTTGGTGGTATATATGCATAAAATAATTTTCATTGCTAAATTGCAAAATAACAATTCAATATTTTTCTATTCTTTCCCTCAAAGTTTTGCATAAATATTTCTTGGGCTATATAGTAATACAATACATCCTTGAGCTGTACAAAACAGTCTAAGCCAACTTCTACCTCCACTTGTTTTAAAACCACAATTCCTGTCAGCTTCAGTGGGAGGAATCACTTTCCTGGGGAACATCATCCTCTCTTTAAATTTTGGAGGGAAACAAAGAAGATGCTTTGAAACAAAGTCCATTCTAGTAGCTTAATATTTGTTATTTTTTAGATTCCTTTTCAAAAAGAGTGAAAGAAGCATGGGCAGCTGTATCGATGAGAAGATTCTTTTCCATCAAGGCTTGAGTACAATGTCTTTGAAAGATCCCTTTTAGAAATGCTAGCATTTGAAAAGGACAAACAGGGAAACAAACCTCAAAGGGGATGACAATAGTACATGGAGAGGAAGTGGGTGGGTTTAATGCATCTGAGAAGCAAAGCTCCTTATAAAGGCATTGAAGAGATTTAAGGTTCTATTTAGCCACAAAAGAAGTTATGGAATGAAGCATAATTTTCCCACAAGATTTTTGTCTTTTGATGTTTTTGAAACACTAATTTTTAATAAAAGGGGTTTTTTGTGATTTGATATGCTGGAAGTTTTGTAGGAGAGTGTATATTTATAAATATATATTTTTTTATTTATAAAGGGGAAGAGTAGTATGCCACTGTTATTCTGATATATGTAAAATGAACATTAATTGGGAAAACTAATAAAAAGTTTAAAAGACATGTATTATTTGAAAGCACAGTAGTTCTCCTTCTCCTTTTAGTGTATATGAACTCTCTGTACATTAAAAAGACCTAGTCTTGACTCAGTTTTAGGTCTACACCTGCTATTAGGATTGTCCTAGAACTTTATGAATCTGGAAGCAAACTGCAGCAGTGAAAACTGTCCATGCCAAATCTAGACCTCTCAACACAGGGTGAGCATTGACTGCAAAAATTATGTACCCTGGACTTAAGGTCCCTGCAGAGGATATCTCCACTGTTAGAGCACTTCTAGAACCTTTTGAACTGTAATTTTCCTGGTATAAAACCCATCCTATTAATCATTATTTTTGTGGAAGGCAAAGAAAGGAGTAAAGGAAAATTCCTCCTTGCTTTTAAATTAGCAGCAAAATACTATTAGTCTGTGTGTCCTAATTAGGTTGTTCATACTGAAAACCCCATTTTTTAGGTGAATACTCTTTAACTATTGCAGCAATACAAAAGCTGTGTCATCCTGCTGAGATGTGAATTTCACTTTGTGGTCCAGGTATACAGACCCATTTATAACCATGTAAAGCCAATACTCACTCACCTTCTCTACATAGCTTATATATGGCATATATTTCCATGTTCACACCTTCAACAGCGTATGAATTTATTGTAATAGTTTGCTTCCAATTATCTAGACTACTTCTCCTGTTGCACTGTATGTCAGTACAGTGGGAAGTATAGGGTACATGGTCAGAAATCTTACCTTTAAGTCATTTTAAAAAGCAGATGAAATCCCACTCTCTTTGCTCCTCTTAATGCTTAAGAGAACTTAGACGTGACTGGACCTGTGCTCAGATTTCCAGTATGACTATTCTTATATTTTTTTTTTTTGCTATAACTTCAGTGGGGAAAAATGCTCTAGCAAAATCTCAAAGCTAAAGGTTGCACCACTCCTATCCTTCCTTACATTAAGCCTACACATGTCAGCTTGCACACTCAAAACTACAGGCGCAAGACAGTTGAAAAGCCTTTCCTCAGACACAGGCATAATTCTACACAGATTGTATAATCACAATTTGATTTCAAAAGCATGCTTAAGTCCATGCTTGTGATCCAGTAGAGGACGGTCATTTCTCCAGGCCTGAAGCTTGCCTACCAAATGGTTGTAGGGAATGGGAAGAAAAGTCAAAACATACAAAAAGAGAGCTAAGTTCACTTGAAACAACGATATGTTACTTTGTTGATTAGTTGGAAATGTTTTTATTAAAAAACCAATTGTAAAAGCATGTCAAGAGACAGGGAGAGGACAAAATAAGTACAAAAAAAAAAAGAATGAGAAAAAATGATTAATTTATCAGGATGAGGAAGGCTGATGAAAAGACTGTGTGACAAGTAGTGGAAGTTGGAGACAGTACTGATCACAACACGCAGAAAAAAGTGCAGCTCATTCCAGAGGAAATATTGTCAGGATCTGCTGATAGCACTGATCAGCCTCCTCTGCCAATTTCACGCTTTGGGGGACTTGCTAAAAAAAAAAAAAAAAAAAGAAAAAAAAGAAATAATAAAGGGGAAAACTCTAAATATCATCCTGAGCTGTGAAGTTTATATTAAAACCTTAAATTGTGTGACTTTATTCCTAAGCTTTTTTTTTACTGACAAAATATCATCATCTGATTTAGTACTTCATAGCAGAGCCTTTAACTTACCAGTTCCTTGTGATAATGAAATCAGTACAAAGGGAACAGAAACTCAAGTGTCAAGCAGTCACATGGCTGTACCTCCTTTACACCTGCTGAAGGAAGCCTATGCCCTCTTGAATTTGTATAGTGAAAAAAGGGACGCAGGAGGGAATTTGCCCTACAGGTGCTGATGCCTTCTGTGTTGCTGTTACTCCATCAGACTGCCCTCATTATCAGCTAGAGGCTAGTTCAGCCTCTCCAGAATTCTTATGAAGTCCTGCAGACTGAAAGCATGCCAGACGTTTTACCAGTGCTTCTGATTTTGCATCAGTACAATCACATTAGAAGAAAAACCCATGGGAGAATCAAATCCCATAAATGAAATAGAAAATCCCATCGGATGATTAGTTCAGACCAATGTTAAAAGAATATTTTGTGTGCATGTCAGGTTCTTTGCCAGTCTCAAAGTAGTCATTTGGATTCACTTCATTATAGGCACTGCAGTACCTTAGGAGAGAAAGAGAGAAATAGAGCGTGAGACAGAGTAATAATAACCCTTGAACAATGAAGTCTTTCTCCAAGCAGAACTTCAAATAACTCAGACAACTATCTTTTAATCAAATATACAAGCACCAGTGTAACCGAATTCAGCATAGCTAGCATCCATGAGGAGAAAAAAAAGGCACAGAGAAACTTAAAGGGGATGATTCTAGATAAAATGAAGGGAGCGCTATGTCACGGCCTATACAAAAGCATGAATACCAACCTGACAGCGGAATAAACACATGCACTAAAGATGGTCTGATCTTTTCTGTTTTGATTCAACAGGACTTTCCCCACTGACTACAGTGGAAGAGAAAACAGTCTGTTACTGTCCAGCCTACTTCCTTCTACCAGTCTGGTTCTTGTTCTCTACTTTTCCACTTTGATTTTCTGGCATATGTTCTCCACCTTCATCCTGGGGGGTTCTTCTGCTTCATCTTCTCTATTTGAAGTTTTCCTCTCCTGGTTGTGCTTTTACATTTCCTCTTTTTCTGACAAGGATATTTTAAATAACCAAAATAAACACTGCATATTAGGAGCAAGTAAATCTTAATGATGATCAAAGGATCAAGCTGGTTTATGAAAAGTAGTAGGAAAATATCAAAGCAGAGTTTAAACTCTAATATACTTGTGTGAATTCCCATTTGTCCTGTGCTGAGTGGGTGAAATACTTATTAACTGGCTTTACCACTGGGCTTTTTCCAGATATGAATTCCTATATAGAACGCTAGGTTTTAATCCCAATTCAGTAGAATTATTTACTAGTGCTGAGTTTCAAGAGTATAAATAGTAAAGATAACCCAACTGTCTCATATGTCTCCATTAAAATGTTGATTCAGTCACAAGAAAATGTACTGTGCAAGCATAGATTTCTTTCAGTTGTTGTTTATAACTAATTTCACTTAAAAATTTAATCAGTATTTCTAGAAATCAAAGAAAGTTTTTTCAAATTACTAAATTTATTTTTTTTTTACTAAGAACAAACCAGTAAATATTTTAATAACTTTTGGTAGAACCATTGATTAGCATGTCATGAATGTTTAATTTGAAATTTTTAAAATGAAAACAATTTGAAACTTGCTGTAAATATTTCATTTTCCCATCCAATGTCCTTAATGAACAATTTAATTGACTTTGATAAAGCTGTTCTCATTCTTGAATCTAGACATGTACTTACATACCTTACATAATGAAGGTTGTGCAGACAGTTACTTAATATTTTTTTATTTGTTTGTATTTGGTTTTGTTCTGTTTTTTTTTTATTTTTATTTTAAACTTGTATCCTTGTGTCAGCAGTCAGATTCATCTACCATTAGCCATCTCAAAGTTACATGTCTAGTCCAAACTAGTAATCTAGTCTTCTTCTGTGGTCAGTGGAGACAGAAATCTCCTTCCAAAGATAAGGTGGTTGTGGCTGCTGAGATTAATTGTCTTCAGAAGGTGCTGTGTTTTCTTGGACTGTAAAGGAAAAGAAATAGCTGTTATGGCCGGAATCTTAAAGGATGGGCAGGAGCACATTGGAGAGATGAGACCTCTGTAAGATCCTAAGATTGCTTCAATTATGCCACTGCTTTCAATTTTGTTGGCTATGCCTTCTAAATCAAAGAAGCATCCCATAGCAAGAAATCAAAACAGTACATATTGGGCTGCATGTGACTACTTTCAATTCTTTTGCCATTGATCGTCCTTCTGTGCTAATTCCTGATGAATTTTTCTTCTTTCACCTTTCTTATCAACAGCTATTCTGGTTCTGTATTAGCCTAATTCAACTGAACTTGTGAATGGACTTAATTTTGAATTCTATTTTATTCCTTAAATGCTTCACGAAGAAGGAGAGGATACATGTTTCTGCTAAGCACTAAGTAAAAACGGATTGTCTTTTTTTAAAATATCTAATTTTTTTTTTGGAAAAAAAAAATAAAAAATCATTGTGAACAGATTTATTTCCTTCTTTGATATTCAAGAAGTCATATTTTCCACTTTCTATCCTGCATGCAGTGAGCCAATTTGCTACTTGTTTTTAAATTGTACCAATAGGTGGCACTAGAAATTTCCTTTTTTTTTTTTTTTTTTTTCTCATGAAAAGAACAGCTACGAGAGATTTGTCTTTTTATCAGTACAGTAGAGCACCAAAAGAAAATAAGATCTTACAGGGCCTGGAGAGAAGTAAAATAGCATTCAGGCATGGCCTGCAGCTCTTTCTTACAACTATTTGATCTTTGAGATGTAAAGGTAGTATTGCCTAATGAACTTGTAATTCTCTTTTTATACTACATATCCCTACTTACTGAAGAAATTTAGGTAGAATGGGGACTAGGGCTGTATTTCCTACTGGCATAAAACCAGCAAAATTTGTATAGCTGAAACAGAATTTCTCTGCCTATTGGCTGAGTACTAGATTTGGTAATTAAAACTGTTTTAATTAAAACTACGGTATCATGCAGCATGTCTTGACAATATGGAAATTCATTTATTTTCTGGCAAATTTACCACAGAGTTCTGTAATATTTTTTTCCAACTAAAAGTTTTTTAATTGACTTAATAAACCTATGAACATTAATAAAAAATATTCATGGGACATTGATGACATGATTTTTTTTGTGGCATCTGTGGAGAAGATATCCAAGCACATCACAAAACATGCAGTAAAAAGAACTGAAAATTGGAATGATTTGATAAGGTTCTTTAGATTTCCAAACTCACTAAAGAACATCTAAATGTAGCCAAAACATTCCCATAAATGGGAATCCAATTCCTGCATCCACAAACATTTCACAACGATTGGCTAAGGGGTCCAATATATATGTAACAATTTTAATTTAATATGTAATCTATAGAGAACTTTTTTTGCAGAAGTTGAATTTTCAGTCTTCTCTGGGCTTGGACTATGAGATGTACATCATTTTTTGGTTGTCTTTTCTTAAAATGTGTTGTAAGAATACATATTCTTATACTATCCACATGGTGTCATGTTCCCTTTTTCACTCGGTGATCTTCCTTTAGATATATAATATCTAAATATCAAATAGATATATAGTGACACTGAAGATATATAGATATATAATGACACTGAAGTGCACACATTAAAATAAGTATATGGTCATTTTCCTAAAGAAAGGTTTTTTTCCTACATCTGTATCTTCTCTGTAGTTAACTAGTTGTTAGCTTTGCTTAGTCAGATAATGAGAATGTTGTATTTAAAATATACATTATACAATACCTAAAAATATTTTCTGTAATGTTCGTGTCTTTGGCATAAGATTTCTCCAGCCTGGTTTGTTATGCTATTTGTAGAGAGAATTATCAATAATGAACAGGAATTGAAGCTTTTACAGACATTTGAACAGGTAAATGCTATTTGTGGATTTTGAGAAAACATCATTCCATCCAGAGTTCTTTCCAGCCAGCACTCACACTATGGCCAAGGAGCTCAGGTATCTGAGGTTCAGCTGGGTTATCAGGTGTTATAAACTAGAATCACACAACACAGGACTTAAAGGGACTCGAGAATCATCTCCATTCAGAAGCACGTGGACTTTACACAGCAAGGAATGGGGAGAAAAGGAACTTCACATTTAACTCAGCCACAGTTTTATTAATTTGTGAAACCATAGCTGTACAGCTACCTTTGCTCAGTCCACTAGTACATTTCTTCCTGCAGACAATTTCCCATAGCCCTTTCTAGCCCTTTAGCTATTTATATAGGCCTTTCTCCCAAATTGAGATCTAATCCGCTTTCACTCTAAGGAAAAATAAATCAATCATATCAAGTCATATCATGTACATATGCATGTATCAATAAAAATTGGGAAAAACATTATTATTTAGAAAAAGGTAAGCAGTCTCACACATGCATACCGTATTTTAATATAATTTTGTGCCCTTGCTTTGGAACTATAAGTATTTAAGCAGCTATAAACATGCAGACATAAGCATACATATGACATATTTCTAACTTTATTTATACTTGTGAAATGTATAGTTTTACCTCAAGCCTAACATAAAAAAGAGTGATTAATGCTGAAGGTAATTCATAATTCTGCACTCAAAATCAGGAACTGAATGGAAACTGCCAACCAAGTGTCTGGAGAAATTATCTGAGAATATAAAAGATCAAAATGCAAATTATTGAAGGTTCAATAGCTTCATCTTCCACTTAAAGTCCTGGGAGTGGGTGGGGGAAAGCTGGAGAGAGATAACTATTCATGACCAAGCTCAAGATGAATTAGTGCAATATACCCAGTGTCATGTCTTATTGCTTAATTGACTACCTCTAGGTATAACATAGCTGGCTTTATCACAGAAAAATCATTCTGATTTATTTGATGCATTGTATATCATAAGGAAGCATGCATGAGGTTATTAATGTCTTGCATAGCTGTGACATTTTCCAAGGGCACAGATAATGCATTCCATCATATGCTGCAGTAGCCAGTTATGACCAGTATTCTGAAATTTTCTATTTTTATTAATTTTATTTTTTATTGTATTTTTTCTTCACACTGCCTGCTTGGCATGTAAGAGTAGGAGCATGAATAGTGCTTATGGTCTAAAAGAATCTACTGTAAATGTTACAGAACTTTAGTTGTAACAGAGCAGTTGGAAATAATAGCTATAATATAAAGGCAGATTATAACAATTCCATTTATTGCTAATTTATTATAGCAATTGAGTTTTTAATTGTTCTCTTTGGCTCATAAATGTCAAGGTCTATCTATAAGAGTTCAAGTGGCTGGGCCACAGTCTAAATAAATGCAGCTCTTTCACATGAAAAAAAATAAACGTGTCCAGTGAATATCAACTTTTTCCCCTATCTTCTCCTAAATATTCTGGAATTCCTAGAGAATTAAGATGGATGGTCTAGAAGGATAAATTTTAAAATATTGTGAAGTGGTCTTGACAGTAAAGAAGTTTGTTTTAAAATTCAGATGAGTGCAAGACATCTTGATAGAGCAATTAAAAGTAATGTTTGACTTTTCCAATAAAGGCTTAGTAACTTTATTTAAAGTCTAAATGTTTTATAGAAACCATTCTGTGATTCCATGATTCTACAACATGTTTTTCACTGTTTTTCTATTCCAGTGCAGTCAATTATATTTCATCTAAGTGTGAAAGCCAGAAGAATTGCCCTAAAGTAATCTCAGGCAAGCACAACACAGTTTAGACATGACAACAACTCCTTCACTTTATTTTTTTCTTCTTGCTTTGGGGCCTCAATCTCAATGTTTTGAACATGGTACCACTGCCTACTGCCTTTCTCACACCTGAAAGTGCACTTCAATTGTTCTGGCTGGTGGAAACACACAAGGGTCAGCCCATGAAACTGTGGATGTTGAAAGTAGTTCTTGCAGATATGTTAGTCTGGGAAATGTTTCCATCCAAAGACACTTTTCATACTAGCCACCTCCTATCTGACATGTCAGATTACTTCAGACAAAGGACATGCTAATTAAAAAATGTGATATACTCCTGTCATGATAATCAAATCATCCCCATCTCTTCCTAGCAGCACAACAGAGTTGTTTTCCACGTAAGTATTTTGGTGATTCATGAAGTCTGCTTAGGAGAAGAGATGCCTGCAGCTAATTCAAATACACTGAGAGAGTGGTATTGTGCAGAATGATTTTACATTTACCAGGAGACTGTCACTTTACAGTCTTTTGAAGTACCAATAATAATCTTTGAATAAGAGTAAAGGATGGATTGAAACTACTGGTAAAAATGTTTTCAGGACCAAGCTTTCAGATTTCATCGGGAAAATCTACTTTCATTTTGTTTTTGAACTCGTCTGGCAATACTTATGACACTGAAATTTCTCCAAGTGACTTCAGACAGACTCTTGGAGGACAATGAAAGAATTCTGAGGTTTAATTACTTTTTTTTTACTATGAAATAAAAAAATAAAATAAAAATTCCAGTTTGCTTGCCACTGAGCTTTATTTTCATTTTCTTTAAAGCACTGTCATCAAACTTATGGAGAAAAGATGATAAGGGTCTCTGAATGCCCAAAATTCTAAGGGTAGTGTCTAGAATAACAAATATCTAAATCTATAGAACTAAATCTCAACAGCAAACATGCAGTTAGATTGAGTGATCTGGTACACTGCAGTGGACTTGAGGATACTTTTCCATTTCAAGGGAGATTGTAATGAAAGCTATGAAGTGGTCTTGGTGAAAATGGCTCTTCCCTGATCTACCACATTAGGAATGCTGCCAGTGCTGGCAGCCCCTCTGGTTTATGCTGAGCTGGGCATGAATATCAATAGGGCTCTGAGGCCTTTGAGAGTAAAGTCTGGGGTTTTAGTTTTCTTTTATTCTTTCTCTTTCTGTGCCCAGAAATTGTCTGTGCATGCCAACAAGGTGTTTATCAGGAAAAAATCAGGTAGACTAGATTTAAATTCTTGTTGCTTATCTGTTCTTCTTCCAAGACAATTACACCTTCACATAATTGCTGAGGTTTAAATCTGTTTTTTTCTTGTTCCCACCAAGATCTCTGCAACTAGAACCATGTGAAAAAATATTCAGCTGCCAGAAAAATTGGAGAAAATTGTTCTGTCAGAGTTTTGAGACCTGGGAATTATTTTTGAAAATACTAAAAGCACATTATCTTTCATTTATTCCCTAAGGCAAGTGTGTTAAATACATCTAATTTATCAGACTAAGTAGGTCCCAGTTAGCACCAAGTTATTTGTCACATACAATGTGCTGCAACCGCCAGAGAGCTGGGATGATTCAGATTCATGTGGAGAGTTCACACAAGAGTCTCTGTATCTTAATAGCCCATGCTACCTCTCAGATGAATTCATTTTGAGAACCATGGAAGGGAATAAGGCAATTCCAAACAAAAAGATAAATTGATGTTATATGCTATTAACGCATGAAACAGGTAAGATAGATTACCAAATCTTTTTTTTTTCTTCTTTTTCTTTTAACTTTCTCATTTTATACTTCCCTTGTAATTTCTGCATGGAAATTAATTTTTTGTTTCCACCATAAATGTGAGTGGACTCCAAGATGCTTTATCAATGCCTACAGGTACTAGCATTATAATAGCATCTATTCTAGTACAGATTCCATTAGCCTGAAATCTTCAGTCAAAGAAGTGACAGGCAGTCCAGAAGTCTTGAAACTTTTCCCACTGCTTGTGGCAATAAATTCTGTTACTTCGAATCTCTGGAGTCTCCAAAAGAATCATACTACTCAAATTTCGTAAAGGGAGGGAAGAAGAAGGGAGGGAAAAATGCTTTTGACTCAGATCGGCTAGATTTTTCTTCATTTTAAAATATTTCAGTGTCTTTTTTTCTGTTATCATAATAGTCTGCTAGTCTTTACTTCAGAAAGAAAACAGTTATGTCAATGGGATTTAGTCTCTTAAGATATTCAGCCAGCTGGCTGCTTTTGAGACTTAGTCCCTTCTCCAGACCAGCAGGCATAATTTTTAAGCCAAAATCAACAGAATCAGGATGCATAAAATAGCTGTAACCTTAAGTTTTTATCCTATTTTTTTCCTTATTTTATTCCAAACTTCAAATAGAAATAAGAATAATGAAAAGCTATATACATTAAGACTATCATTTCTGTGTATAAATAATAACAAAATGAAAGTTAATACCTTCATGGATTTCTAATTGCATGTAGAAAAAACTGAGGTCCAAATTATGACTCATTGACTTTACATCTGTACAATACTTTTTTGCAGAGAATGCTCTGTGAGCAAAACTTTACGTAGTGGGATCCTATGGAAAAGACTTAGGCATTATTGCAAATTGGAGAATGAAGACATGGCCAGGATACGGTTTTCAGTCTTGATTCTGTCATTACAGAAATCCTGAAAACTGCGTGACTATGAAAGGTCTTTAGGACAGCAATGACCAGGTAATGGTGAGTGAGCAGGTTGCATGTTCTCTGTAATGAGAGATTAAGAATTTCGGAGAACTCAAACCATAACAAAAAGCAAAAAAAAGGGAGAGATAATAAAAATATTTCTACACAGTATCTATACTAGGTGTTCTAGTATTATTTCCATGAAATAGGTGATGGATGTTAGTCTGACAGTTAAAAACAACTCTTTTAAAACTGCTATTGTTATGCTTGTAAGAGTTAATTAACCCAAGGAACTCACACATAATATGTAGCAGAGTTTCCAATGCGAGCATAAAATCGGATTACTCTTTTGTAAGACTCAAAATTGCACAAAGATAAAAACAGTCCATCTTTATGTACCAGGACATCAGCTGGTGACCAGCTGGTGTCAGCACAAAAGTCCTCAATTGTCAAGGGCAAGGAATAAGTGCTTTAATTTAGCTAAATATTCTGTTACCCTCTGAAAACTATGACAGTAGAATAGTGTTTCTTTGTTCAGTATTTCCTAATGACACCCAGATCATTTTTGTGTTACTCACACTTTTTAACCTTCAATCTCCATCAACTCACCTGAGATCTGAACGCCAAGCTGCATTCTCCTCTGATAAGCGATTTAGCATCTTCACTGGATAATGAAATTTCTAACCAAATGGAATGTATCAAGAGGGATAGCTAACTTATACTGCATGGCAAAGTATGGTTCATGAGCTTGCATGCAGAGGCAGAAACCAGCAGATTAGGAGCGAGGCTGGAGAACATTTGCTCCATCCTGAGAATCACTGAGACTGAACTACAGGCCAGACAGCATCCAATGATGAGCTAAAAAGCCACTGGCAATTTCCTGTACAAATTACTCCTTGAGCTCCTCCTTTCTTTTACTTTCTCAAAGTGTCATTTTTGTGTTTAGTGGCCATAAGATTTGGACGTGCTGCCCTCAGAACAGGAATTATTCACAAACCCTGGTCATTATCTATGCAAAGAGTAAGTTGCAAGTGACAATTACAATTCAGAACATTTTCTCAAAGATAGATTGATTGCAGAAAAAAAAAAAAAGAAATGAATTGTATTATTCTCTCTGATTTGAAGGAAAGACAAGATCACAATAGACTTTATTTCAGTCAGTGTGATAGGTGGGAAGAGAGTTACCTACCATTGTTCCTTATTTCTTGAAGTTTAAGGAGAGAGAAAAATGGATTGTTGTAAAGATCTGAAAAGGAATGTCCAATGTATTTCTCTTCAAGGAGTATCTGGGAGCACTGAACCAGTGGCCAACTTTTAGAGGTAGACTTGTAAGCATTTTAAATTTTGTATCATTATTAATATTGTTGCTATAAAAATCATCATTTTTATAATTATCATAATTATTAATAATGGGTTAATGCTTGTCACATTAAAATTAGAACTATCAGTATTTAGCGTTCAAAGGTAATGTAAAAGATAGAGATTTTATTATTTAGCTCGTTCAAATATTTGCAGGTCTTATTCAAGTGAAAAACATAATTACAGAACTGTGTTTCCAGATTTCAGGAATAAAAGTAAAATGAAGCCTAGATCTTCAGACTCATCTTTTAATGGACACCGAAAATCACACTCTGTTCTTGAGGGTCCTTGGGAAAGCACTGCTGTTTCAAGCTCCTGGACTATATACCTTTCTAACTGCGGTGAGCTGATATACACTTCAGTTGAGCAGGGAAGTCAGGCACTGAATTAATATTTTATCTATTCCTGTGTTCTGGGGAAAGGAAAAAGGTTTCTTCTGCCCTAGAGAAAACAGTAGAATTCAACCATGAATAAAAAAGCAAAAAAAAAAAAGCTTATTAGAATTAAGATTTCTTCATACTCAGTCAGATACCAAGCAGAAGGCAGGTCACAATGAGACAGCTATACAGAAACTCTTGCTTGGTTCAGACTTTAGGCTGCTGCTTCACACATTGCAGGAGTATGAAAGTTTTGCAACATTTCTTCTGTCATATGACTGAACTACAGTGCAGATTGCAGCTTAGGATAGCAAGACCTACAATGCTTCTAGCCTTATATAAAGATGTTTACTCAGTTACATCAGCAAATAATAATCCACAATGAAGACAAACATAAAAAAACCCCTGACCATCTAAGATTTATGCACCATTTCAGTTGTTATGACTAAACTTGTTTCATTAGGAAAGTTAATGATCCTGTTTTCTCTCTTCTCTGATTCAGGTGTCTTATTCTATACCACATCACTAATGGGAAAAACTGTCACAATTGAGGAGGGATTTGCAGAATCTAAGCTGATCATTAAGTAGGCTGGTAATGTTTTCCATCTCACTTTCTTTCCCCCAAACTCTTAATGTTTTTAAAGCACAGCACAACAGAGTTAATTAGACAGTCAAAATTTTGTTCAAAATCTATTTAAAAGTCTCAGAATTTATTTTGTCTGTTGTCTCTCACATGCTTTGAGAAGAAGCTGTCAGCTTGCAACGGCAAGGAATAGCCAAGAAATCACATCCTTAGGAGAGACAGAGCTAGAGGAGGACAAATAACCATTAGGAAGACTTTTGTTCTGTAACACTCCTCCAATGGACATCAAAAATGTGCTATTGAAGTGCCTTTGGTTGTCTGTATAATTTCAGGCTTTTCTGAAATAAATGATGAAATAGATGAAATAAACCATAGGAGAGAAAATCAACAGTTCCATATTTGAAAACTTCATGGATACTGCAGTTTTCCACAGGCATCATATTTGATCACTGATAGGAAACGCATCAGAAAATTGACTGAGTACAGGTGCAACAGAAACAGTGTTTCACATGTGGTTTTGGCAGCATTTTATTTATAATAATTACTGATGGATTCTTACTCCTAAGCAGAAGTTGATGGCAGGGTCTAAAAAGTGAAGCCACCATTCCTGCTCAGCCGTGACACAGAAAACAATCCTCTTTCTTCCTCAGTGGGAGAAATTTTAATTGCAGACCTCTTCAAACCAAGGTTCTTATGTTTTCTAGATTACCCATGTAGAGACAGCTGTCCATGGCATTACTCATTTCTTGTCTGCTGAAGACCATCTCCAGTTCCTCAGACTGTATTTTTATGATTAATACACATGTGAAGATCTTATATCATTACTGTTGATGTGTATGCAGAGAGCACATAACCACAACCCTGTGATTACCTTTTGCACCATAGTAATTTAGTTTGAGGGGGTTTTGCTTTTTTTAAGGGAGAATTTAATTAAAACCCTTGCTAGTCTTCAGAGAATAAGTGTCCTTATTTCTTGACTTTTAGTAAGCTTTCTCTTTTGGTACATACATTTCTAGCAGTGGAAAATCCTGATTATTCATGCCAGTGGGCTAAACAAATAATAAGGTGATCACAGAAAAATGTCTTCAAACCCAGAAAGACTCAAAATGAGATCAGGTCTCTAGACCACCAACAGTATTAGATAGCTAAGAAAAAGTATAGCCTAATGATTTTGCATCAGTGCTATGAAAATATTTTTAAAACTGATAATGGTATTACATACCCATTAAAACAGTATCAATTTTCACTGAAATGCAGCCTCAATAAACCTGGGTGTAAAAATAATGTGCAATGCATAAATTGTACATTTAACTTCAATTTAAAGTACTGTTTAATTTGTTTTCCCTAATGATTTTAACCATGCAACTGATTAATGCCAGTGGCATTGTATAAATTGGAAGTAGAATAGTTTCAGATGTAAGGTGTGGTTACTGCATTACCCTACTTAGCTAAGCAGTAAATTGGAAGCTTAGTTCAGTAGAAATCTTGATTTGCCACATTCTTATAGCTATTTTCTTGTTATTTAAAATTTGGCTGCATTTGATAACATTAAACTGTATTCAGCTCTCTAAGATTCAAAGAAAGCTTCCTCTGTCACATGTTGGGAACTTGTTTTTCAAACCTTTCATTTCCATCCATTTTGGAACTGGATTTAACCTAGAATTTAATTTCTTTTTAACTTTAACTCTTAGGAAAGTTTAGCAATGAACTCCTTGATGTCTCATGCTGCTAGTAGGTCTGCTCAATATATTAAGGATCTCTTAGGATCTCAAAATGACACCACAATGCTTCTAATTAAAGAGCTACCAAAAGTCACCTGGAGAATTATTGAAGAGTCTTGAATTTATTTTCCCTTGATAGCTGTCACAAAGAAATTTTCCAAACAATGTTCAAGATTCATCATTTGGTTGTCCTGTTTTGTTTATTTTCAACCAAGTTGTTTTAAAAGCAACAGATGTTGAATAAAGTTACTTTATATAATAGGCCAGTCAGTAAGGCAGTTATTTCTAGAATGGTAATCCATCTCTCTTTTCCATATGAATAAATTTAAATCCATATCTCTGTTCTTACCAGAAAGTGGCCTAACGAGAATGGAATTGAAGCTAGTACAGGACATGCAGATTAATAGATAGATAGATGATAGATAGATAGATAGATAGATGATAGATAGATAGATAGATAGATGATAGATAGACTTATGTTTTAAGTGCTGTATGAAAGATAATTCAATATTATTTAGACCAAAATGTAGAGAATTGAAAAACCTACAGAAATGGAAATCAGACAATAAAGAAAAATGTTCACCATCTGAAAAGATTATTTTCCTCACTCCATTCTCTCATCATAGAATTCACTTCAGTGATAGTTTTAACAGGGAGAATTACTAATAACCCTTTCTAAGTATCCCCTTTACTAGTGTTTAGAAAACTTTTTATCCTCTTGATCTGCAGGAAGATTTTCCCTAGGCTAGATTTTGTCTAGACTGGACATATTACTCTGCTTTGTTTTTTGTGGGGGAGCTTGTTTTGTTTTTGTTGTTTTTTTGGGGGGAGGGGTTGGAGATTTTAAAAATTTTTTATAATAAAGTATTATTCATCACTAGGTTCTGTTTTTGATTCATCACTTTAGTGAGAATTCAAAGTGTCAGTCCTCTTGGATAACAAGGAGACAAGACTGTCTAGGTGTCTGGATTCAGAGAGATGGGCTACTGCTCAGCTCTGTTATAACTGAGATCTACAAATGAGAAACTCTGTCACTTATGAAGATTTACATTAGTAAAGACTAGATGGCTGATCCTCTGGTGTGCTTAGGACTGTGACCTACAATTCAGGAATCTAAAGTTTATTTATGTGCTATTTTAGAAACTGATGTTCCTTTTTCATTGTTAAAGGAGTTTTACTCATCATTTTAAGTACCCATCAGAGCTAATAGAAACTTGATAGGAATTTGCTCTGCCATTGCCAAGCACAAGTCATCAGCTATGTGTTGTTCAAATGTCCTCTGAAGTAAGTTTTCATTTTTATTTTACTTTCACAGATTATCATTATTACCCTGATTTGTCTGGTTCCCATGACAGTATCCTTGGCACTTAAAATTAAGTCTATACGGCATTACAAACCCAAGTAGTGCTTGTGCCTGCCTTTCTAATGTGTAACACATAATAGCATGTCTAGGATAATACAAGACTTAGTGACAGTTTCACCACTGACTATCTTCCAGATGGAATGCAAAACAACTTGACTAAACTAGGAAGCTTTTTTATTATTGAGGTAGCTTCTTTATTCCCCATATGGAGATTGCCATCTCAGGAACTCTAACAACCATTGGTACTTTCTGAATAATAGTGTTTAGGAGGTCATCTTAGGAAGCTGATAAAGACATGAAAAAAAAAAAAAACCTGCCCTCCCTTAACAGCTTCAAACTTTAATACTTGAGACTGTGGTTTTTGGTTTTGGCTTGAGATTTATGTTTTGCATGGTATGTTTTTTTTTGTTTGCTTTTCTAATTAAAAACTCATTAGAGTTACAAGCTTCATTTCAGATTTCTCATTAGCAGCCACAAAGGGGCATAGCAGCCTGCAAACTTTGCAGCACTAGAAGAAATGTCTTTAGTGTTTTCAAAGGAAGCACTCTTTCAAGAAGCTCTAACCTGCACCTTTATCCTACAAGATTCTGAAACTGAAGAAGAGCAGTTACAAGTCACAAGAAGATATCTGGGGGTGAATATTAGGTATCATCTGGGTGACTTTGCCTTTAAGATAGCTTTGAGAGCTAAGGATGTTGAAGCTGCTGGTGGCTGATGGGAGTCTTTTCTCCTGACCAATTATCAGTCATTTCTGAGAACTGGAGGCGGTTTTAACCATTGAGAAGTGAGATCAACTTGTGAACACCACCTTAAGATGTAAAGCCAGCGTTCTCTTGATCTCTTTGGTTTCTGGCTTCTGACGAGGTAACAGGCTCTGTCTGGGCCTCCTCTCTCCCCTCCAGGCCGGACAAGGCCGCAGAGGGCAGGGGGGGGATAAACGGAGCCGGCCGGCCTGGCTTGGTTTGTAGTTTCTGCTGCTGAACAGAAATCTGACACCATGAACATCTGCAGCTTGAGCAAGACTTTAACTCTTTTACTACCTGGATGAAATTTACAGATTACTCCTTTTTTCTGAGAGAGACAGAAGGATGAGAGATAGAGAGATAACATGAAAGAGACACCATAAAACCATCAAAGACAGTGAAGAAAAGAGTTAAGTTTTAGATGGGGAAGAGAGAATAAGGAGGTGCTTTATAAGCTGAAATATTTTTCTGTTAAAGCTATGGAGATGGACAATAATGTTCTGAAAAGACTCCTTTAATTCATGACAGAGTATATTGGGAGGAATGGAGTGTTCAGAGTGTGGATTTTGAGCAAAAGGTGGAGTAATTGTGATACAGTGAGGTGCTGGAACAGAGGGGGGAGAAGTAATAGTTGAAGATTGCGGGCCGCTTGAGAGCCAATGAGAAAACTGTTTCCAGGAAGCTCACAGAGACAGATGAAGAAAACTTTTGCCTTTGAATAACTCATCCTTAAAAATGACATCCCTAGACTCATTGACCCATACACACCTCAGAGTGATGTGAAATGGGAGGAGTGAACTGATGACAGGATTTCTGGGCAGCTGGCATCAGAAAAATAGAAAGCTATAACAGAAATAGCTTTCTTGTGGAAAACTCCATAGATTAGCAGAAGAAGACTTCTGTTTCTCTACAAAGGCTGATGAAAATACTCTAGCAGGAATTGGGACTGCTTTAAACACCAAAGTTCCAAAGTTTTTTGTCTCTATGTTGTCATGTGAACAAGGGAATGGTTGGGAAGTGGGGGATAAAGGGGTTTTCTGGAGGTTTATTCTGGTGTTCTTATTCTTGTAGTTTTGCTAATAAACTTTCTTTATTCCTTTTAAGTTTTAAGCCTGTTTTGCTCTTGTTCTAATCCATATCTCGCAGCAAGAAATAAATAAGTTTTTCTAGTAATTTTTTAGTTACTGCTTTAAAACCATGACATCTGGAAAGCATACTCATTCAATGTCTTATCTTAACGCTAGAGTACTTCTGCAAAAATATTTCAGGCATGCTTTTGCTCAGGCCCAGGCCAGCACTGGCTCTGAGGCTGGTCAAAGGAACATTGATATGAAGCCCTGATCGTTCCTTGACCTCATGTGGATTTGCTTCATATTCTATCAGTCGGATCATGCGGGGACTGAAAAGTGTGCATCTTCAAAATACATTATTATCAAGTTAAGGTTGCTCAGGCAACCCATCAGCTTTGGTACTACATATTTCTGTAGATGCTCGGTTTCTTTAATTCTTTTTGCTTCGTTTCTCTCAGCAAAAATTCTGTAAACCAAGAAATATTTGCTTCAGGAAATGCCTCTTTAAAGGTAAAGACAGCTAAATGTTCTCTCTCGCTCATATTCCCTGGTAGGCATTCCTCTTTTTTTTTCATTCATCTTTTCTAACTAAAGGATATCATATATATAATGAAAAGTTCAGTGATTAGAAAATTTCCCAGGGAGGCACAGGAGATGGGTTAAGATCCAGTCTCTGCCTAATGGACATAAGAAGTCACATTTCCTTTTTCTCTCTCTTTTTTTTCCTTTCCCCAGAAGAATGTTCCAAATAAAGTATATCTGCAATGTGGTAGCACATTTATTATATCTGTCTACACTGCCTCACTTTTCTGAATACTCATTAGACAGAAAACAGCATATGGCAAGTTGGTAGAGCACTCATGTAGAATGGGTGAAACACTACTTTCTATTATGGTTTCTTCCCCGTATTCTGTTTTTATGATATACCTATTTAGAAACAGTTTAGCCATTTTCTTTTCATTTAAGAATTGAAATATTCATACTAACAAATTAAGCAAATAAACTCTCCATTCATAAAACCAGTGTGCAACCACAACTGAATTTCTTAGGCAACCTTAAGCCTTTTCTACCTTTTTTTTTCTGCTTTATTTGCTGATTAAAACCAGCTCCTTATATATATGTATATGTATATCTATGTGTGTGTGTGTGTATCTCCAAGTAATATAAGAAAACATTATGAATAAATATGCTTAATGTCTCTTGTAAAATATGAGCTATGCTACCAGATTGATAATGGCATTAACTGTTTAATTAAACAGAATGGTGTGGGTTGGCATGTAAGGCCTAGTTATGTGATTACTTGTGTATATAGTGCACAAATACAAATAATAAAAAGAAACTGAAACTAAATGGCTGTCAGAAAAAGCTCGTCTGTTTGAAAGAATTTCTGTAATATATGACTCTCACTAATTTTACAGTGACTAAGAACATGTGATAAGGAAAATAATTTTCACTGAATTCCCTCTCCTGAATTGCAGATCTTCCAATACACTGGCCTAAATATGAATGAAAGAATAAAACAAATAACTGTTGGCATGCACAGTGTTGTACTATAATAATCCAATTACTTCCCATAGTGCAGAAATGGCATGCAATTTCCACACCTGTGACTCCCAAGAGATGTTATTTGCACAGTTTGGATCTGAATACCTAGTCAAATTTTGCTTTGGTGCCTTAGGTCAGATTTATGTTAAATTCCTCTAATTATAAACTCCATGGTCACATATTATTTTCTGTTGTGATGGTTACATACACTACTCTCTTGCTTGGCAGGAAATCTGTCTTGATGATCAACTTCTGCATCCTTGTGGTTAGTAGCCATGCCACAAAGACAACACCTGTAGTGTGAGGTGCCAGCTCCATGGTGGGGAGAATGAGAAAGGTGAGGACTATGTTTTCCCCGTGGCATTTCATCTGTCTTTCATAAGGTAGCTGTGCTAGTAGTCTTAGGCGAGAGACCCTTCAGTTCCACAGCAAGAAAAGCAATGGCCATTGTCTGGGATGTGAGATTTTATCTTTGTCATCATTGTTAATACGCTTGCAACACATGAGAAATAAATTTGATATATATCAGGAATCATGGTCTTAATAGCCAGAGTTATTTTTTTAAGTGAAAAAAATAGCAATTTGTCTGATGCTTAGGGCCATACAAGCACTGTCAAATTGATTGTGGTACAAAGGATTTCTAAGGCCTTTCAGAAGTCAGACCGATTTTTTTGTTGTTGTTTTTATTGTTTTTTACATCAGTTGATTAAATTTTACACATTTTACATTTTCATCTACAGCTATGTCAAACTTCCTGTCTAAGCCCAAAATCTCATTGACTTCAGCTGTGCAAAACACAGCCAGAATCATCCTTCCTATTTCTGTATTTCTCTACACAATATTGGCCCAAATCTGTGCACAAAGGCATAGACTATATGCAGACCCATCTCCAGATACCCATAATCTATTTAACGCTTCTAATACTCACTCTCCTCCACTGACTCATTTATGGAATATATTATGTCAAAAATATTCTGCCAAAAGCCAAAAGTGACAAGTCATAACATTTTAAATCAACCACCAAACAGTCTTTAAATGTATGAAACACATTTCTGCTACAAAAACAGAGACTCTTTTTCATTGAAGAGACAACAGGGGAATTCATTGCCAATTACTTGGAAAACTATAAAACTTTTCCTATCTGTGATTCCTAGGCTGGACATACAAGTATTATATCAAGTATTTTTGTGTTCAGTTTTGGTGTTTCTTCCTCTCTTCACTATTTCTAAAAGTCTCTATTTGTTATCATTTGCTTTCTGGTAGTGTGATTCTATATCAAATCACTGCAAGTTTAAAGGCATATCTTGAGGTACTTAATTTATTCATTCTATTTTATATAAATGCTTTAAAGTGTTGTCTAGGTCTTCTTAGTGTTCTTATCTACAAAAAAAAAAATCTTAGCATGACAAGTGAAGCAATAGGATTTAATATAATCCATCGAGAGTGAGTCTCACAATTTGAAAATTCAAGTCTCCCTTCCCCCTTGCTAACCTAATTTTAAATGCATTTGGGAAAATGACATGTGCAATATGTCCTCAATGTCTATGGATTTGGCCTAGTTCAGTACAGGTGGGGATTGATTCTAAAAGCCCCCATAGAACAAAATAGTGCCACTAGCTTCCTCTCACTTTTACTAAAGCTCATTTCAATTGTGTCAGTACTGCAAAGAATGAGAGATTTTTTTATACTAGGTAGGGTTGAACCTTTTGGACATTTTCATCTTAATCATCAGACTATACCATTTTCCAGCTTTCATTTCCCTCCTAATAATCTAAAGCAAACATCTAGCAAATACAAACTGATTGGTTGTCTATGTGCCTAATTGGGATAAATGATCAGCAATGTAACCTCTATCATAATAAGCACAGCTGCACCACACTGTGCTATATATGATACTGACTGAAATGCTTCACGTAGTAAAGGCAAAAGTTTAAGATGCTTGAGCTACCAAGTAGTGTGAGCAATAACTCTATATGGGTTCGTACAGAAAATCAGGTCTGGTTTAGAAAGAACATAGAATCATAGAATAGTTTGGTTTGGAAGGGAACTTTAAAGATCACTTAGTCCCAGACACCCTGCTATGGGCAGGGATATCTTTCACTAGAAAGGATGCCTCACTAAATAAGGTTCAAGACTGCACTCAAGTAAAGGAAACATTACATTGTACTGGCACACCGCTACTACCAAGAGAGCGAAATGAAAAAAAGGAATTTAAAATATTTTATCATTTTATCACCATCCGTGGTAATAAGGTTGGGTTAATGTGGTTAAGTAATAAGATTAAGGTAGGTTACGTTTTCAACCAGTGTGGCACTGATCTGTGTGGATGCATCATCTTGGGTCAGTATGGTTTAGAGCTCTTCACTTTAAGTTGGTGTTAGCTGAAGGTGAATGAGAAGCCTCTATATCAGGCATCCTTGGGCTTGACCAGTGTAAATACGTGTTCATACAGTTTGTTAAGCTAAAATAACAATTTCCTAAGGTAGATGAAAAAGAAGAATGCAATTATGTGAGGAGTCCTTTTTTGTCTACAGAGGAAAGACCCTTAATTATACAGAAACTGCTTTTAAGGAATCTATCAAAGCTGGTGATGAACAACAAGTTCATGTGGACTGCACATATTTCACCAATGTGGCAATGTTTCAGTGGCAGTGATGGTCTGTCTGAATGGCCTCTGCAAGAAGCTTGGGCGATCCTGGCCAGCTGGCCAGAGCTGAGCCCCTCAGCAAAATGTGTGACAGCCCTGGAAAAACATATTTAAGAGAGGAAGAAAATTCCAGAAAGGTAGAGACAGAGGAGAAAAAAAGTCTTAACAGCAACAAAGCAAGAAAAAACCCCAAAAACCTACCCCCCCCCAAAATCAAAACAAAAAACAACCAACAAAAAAAACGGAGTGGCAAACATCTAGGAGCATCTAAGTAAGAGATGAAGGAGGAAGAGGAGGTGTTCCATGGTTCCATGGTGGAAAAATATTTCCTGCAGAATGTGAAGGACCCGTGCTGGAGCAGGGGAAACGAGTAAGAAGGAAGGAACATCGAAGAGACGCTGTTCATTGGCCATACAGCACTCCCTTGCATTACTTAGAGGAGTGGGTAGAAATGTCTGCAGTGAAGAAGAGAAGTTAAGCATGGAGAAGGGAGATGACAGGTGTTTTGACGTTTTTCTTTCTGTTCCAAATGGTAGAGATCTCCTTTTGATTTGCAACAAATTATTTTCCTATTTCAAACTATTTCAAACAAATTATTTTTTATTTCAAGTCTGTTATATCTAAAACAGTAATGATAAGATAATGATAAGCAATGTCCCTGACTCTGAGCACACCAGAGTGTGCTTTTTCATCTTCTTATATCCTGCTGCAGAGGAGGAATCAGTGAGTGGCTGTGTAGGCATTTAACTGTTAACAGATACTTATGTACCATGCACATCTACCTGCACACACACATATCTTCTCTCAAATGTAAAACTTCTAGAAAGGTATAAGTTAACTTTAGAAACATTTTAGATATCTTCAAGTTGAAAAAGGCCCATCCTTCCATATCATTTAAGTATGAATTAGAAATGCTTCTAGCCTATTTTTTCAAAACTTAACCATCTTTTGTCCTTAGAAAATGTTAGAACTCCACAAGCCTTGTTTGTTGTGCCTATCATATTGAATTTTCTCTCAGAGGCAATTAGTTAATATCCTGCTGGAAAGATAGTCTGCTCTGGAAATAATAATCCTGTGTTTGCTGCAGGGAAGCTTTAATTCCTCTTACACTGCATGAGGTTCCTTAACTTCTGCTGTGGTGCTTCTGTTTGGCTTTTGGCGAGGGTAATAGTAATTTTCAGGTGTTCCTCTCCTGTTTAGTTTCTTGCCTGACATGCAGGGTTTTTTTTCCTCATCTGCACTCATTTTCAGCTAAGATCCTTTTCTGTCATCCCCTTCACAGAAAAACAACATTTAAAAAAAAGATCCCTAATTTGTATTTAAAACTTAATTTTATTTCAGAATACAATAATACACCCAAATTCTTATTGTATTATTATTCAATGATCTCTTTATGTCGTATAGTTTAATTCTGAACTCTGGATTACACTTTATCTACAGATACTTCCTTCTTCTTAACCAAAATACTTTGATGATTAAATGCTGTTATGCACACACATACATAATACTGTATACATTTTCATTTAAAGGTCTTGTTAGCTATCAAACAGAAAAACCCAAACCACATCAGGTGTCAAAAATAACTTCTCACCTCTAAGTCTATCAAAGGTGATTCTTATCATCCCATTAACTGGTAACTTATTTTGGATTATTAGTTAGCATTTGATAAATTCACATACGCACACACACACACACATATATACATATATGTATATTTGTATATGTATATACAGATATATATAAATATACATTTCAGAGAGTTGTTAAAACCCTCCATAGTATGTTCACAGCTTTACTTCTGATAAGTTAAAATGAACTGGGATAGTAAGGTACTAGGAAATCCAAAGACCCTCCAAAAGCTTTTATTGAGAACACAATTAATTGATTCGTAAAAGAAATATTTTTCTCTTATGAATGAGAACCATGTGCCTCAGGCTTATACCTGAGACCATTACTGCTGAAACCATAGCTTCTTTTAGCTGATGATGAAACACTAAAACATATTTATGTGACCTAGAACACAACCATCCTTGAAAATTATTAGGTTATATCTTCTTAAAATGTTTAAAACCTGCTTCTATATCCAAATCCAGTTCTTTTCAGATAAGTAAAAGTTGGGCCTCCAGAAACACTGATGCATTAGATGTTTCTAAAAATTTAACAAGATTTGGAAATAACATCTTTGTACATGTTGTCATGGTCTGTATATTCTGTTTATTTCCTTTAAACTAACAAAGTTGATATTCATATGGTAATCAAAATAAACCTTGGAAATATATTTTTTATAATTAATTTTACCTTGATTTTCATCAGAAAATTGTGTTCTTATATGTTTTCTAGCCTAAACAATTTCTGCTGTATAACAAGTTATATATTAGGAGCACCTGTGTCTTTCCAGCACCTCAAAAGAGAGAGGGGAGATTTTGAGTTACGGAGTTCATCTTTCCGAGTCACCATTACTTATGATGGAACCTAGCCTTTCCTGGGAATGGCTCAACAGTGCACATCCATAGGAAGTGGTGAATTAATTCCTTGTTTTGCTTTTCTTGAACATGCAGCTTTTGCTTTACCTGTTAAACTGTCTTTATCTCATCCCATGGGTTTTCTAATTTATATTGTACTGATCTTTCCCAATTCTGGTTGAGGGGGAGTGAGTGAGCAGTTCTGTGGTACTAGATTGCTGGTCGGGGTTAAAGTACAAAAGGTATTTAATCTCTAGATTAGATTCACTAGGGAGATTATGGAATTTCTATCCTTAGACATTTTCAAAGGGTGTGGTCCTAAGCAATTTATTCATTGCTTTGGGTTAAGGACTGAACTAGATGACCATAAAAGGTCCTTTCCAAATCAAGCCTAAATTAGCCTATGTTCATTTCAGTGTCTGTCTATCTATCTATGATTAAAAACAATCCATAAACTGTTGGAGAAATTGTGCAAAAAATAAGCAAATGTTTGCTGAATTAGGATGTTGCATGTATACTGTAATCAAAAATATTCTTTCTATTCTAGGGCCTAAGATTTGTAGACAATAGCTGTCCTACATAGACTGTATTTTATAGAGGTAAGCAGTGAACTTCTTAGAAGTTAACAAAAAGCCAGCAACATATGCAGAGAAACTTGAGTCCATTGTTGTGGCTTGGAGGTTTCTGTGCATTTTGTAATGGATACCTATATCCTCTGGGAGTGCTAGAAATAAGGGTGATTGCTTATTGGTTTTGAAAATGTTAATTTTAGTTTCAACATGAATTCAGTTAGTTTTCCAGTTATATCTTGTTGTTATGAATAGCATCCAGTGTCCAAGCTGGTAAGTAATTGATGCTTTGGGAGTTGGACTGCTCTTGTGCTAATTAAAATCTAATCATCATCATGAGAAAAAACGTCTACTGAGACTTTTAAACTGTAACTCCTGAAGAACCCCTCTCAAAGTTTGCAAGCACGTACATTCTTTGTCAAGTGTGAAGGCTGCTTAATATGCTGAATTTATTATACCTGTAATACCACAGTTTCTCACAGGTTTATGCGCTGCAATGATCTGACTCTTAGTTTTATGCATAAAGCTGAGCAACTTTTTATTTTTCTCGTGGACTGAGGATACTTTTTCCCCTTCCATCGCCTCAGCCAATGCTATATGGACATGATTCAGGCAGTGTTTAAAATTTTTTAATTATCAGCCTTATCTTCAATAATAGTTTATTTCTTACACCTTATTACAATATCACCCAAGAAACAGGAAGTGTTCCTGTCCTTTGCAAGAACATCATCTAGGAACCAAGTATGGATGTATTCATATATACATGGATATTGCAGCACAAGCTTGATTTATGCATCCAAGTAAAGATGTGACTTCTTGTTTAGAAATTGAAAATATGCTTTAAGAAAAATGCTTTTAGATACACTGAGACTGTAAACTCTCACTCTGGAATTGAATCATCTGGAATATACCATGAATTCTGTCCATTTGCTCTTGTGTGATTTTGGAACATCAACTCTTCTAGGCAATTAAAAAAAACCAACAAATCAGATCATGAAAAATAGAAGGGAGAATATCAATCCTGGTACTGGTAAATAAAAATATTGTTGCATGTTTTATTGCATCCATAGATTTTAAGAATAAGTAAATTGTGATCAGGAATATAATTTTTGATAAATTTTAGGAAAAGAGACAACAAAAAAAATCAACACTTATTCAAACTTTAAGGATAGTGATGAAAATTATTGTAGGTCTTTGAATAGTAAAACTCTCAAGGACTACTTCTCATTGTAATCCTGAACGGTCACCTGGAAAAACACTCACTCCACTCATTTTCAGGCTGCATTTGCTATCTTTTTGCTGCACATGTCAACAGTATCTGTGAGTACCTAATGATGGACATGGGACACGTGATAAATATAAACAGTAAATTTCCAGTGCCCTCCTGCCGTAACCTTCTGGTACTAAAAATGCATAAACCTCATCAAAATTTAAAACTGGTAACAATTTCTGCCCCTTTCATTTGTAAATTCAGGGAAATTTTCATGAAGTGGATATGATGAGAAATAGTAGAAATGATGTGTGAAACAAAACTTCCTGCAATGCTAAGGTGCTACATTTTGATACAGGGTTATTTAGTTCAGTAATTTAAGAATTAAATAAAATTTTGATCCAGATTTCCTTTGGTTAGGTCTTTGAATCATTCTCTCAGATAAATCAAACTAGTTTTAACTGGAATGTAAAGTTATGAAATCAAATCCTATCAAACAGGTAAAAGGGAGGAATAGAGTACCTTAGAGAAAACACTTATTTTGGGGTTGCATTGCAATATTGAGTTTTGGTACTGTTGCTAGAATGACAATATGAAAGAAGGCAACATAGGACTTAGGTTTTGCCCTATTTTGTTGAGGAAGAGGGCATGACAGCCTGTTTACCAAAAGCAAAATAAAAGCTGTGGGTAGGTTTGGCCTCCATGGGAGAGGTTTCTGTCTTACCAAAAAGGAAATTTGACAGGCCAAATTTAGTCCAGCTACTCAGTTCCTTTGGGGTGGTTCTACCAACATAGAATTTTTTTTTTTCTCTCTTCTGTACAAGAATTTACATTTAGCTCATGAAAATCGGAATAAGAAGGAGATGATACCAAAGGGGAGAAATTCTAAGTCACTTGAGCCAATGAAATTTTTGGGCTGTGGAGGGAACCATTCAAACTCAGAGAGCTTCAGTCAAAGCAATGTGGTTGCAAGAAGGAAAAGTGAAATTATCATAGATCTCATGAGGATATTAACTTATAATAGAGTGTTTTAAGGGGATTTTGGAGACATGCGAAACTTCTTAAATGTATTAGGATTTTTTTTTCACATGTGAAATAAAGAGACCAAAAGGTAGACTATGAAGAAGCAAGTGCAAGAAAATGGGAAGGGAGGATAAAATGTGCCAGTCATGTGTAAGCTGTGTTTCAGTGGAATTCTCTGGTCAAGACCTGCATCTAATTGTTGCACTCTATCCTATCCTTGTTAAACCCTATTTTATTTGTGATGCAGTCTGTGTGTGTTTGGTGATCTGGTAAGGCAATTTACACTGGACTACGTGTTGAGTTGGCAAAGAAGGAAACCAGAGCTATGAAAGGCTCAGGGTCAGTGCTGGACACTGGATAAAAAAAAAAGGCTGAATGTCTGAACATGAATTGTGGACGTTAAGGTTTGGTCTGGGGTCTGAGGGACTCGTGCCTGTAAATCATTAGAGTGTGTATAAATGTAACAACCTGCAAGCTTCAAGCCTGATCAGTCAGAGACGAGGAGGAGCATAGGCCCATTTGTGTTCTTCACATTTATGTGAGTGTTATTAGTCTGGTGTGGCTCCCAGTAAAGGCCTTGTTCTCCTCCATGTGATGATCTGTGTGTTGGCTTGATGTGTTTCTTTCGTGTGCACGTGTGTTTGCATCTTTAGAATATGCACTCAGCCTCACCACTGAGCTGGAAATGGGGAATAGCAACAGCAACATCCAGCAAAGCTGTGAGGAAAAGTCCTCTGGGTTCGTCTTCCTTTCACAGCTGAGATTTTTATTGTTGCAGTTGTTCAGCTGTACTCAGAACTGACAGGATCTTTTTTCCTTGCCTCCTGCACCTCTGTACCTGACATCACTCATACTGAAGCAGGTCTGTGAGAATTTCTTTTGGATTTTCAGCAATGCCTTTCAAATTTCCTGGTGCTTTAAGCATTTCTTTTTTAATCTTGCTTCAAAGAACATGGCATATCTCTGAAGCCCTGGAATCATTCAAATCTGAAACACTCCGGGGTTTCTGAGTCACACTGTAATTTGAAGCATTTGAATCACCTGGGAAGATCTGGGATGTATTTATTAATTATTTTCTTTTAGTGCCAAAAATATACATAGAGATGTACAGCCAAAATTAAAGGTATAATTCTTTCCCCCCACACTCCCCAGAAATTAGGTGACTGATCATATAAAGTGGCAATAAGTGCCACTGAACGTCCAAGGACAGCTGTGTTCTCAAACTCTCTGGACCAGGTTTTAACAACAGAGATAATAATTTTAACAACAGGTAGAACATTTTCCTGCAAGGGAATTTTGAACTCTCAGATTAAATTCATGCCTGAATTTTGAATGCTTAGGTGAATCAGACTTCTGAATCTTTTAAATTCAGTTACTCTTATTGCTTAAGGGGTATGAAGTTTTCAATCAGCTTTTACAGGAAAAAGAATTCTCTATCACTCTGTGCCAACAGCATGTGTCTGATAATTACCCTTCTTTTTCCTCATTATTATTAGAAATTTATGTTGGAAAATAATTTTCTGAAGGGTCCAAAGCAAAGCTTAAGTCCATGTTTGTGGGAGATAGGGTCTAGTTCTACAATCTCCTATCTTTCGTACTGTTTACTTCCATATATAATGGACTTCCCACTCCAGCTCCTTCCTCCTCCATTTGCTTTTCTGTTTCTGACTTGCTTAGATATTGTCCATTGTCATTGCTGGCACTGAAGGAGCAAGCTTCTCCCTACCTGCATGTTCATGTAGAAAAAATAATTCATGAAATTACAACTCGTCTCCAGACTTCCCTCAATTTTCCTGCTCATGGATAAGTTTCTCTTTGTCATCCACCTGGCTAGATATGAACTGATGTCCTGTTTTTGTATAATTTCTTGCATTTCAGTCTCTGATTTTCAGATCTTCTATCCAATAGAAAATGGACTGAAATTCCAAACTTGATAAGACAGTTGTATTTTTTTCTGTCTTCTTTACTATTATCAGTTACTTCAAGGTAGTTAAATGTAGTAGTAGACCTGAATGGAACTAAAATATATTCCCAGCTTTTCTCAAAAACTACTTCTTCTAGTTAAATCTCTCTGACAGTAGGAGAGCATCCAAGATTAGGCAGAGAAGAGAAATGGGTACATTAAATTGTAACAAAAATACAACTACAGAAAAAAATTGACCATATTTTCCTTCCACTGTAACAATCTCAGCTTATTCCAATTGTTATATTAGATACCAAAGAGTGTAAGGATAGATGGGCTATCTTGATACAAGCTTATATTAAAAATAGAAAGGTCAGTAGGTTGGCTAGTGCTCTATATTTGACAATTATATATATACATTATTTAAAAGACAGTTTAATATTGTTAATTTTTTTTTTTCCTTTTCTAACTTTAAAATCTTACAAGCTATAAAACATTAAAATGATATGGGGTGTTTAAAGTATCAGTGGGGCTAAAAAAACAAAGCTGTTTATTTTTTTTCAGTTGGCAAATCAGCATTTCCAGGGATTATTCCCCTGGAAATTAAAACACAGTGCCACATGCAAGGTGTCATTTGGATTCTGATAGGTCAAATATAAATTTTTGAATTATATGACAAGAAATGCCTTTTTATGACTGGTCATATTTTAGAAGCATGCTAAAGCCTGGCTTTGATTCAGGGCTGTAACCTGGCTTATCTTATTGTTCTGATAATTAATTGCAAGACCATGTAATTGATACACAATTCATTGCCAGTGCCAAACTGTGCCATAAAGCTCAGGCAAGTGGCACTGAAAATACTGCTTGAAGGGTTTGGTTCATTCTGCTGTTCAAGTTGGTGACAAAAATGCTATTGATCTGAACATGAGCAGAATTTAGTCCTGTTGGATATTGTGTCTGTGATTGAGGCTCTTTTACTTTAATGTAAACTGACATGTCTTAGTCTGACAAATTCTTTTCATTATGGGCACTAGGTTTGCTTCATGGCCTAAGGCATTCATGACTCTAAACTGTTCTTGGCATTTTAAAAACTAATTATTTTAAGCCTATCCTTTCTCTTACTACATTTTTGGTACTTAACTTCTCATGCTTCAGCACAAAGCCTGAAAACATGAACTAGTATAGCACAGGGCAAGGGAGATGCACAGAAGTTGAGTAATAGAGTGCAGCAATTTTTTTACTGGTTCCTAAGTGCCGTGTCTACAGTTGAAATATCAAAGGGCAAATTCAGGACTCTTTTTAGGTTAGAGTACTCCCACCAGTTTTGGTGTAAGGATGTAACATAAAGCAGAACTTATTATGAAATAAAGTAAATATTAGACACAATGTTTTTCTCCCTCTAGCTTTTAATTAAAAATGTTGTTGCTTTTTTTTTTTTTAACCATGAGCTGCTTTTGCTTCTTTAAAAAAGACAGGATGTTGCCAGTCAGGGCATCCTCCACAACTTTGCTGTTCTTTAGCAGGTTATTACCAGCTTATGATTACAGTCTGTTTTTTACAAGATATGGCTTTCTACAGTGTTCATGATATTCAGAAACTCACTCATGCCATGGAATAGATAGTATTTGTGCAATCAGTCCTCTCAACTGCACTGTGTAGAGGTGCCAATGCAGAAAATATGGCATCTCAGACTAAAGGAATGTATGAAAATTCCTTGATGTCCACTCCAATTAGCAAATGTAATGACGTTTAAGGGTAGAGAATACAGTAAAAGAAGGAGATTAAGAGCATGATTTTCGTGTTGAAAACTTATTGAAAAGGAAAAAAGAAATAGAGGAAAAAAGGACCAGACTACCTGCATTAGTATGCATTAAGAAGAATAATTTCATCAATTCTAAAAATAAATGCTGGGCCTTCTAATGAGCATGTAAGATATTTTAAAGGAATAGTAAAGGGAGGAGAAGGTTGGTATTTTTCCCTATCTTGAATAAATTTTATTCCTAATGTAAATAAAGATATTTTGATATTACACAGATTAACTGTCTGAGGGAGGAGTTTATTATCAGTTTCTGTGGTAATTGTATTAGTGGCAACTATGTAATTTTTCACCAAAATTGGATTCTACCTTAACTGTGAAGCTAGCTGGGTGGTATCACCTGAATAATCTTATTCTTCATACTGTAGCAGCAGATAAATCAATTATGGATTCTCCCCCTCCTCTAGTCTCTGTTAGTCATATTTGAAGTTTTAACGCTGTGCATTCCGTTTATTTGCTGCTGGCCTAATAATCCCCCGCATGCTGGGAAAACCTTTGTTCTCTGACAGAAGTAATAAAGCCGTCTGCATGATTCCCTCTTGTGAGACATGGAGTGCTCCCATTTTATTTAATCTGGTGGTGTGCAGCCTTTTCAAAGTAAGCACTTCACAGGGACTGAATGGGGAATGACATCCCAGAGACTGGTCTGTGTGACAAAAAACAAAAAACAAAAAAATAAAAAAATTAAATTTGCCTGTCAGGGTAAAAAACCAATGACTCTTAATTTCAGATTTCCCCTCTCCTCAAGAAAGCTGCATGAGACACCTGGGTCAAATGGGTTTTAGCTCTCGTTTCTGCTGGAGCATGTGTCTTCCTGTGGAAGTGCTTCAGCTTTTCCTGCTCTTCATTCACTCATTCCCACTGAATGGCAGCATACAGAAAATGAAGAGATCTAAATGCCAGCAGGAGGCTGGCCGCTTTCTTCTAGGCATGTCCTGAGCCCAGTCACCCAGAACAACTTGTGATCCCTGGACAAAGACACTCACAGCAGGTGGCCATATCAAGAAATTTTCCTCCTGGAATTAGATATTATTCCAGGAATCACTACTGAGTCAAACATAATGCCCCATCCTGCTGGGTCAAGTAGGATTTCATTTCAATTTCTTTACACAACGATGCGTTTCATCTTGTCTGCATACAATGACAGTGCTCAGGCATGAAATAAATTGAAGTGCTTGAAAGGCAGAATTATCCCTTGAACCTGCAGCATTCCCGACCCCCAAAACATACATTGTCAAGAGAGTTCCAGATAAGCAGGATCTTCACCGAGTGTTTGTGCTGCTTGGCTTCCTTTAATCATACTCCCTTTTGTAAAAGGGATTTTCGAGGGGAAAGATAAATCATTGCTGAGGAAAAAGGTCATTTTCAAAAGGCTTTAAGAGCTTCATTTCATGTGGCTTTTCAAGGTGAAACAGGTAATTCAGTGCAGTGAAAACCTTTTGTATTCAACTTAATTCACAGTTCACACTACCAAGAAAACAGTAACGAAATAAGCTTGAATAAAATTCTTCATTAAAACTGTTCTCATAGATGTGTGAGCTACATTTTGTTGTTTGTTAATACACTGGGCTGAATATTGAAAAATAAATTTATGACTAATACTGAGCTGTCTATTCTGGCTTTAAATCATCTGGGCCTCCAATATTGGACCATTTTCTTCCTATAGCACAAAAGGCATCAATCATTTCTTCTGGGAATCACTTTTGTAACACATCTACTGAATATACTGATACTGAGACACCCAGGCACATCCAGGCACATTAGCATCCTGCTCACAACCAGAGGGAGCCTCATATTTTCAGTATAGGGTAGCAAATATTTTGCAATGTTTCATGGATAATGAGCCTGCCCTAGATATAAGGAATTTTTCTGTACTTCTTTCAGACTACCAGTGTAGGCCTTTACAGATCCCTGGTCACAGGCCAGATATCTGTCTTTCTTTAAGCTAACTCTGCTTTGCATTTAAACCTCAAGATATGAGCTCAGTGTAAGAATGACCAGATTAGTATACATAATTTGGGTTAGTAGACTAAGTCATGATCCTTTCAACTATAATGAATACACTTCTCTTTTTTTCCTCATTTTTCTGACTGAGCTGAGTATCCTCTAAATTTTGGCTACACGTATTTCACTGGGAACAACTGTGCAAAATGTTCATTAATGTTAATTGAATAATTTATAACCATAAATAATGACCCTGACTGAGAAAGTCTTCTTTCGTAATGCGGACAAATATTTTTAAAACATGCCTCTGTATCAAGCGTAAGATACACAGAAATGGATCTTGTTTTACTTTCTTGTTTTTCCCGCACATAAAAATAATGTTGATTGAAATATCTTTAACTCTGAAACAGAGCATGTACCTGCCCCAAACTATTCTAGAAGCTGAAGCTAGTCATATTTTAGAGAAACAGGTAGAAATGCTGCAAAAAATGAAATTTGTGATATTTCTTCATTCCTTTGTTACTTCTTCTTTCAGTGAAATACCAACCCTAAGGAGATGTAACCAATATCATAGATAGAATATACCTGATGAGGGATCCCATGAAGAAATCATGTTCCCAAACTCATCTTCTTGTCCCCACCACATCCATTTGTTAAACAAGAGATAATACTCCTGCCTGCAAATCCTTCTTCTTTGTGAAACATAGCTATTTGTTAGGAAGTATCTCAAAGAGATTGTGCATAGCACATGGGATGACTCGTGCCTATGAACTGTGGCAAAGTACATAACATGCGTGTGAATATAGTGCAAATTTTTAATATATTTCATCTCTCCAAACCACAAGCCATTGACCAACCAGTGCTCTTTAGGAACTGGAGAAGACATAAATATATACTACTTATACAATAATAATTGAAAGGATGAGGAGTTAATTTAGAAGAGAGAATGTCTGCCTTCAAAAAATAATCAGTACATTCATCTTGTGAAAACAATTTAATATTTATAATAATGATCATAACAACAACAGAAAAGCTATTTTCTATTTTGCACAATTATTTTTATGTTATCCTGGTGGCTGCAAGAAGCCATATCAACCTTGGAAAGAATTCTTCTTCACTATGTCTTTTAATGTGGACACACCTGGCCTGGAATAAAAGAGATGATCAGGGTAGAAAATAATAAATATGGGAGAGGGAAGGTGGGGGTTTGAAAAAATTATGATTAAGAGCAAAGCAGCTTATGAAGTCATTGATGTCCTTCTAGCTGCTCTAATGTAAGACTATTCAAAATTTTCTCCATTCTTTTCATTCCTCCAGAAAAAAAAAAAAAAAAAAAATATGTGGCTCTTAAGGTAATTTAATCACAAGGGCAATAATCATTTTCATATAAAATCTTTCTCTTCAAGGCCATTGGTACAATTTTAACCTAGAAAAAAAAGTATATATTCTATGCCAATGAAAAGTTTGGACCCAATTCTACTGATTCCAAAGTAAATCTAGGCCTCTCAGTGTATTCCAGCATCTTCAGAAAAAAAGTTACAGGGGAAATCCCAATTAATTTTCTTGAGTAGATAATTAGCCTACTAATGTGATCTGAACCAGGAATATTATGTTGTGTATTTAATTTTTCCAAATGTGATACATCAGGCAAAACCTTTATATTAAATTTAAGTTTGTGACAAAATGCGTATATCAATCTTGTAAGGAAAAGCATATATTTTTCACAGTTATTATTTTTTCAGGATCAGAATTTACATTCATTTGTGCCACACACCTATTCGTTGGTTTTAATCTTAAATTTCGGCTTTTTTTCGTATTGCATAGGCATTGGATTGTTTTGTTGGGTTTTTTATCCTAGGAGTTTTTCATCCGCTTTTCTCTATTTTTTTTTCTCAAAACTTCATAATGCTGAAAGTTACACCGAAGTAGAAAACAGTTTTCCACCTTTCAGAAAGACTATTTTTGTTTAGTAGGACAGGGAAGGTTACATTTGTAAAGAAACAAACAAAAAATGCACACCAAGAAGATAGTTTTAAAGTTAGCCATGAGAATCTATCAATAAATATCAGTGGTTTTATTTCACTGCCAACTGAAATGGCTTCATGAAGGGGAAGACAGAGAATACTTTTTCAGTAATCTTGTCCATTGGCTATAGAAATGAGTAAAAAGAAGTTCAGGGAGGAGATAAGATGTTGTGGTGATGTTATCTTAGATATAAGTCTTGCCAACTCAAACATTTCTCTGTAATCAGAGCCCCAGAAAGCTAATGACCCTACTCTTTCAGAAGACAGGAAAGAAATTGAGAGGACAATTAATTTTCATTCTTAAAGAATTGCAAGGAATCATGAAAATGATGACACAGTTAAATTTGTTGCTAGTAAAAACATGCATTGTTTTTTTTCTAATTTTCTTAAGATTCCAAATAATTCCACTGACAAAAGAGATAAATCACAATGAAAGACCTTCCATTGTGATGAAGGGAATTTCCATAGATTTTTAGTCAAAAAAAGTAATATTCCTTCTCTTCCTTTTCTTCTGATTGTTAATTCAATGCTTATTCTGAATTGCAGCCAGAATACAGAAAAAACGTCATTATTTCATGGTTGTGATCTACTTTTTAATTTTTCTATGTCATAAAATAATGCTACCAGTCAGTATTGTTTGCTAACATATATTTCAATTTTTTAAATTGACAAGAAAATGTTATTTTCATACATGTATATTTATAATGAATCATCAAGAGAAATACAGGGAAAATCATTTAAATCCCAACCAATTCACACACATTATGTTCTGGGAAAGGTATTCTTATTCTGACTAAATTGATTTTATTTTCCAGGATTAGTTAATTGAAAGAAACAAAGATACCTATCAGTCATTTTATGAATCAATTTTCTTGGCTTGCTGCATTTACATCAATAACTAAGTATTTCAAGGCAAGAGTTTACAAAACCATTTATAAGGTTTACATTAGTGATAAGTGCAAACACACACAGATATCACAGGCATTTCCTTTAGATTTGTTCTTATCTGAAGACTAAGTTATAATTTTGTTGCTGACTCTGTTTGGTGTTGAAGTGGGTCTAGGAATACCAGATGAACAGTTACTGTAGCTCATGAGAGATCAAAGCTAATCTTTCTTTAAATAATAATAAAAAAAATCTGTAAAAATAGTATCACACTTACAGTACTGAATCCAGTTTATGAACTCTTTTGTGTGAATGTATAAAATACATAAACATGTATTACATAGTCCTTATTTTCACACTCACTTTGATCTTCCATAAGTGAATTGGCAAACTTCACAAATGTGCATTTCCTTGAATGTTTATGTGGGAGGGTTCCCCCACACCTTTTCTTCATAGACACTTTAGCATTTCCTGTTGGGAAGTCTGTTAATCTCCAAGGGGAAACTCTTCCATAGGGAATGAAGAATCCATCTTCATCAGGAATTTATACACCTGAATCTTTGGGTGCTTTGTTTCCCACTTGGGCAATCAGCAAGCCTGAAACCATGGCATACCAGGACAGGGAGCACTAATTGGAGTTGGAGTTATAGTGCTCCCACACAGCAGCCCTTGGTGGAGGGATGTCAACCAGCTAAAATGGGCAAGGACAACTACTGCATCTACCTGGAATTCTCTAATTAGCATTTTACACAACTTACATTTTTTTCAGTGCCAGCTCAGCATTAGCATGTACATCCATGAGCTCTGTCAGCTGAAACTGTCTGCTAAACGAACAGAATTTCTTTCAAAATACAGAGCTAATAGACAATTTTTTATATTACAGGGTTTTTTTTTCGGTATTATGGATTTATTAAAAATGTCAGGTGCCTGTCCACAGTGCTGCAGTCCCTGTATTTTTGAAGAGTGCAAGAAACAAGAATGACTTGTAATGTTTTTCTATATAGGCTTTGACTTGTATTTAGAGTTTTTCAGTCTGTTCAAATGAAGAGGATAAGACTCATCAAATCACTACAGAGTTTACTTTTCCTTTACTCTCAGGTCTCCTGTAGAGCCTTATGCTTTGGAGTCATAGGAATATTGTTCAATTGCTTATTTATTCAGTGTCCATAAAATGAAAATTTAAGATGTCTCTGCAGGTGAATTGCTGTAAATAGTGACATTATTGTATTATCTCGAGCAAATCTTTTCATTCTCCCTCCTTTTTCTATGCCTATATATGTGACTGTGGGAAAGGGAAGCAGGATTCTGTGTGAAATTGTGTGTTCTCATTCCCTGCTGACAGTGAAGATTCCCTTTCTGTTCTTTTGGAAGGAAAACGTGCTTTGTTTAGCCATTAATTCAAGGCCATATTTTGCTATTTCTATTTTTATAGTTTACTTTATACAAACTGATTTGACTCTGACAGGCACTGTACACATACAAAAGGAAAAGACAGACCATGTCTTAAAGAATTCATGTCCTTAAGATAATAAAAGCCTTAGCAGATAAAAGGAAGAAAAAAAAAAAAGGCAAGATTAATGATTAATGATTGATACAATAAACAGTAATTTCTGCATGTCAGTTCCAGGACCATGCTTTTAATGTTTACACAAGGACCAGCAATGACTTCCAGTATTAAATACTTCCAGTATTTAGATATGGAAAAGTGTCTCTCTTACCTTGAGAAGAAGGGAAGAGAGCAATGAATAAAAGATGTAAAAGTAGATTCCAGGAATTGATGGCCATAGAACATCTTTTACGGGAATGCCAAGAAAAACTACCAATAAATACCACCCAGTCATCAAAACAAAAAATTGAATTTAGTAGTATATCACATAAGAGAAAATAATTTAATTTATGAAGAAAACATTAAACACCATTCAAAATCCAGCCACAAAGAACATTATATTTCATTTGAAGTTGTTTTATATAAGGTTAATAATTTTTATTTAAGGAGAAAGAGTATTATGACATTACTTCCACTTATAGGAAGTGTTTTTGAAAAATATTATGATTTCTTAATTTAGAAGTTTCACCCCTAAACATGGGGGTCATTGTGTTTCAAAAGTGTTGTTCATCTAAGGAAAACAAGAGCTACATAACAACTAAAAGCATCAGCGGTGTAGCATATATTGAATGTAAGGATACAGTATTTCTCAATTTTAGAAATTAAGGTAAGAAACTCTTCCAAAAACATTGAAATATACATTTAAAGCTGGTTCATTAATTTTGTTATTGCTGCTGATATACCAGTAATCTGCCACCAGCTACTTATGAGTGCAGTATTCAGAACCGAACTCCTTCTAGCCCTATAAGAATATGTTATTAGATATTGAATTAATTCTAACAAGCAGTTTTAATTCTACTAACTTTTCCTAATTGATCTGTAGGGGTAGTTTCACACATATTAAAAAAAATGATGACATCAGTAAAGAGCCATTAGATGCTCCTTTACTTTTGGGGCTTTAAAAGTGAATCATAATTTTCAAAAAGCTCTCACTATTGCAGAGCATCAACACCAATATAACTTTATTTTCCTTGTTTCTTTTCTGAAAACTCTGTGCGTTCCCAGTAAAGCCTAAGGGAGTCATGCTGCGTCTTTCAGATGGACTCATATTGAAACTGTTTTTCAATTTTTTTCAGATGGGCATGACTTGACATAGGAAATACTTACAAAACAAGCATCAAAACTCACAGTCCTGATGGTGGACTTGCTTTTCTAGAAAGCTGCAAGATCAGGAGAATGGAACAAAATCAGTGAGGGATTGGCTTGATCCTGTTTCAGTTCTAACTGTAGAATTCATGGCAATGAACTGTACCATCATTTGACATATAAGATATATTTTTTTAAAATACGGAGCTGTGTTGTTTGGTTTAAAACAGAATTTTTAAATTAAGTAAACAAGAAAAGAAAGCAAATGTCCACATAGTACTGTTCTTATCTCCAAAATAAATGCCAAGGAAACTGAAGAGTAGTTTTCTGCTTGTTTAACCCAACACCTGCAAATACAGCAAGATTCATTAGTTGTAAATGAGACAAAGTGGTGAGATTAAACTTTGCATGGTCATCAAAATTCTAACCAACAAAAGCAAGTGTGATTATTACTACTTGTCTACAAGATGCAAAATATTTGCTGTCAGACAGCAGATGTGTTTGGTCAACAAATGAGATGGTCTGTGGTATATTCTTCTGGGTCTCCTACATGGAGAAATGAAGAAAGACTTGTTTTCACTAACTTTCAGAATATTTCTTGCAAGTATATTGAGTTCATCCTTGTAAAATTGATTAGCTACTGAGATGTCTTACAGGCATGGGGATGTTAATAGTGAGCAAGAGGCAGCATTTATATTTACTATCAGGCATGACTGTATAGCAGCAAAAATTGCAAGAAAAAAGAGCCTCATCATAGAAAAAAAACCCAAAGATCAGTTTCAGATACTGGAAATTTGCTTAGAAGATAATCATTTTGTAGTGGGCAAAACATACCATGATGCTTTGGGTGAGTAATAAAGCATGAGTAGAAAGACAAAAATAGAAAAGCAGTACAAAGTCTTCAAGACAGATTGGATTATGGGAACAATCCTTTCTCCATGTCTTCCATTTGAACAAGTCACTTGGGAAAAATCCTTTGTATGGAGATATACAGTTCTACATTTGGGAGGTTGATGTATGCACTCATATTGTCAATAATGATAAAAATCCCTTTCCCTTGTGGTCAGCAATCTCCACAGAAGCTTCACAGAAGGGATATAGTTTGCTTTCTTACAAAAGTGTATGGCATGCACTGCTGGCCTCCAATGTCTGTCTTTGAAATTATGCCAGTGAGAGAGGAAAAAATATAAATGCCTATTCAAATAAAACAGTAAGGTCGCTGACCTAAATTGACAATTAATCTAAAAATCTTTCAGATATAGTTTAGTCATATTTGCCCTGCATTCTGAACTAATGGTCTAGTCCAATGCATTTCTGTTTGCTTATGCATATAGAGTTTAAAAACTCTAAAATTAAGAACAAGCAGTGGTTGCTATAAACCAGAAGTACTTGTTGGGGCGCAGTAACTATCTAATGTCAAAAGAATATAATTATTTGTATTATGAAACTTTCCTTTCAAGGGTAAAGGTTCTACTTTGTGACCTAATATGATGTCAAGACACAAATAACTACTTATGTAAAAATATAGATATGGAAATAGAGAATAGTAGTGAATTAATGGTAAGAACAAAACCCATAATGGTGTACCCTTGAATCTGTTTGGTTTTTTCCCACAGAACTATGACACATTCTAATTTACTTTTTCTTATTTCAGAAATTATAGAATTAAACATATTGTTTCAATTTTTGTGACAAGACACACTATATCCATGTAATGTAATTTCAAATATAATGGATCAGTTTAAGAAATGTGATTTCTTTTGTATGTTTGAAGTTTTCTGCCTGATCATTTCATTAAATATTATCCAGCTCTTGTATGGAAAAAAGATTTCCCACTCAACTTCTCCTAAAAATTCATGATTTTATAGGACTGCATGCTTACTTTTATATGACCATGTCTATTTGTGTCCTCTTTTCCAAGGCAATCTTCATGTAGAATGTTTCCATAGCTGTAAACATAATTTTTATCTCTCTGTCTGTCTTCCTAGATCTTTCAGAGGTGGAGAAGTATTTCAAAGCACAAAGCTTCTTAGAAAGGAGTATGATAAACTGAATGATTTCTTCTATTAGATCTATTCCCAATTCCCTTTTTTAACCAGATACACACGTGGAAGTGGGCAAGGTGAATTGGTAATATAAATCAGTAATATATATATGAGGAGGTAGGTCACACATGGATGATACTCTTATTTTGCAAAACAGATGTTCACTTCAATAACAAAGAGTCCAAGTCACTCTGACGCTTTCACTACCACACCTCAGATCAGCTGGAATCCCATGGTGAAGAGTCAAAACACAGACTTGGAGTACAGATGCATCACTACTAACTTTAAAAAATGCATATGATGGCTTCCATTTGAATTACTGTCAAATGTCTCAGAGCTTTCACTGAGTCTCAGGTGCAGTAGTCTTAAATATATGTCTAAAATTAAGAATGGAGGGAAACATTAGCTTCAATGGCCAAGGTTCTGAAAAGAAAGTAAGGCTTATGGGAGGGGTCTTTCACTAGACTAACCAGTAATTGGACCAGAAATGGATTTTGCACTTGAAAGTCTGTCTTTCCTTAACTGTATCACTGGGTTTATCAAAAGACATTACTTCTCTCTGCATAGCTTGCTTACCTTACAGCTTAAAGATGCCAGAAATTCTGATGAAATTAGTAAAGATATTTACATTTCAAATACATATGATCATGCATTGTCAGTGAATTGTCGTCTAAATTACACCTGACTCTAAAACAGAAAGTCAACAGCAGCCCTGTAAAGTGGACATCACCTCTCCTCTTTGAAAATTATTTAAAAATGCAATACCTACATTTCAGGGCATAGTTTCCACATTATGGTTTCAGGCAAGACAGGTTTATAAAGCCAAAAGTAGGCATGCTTTATGTAGCCCCAAATTGTCAGGTAAATGCAGTCTCCTTTTTCATGGTCCAACTTCTCCTAAAGAGAGAAGACACCTTGTGAATCAGAATTGTGTTTGCTTTGCAGTGATGGAGCTTGCCTCAGATGCGCTTCCTTGAAGCAGGCTTGAGTTGAACTGACATTACTGGCTTCTCACACTTATGAGTGCCAAGGGGAAAAATAATTTAAAAGTTGTACATTTAAAAGTAGCACGCACCATTAAGCTGAGTCTACTGTTTTGGAGATGTGTGAATTGACTGATATATTGACACGGTGCTTAGTGCAGCAGAGCAGACCTGCACGTGGCTTGGGAGTCGAATAGGGTGGGGGGAGGAGAGCTATTTGTTTTGTTATGTCAAACCATTCTGCTGTCTCTGAAAGGAAACTCATTTTGGGATAATGGAAGAACAGGCAAACAATAGTTGCTGGATCTTAAAAGACACCCACGTGTAATTTATTTCCTTCCTTTTTTAACAGACTGTTATGCATTAAAGTGTACATAGTGTTATTAAACTGGTGTATTCAGAATATTGTAAAAGAAAGTGTAGCATCTTCTAGCTGACAGGCACCTGTACTGAGAACAGCCAGTGTTTTTTTTTCTTGATCCCAAAGATGCTATCTTATGGCTTCATTTTTTTATTAATTAAAAAAAAAACCATCTTTTCATTGTCTATGTTTACAAGAACCTTATTATGTCTATATTCTCATTAGGTTAATTTTGTCATTAAGAGTACAGAATGATAGATCACATTTGTTCTGGTGAGTTCAAGATGAGTTTTTCAGCATGAGTTTTATATGACATCATATTATCTGCATTCCTTGATCGACCCTTCATGTGGAATCCTTTCGTAGTTTTTTACTGCTGCTGATCGGATGTGGGGACTTTGCAAAAATATCTTTATCTTTAGTTATTGTGTCTGTTATTGAGGCAGCCAAAGCCTAAATTAGGTTAAAATTGCTACATTATATTGGTAATGAAATGCAACAATTTTTCTGCTTACGCTGTTGAGTGAACCAACTGATTCCATATTGTAACATTTGCATTTAATGTAAATATGTTGGAGTCACTCTTTCTACCCCTGGACTATAGAGAGAAATACTGTTTGAAAACCCAATAGGCAGAAAAACACCAGAGAAATATAACTGGGAAAGCAGTTTGCACTGTAAATATTATACTATCATGCCAAAAGATAATTAAACTGAAATTATCAACTCCTTAACATAATAAAAAGAGCATTGGGTATTCTGTGGAGCAAAGAGTTATTTTTGGCATCTGACTACAGTTTCTCTACAGACCTACTATATAAAATAAGTACCAGCTCAGGAGTGCTTGCCAAAAACATTGTGTTAGAATAATGTCAGAAATTCATTGTTGTTAATAATATTGTTGTTAATAATAATATCAGTACTATTTTTTAAAAAAAGAATATATTGGAGATAAAATCAGTAAGAATAAGTTGTTCAATAGAGGTGACTCCCTAAGGCTTGATTGTTACCATTCCCTTATACTTTTAGACTGAGAAATTTTTATTGTCAACATTTTTAGGAAAATCAGAATTGTCTTCTAAAAATGGAGAAGTTTCTAAAGAAATAATGTGAGCTACTTCTTCTGTCTTCTCTGTTTTTTTATTTTTTCCTTTTACAATGGGTGATCAAATAATATGATGTCCATGAGGAAAATGTCAACAATTACTGGAAATAAGAGAGTCCTTTCTCTTCAATGAGTGTTGCAATTAATCTTAACAGAAGAATGCAGTGAATCATTCATTAAATGGCTCAGTAGGTTAGATAAAAACAAGGCAGTAACTAAAAAGAAGAATAACAACACAGGAAATGAGACTGGTGCAAATAAATTGCAGAAGATTTTAAACAGGAGCTACTACTTCAATTTGGCATTAAAAATATAACATGAAATGGACAGCAACTTTCAACTTTGTTCCAAAAATGAACTGGATACCGTCTTTATTTTGGGCCAACAGATCCAAATGTAAACCAATCTATTTGAAAAACTAAATACATAAAAGAGTATTTAATTCACCGCTGAAATCTATACCAAGGTTTAGATGTCTTCCCTTTAATGGAAAAATTATTGCAAAAAGATATTGTGAAGCACTATTTGACACTAAGGTCATGCTACTCACATACATTACACACAAGAAAGGATTCTTTATGCTTACTAGAAAAGAGTTGTAGCTACTGCTTGAACTTATTAAATTATTGTTTTAAAAAAGCACTTTCGCCTATCAAAATGGTTTCAATAAGGCCAGAGTGACATAGTACCACATGGCTGTAATTCAAATTTGTTGTAACTGAGGCAATAAAAAGCAAGATCTTTTTTTTCCTTTCCTTTTTTTCCTTGCCTAGTTTTGTTTTTTTGTTGTTTTTTTTGTTTTTTTGGTGCGTTAAGCAGATTTACTCTTTAACAGTGAAGCTTCAGTGGATGATTATGACATCAAAGTGTGACAGACAGTGATTAGGTACTGCAGGGGGAAAAAACGGATAAATACAGACATTTAATTCCCTTGGCTTAAGGAGACATTATTCATGGCTAGTAGGAAAAATAAGTATTCCACCTCTACTTCCTTTAGGCAAAATCAGGTACAGATTCAAACAACTTGCCTTGTCTAAAAGTTTTACTTTTAAAAATCTTAATTGTAAGTTGTTTTTTTTTCTTTAAGCAAAATTTCAATTATTATTTTCTTTTTTTTTTTTTTTTTCCTTTACTTGGAGGCTTACAGCAGGCATCTTGTTGTTCTCCATTCCAAAGAGCTCATCCATAATTGTGCCTAGGCATGACCTTCCACACCACTGCAGAAAAGGCATAAGACTATGAAATCATTTTTAAAAGGAACATACTGGATATAGTGTCTAGGGAATGTAAGTGATTTAACAATTGCTTAAGAACTTTAGGCTTCTTCTGAATTTAGGAATTACTTTTTTTATGTAATTCTCAAAAGTAAAAGAGAACACACAAAACTTGATGCAAGAAACACAAGATTTGATACAGCTACCACTGAAGCTCAAGGAAAGATTTTTTGTTAAATTAGGATTTTGTTGCAGGTATAACAACTCCATCATTCTGATGTTTAACCTATATTAACAAAATGTTTGGGTTTGATTTTGAGTTGCACAAAATAAGCAGAAAAACAAATTGCTGTCAGCCCTTAAAAGGAGACACAGACAATACCACGGATTAAAATCAAAACACTTTTTGTCTTTAGTTCAGAAAAAAATATTCCATTAAAGGTAAGAAAGGAGAAAGATGGGTGCAGTGAAGGAGTTGTGGATTTAGTTACTGAGGGGGGTGGGAAAGACATCAGAATAATCCTCTTGATCTAGAGCCAGTATATATCAATTAAGTGCCAGACTTCAAGCACATGCTCTTTAATGAAGAACTTTTTAATGGATAAAAAGCAAAATATTAAATCTAGTAGATTATTTGCTTTTGAATGTTGATATTTCTTTAAAATCCTACACTTTATAAGATATTATCCTGGTTTCCTCTTACACATAATGCAACAAATACAATGGCTGATGAGGGTTTTTTTTTCAACCCTGTTACTGAATGCATTTTTATGAAGAGAAAAAGATTCATAAACAACTTTTTTGTGAGGAACAGATGAGTAGATGATATGAAGACAGGAAAACAGGGGTATAAGTTAGGAGTTACAGCTGAAATTGCTGAAACTGTCTCTCGTGTGCTGAGATTTGCATTGTTGTGTTAGAAAGCAGAAAGAGAGAGGAAGTTTCCAGTAATACATTGATGTCAAGAGGCTGGGAGAAAATCCTGCCTCCACAGAAATCAATGGCATACAACTATCGATTACCATGAAACCTCATTTTCATCTAAGTTTTTGCCAGATAGTAATGATGTGTCCAGCTCAAACACTAGACATTGAATCATTCTTCAAGACATATTCTGATTTTAGTTTAAAACTCCTTGTTGATGAAAGCCTTCTCTTCTGCCTCAAGAAAACAACTATATTAAGTTGTTAACTTACCAGCCTGCAAAAGGTGTCTGTACATGCAGCTCTTGTAGGTTTGCAGTTTCTTTTCTACTCTTCCTTCTCTTCAACCTTTTCTTATTTCCTCTCCTGGCTGAAACCTTGAGGTCTGGTCCTGCAGTGACATAAATAAGAAAAAACCCCAAAACATTCCAAATGAACTGCTTCCAAACTGTAATGCTTTATTATACAACACAGTGTATCCTGAAACTGGACTGTCATTTCATGCAGCTGGAAATCCTTTGACCACTGAACAGTGGATTTTTTCTAGCAGTTTTATGAACATCCTTGTTACACACTTTGGAGTGGCTCAGAATGAACATGCAGCTGGGTGAGCAGTCCTGCAGAATCATCACAGTCTAATCTAACACTCCTTGAGAAATATGTTCCAACACTGCCTGCAAAATACACCAAAACGTGTTTTTTTTTGTTAAACAAAGTGAATAGGAACTACTTATATATAGTCTGATTTTATACCTTCCCTAGAACAGAGAGCCTCCAAAGGACCAAGTCAGAAGCACACTCTAAGGTCCTGCACCACCTGTTATCTTCACTGGGGTGATTGCATGAATTTCCTACACAAATCACGCTACCATGTGGGAATCTGAATTAAGAATTTCAATCTCTATATTTAGATGCCTGGAAGGCATTTATAGAAAAGTGTCATAACACACATCTGATATCTTCCCAAATACACTTTTGCCATCGTTATATATTTAGGAAAGATTTTTTAGCTAATTGTTTTAGACATGTAAACATGTCAGTATCTTTTTCTAAGAGATCAGGACAGGAATAATAAATCGAAAAGCATTTGGGTGATAAGAGAGGAGATGCTATGAGTTATTGCAATGAGTGCTGAATGATATGCATGCCTTAGGAAGACACCTGAGAAAGATTAGAGCATATAGCTCTGATTCATTTTAATGTAGGTCTTTATATTATAAAAATAGGGTTTTCAGGGGAGAGAAAGTAAGCACTGTTCATTGTGTAATGTATTAAACCCATAACATTTTTCATTCTTACTTTGCTACCCCTTTTATTTTTTTTATAGTCTAGCTTCTAACAATGTTAAGAAATCTGGCAGACCTAATGGAATTCTGATTTTAAGAACACAAAACAGGAAACTATTTTGAATGCTCCCTCTTGATCCATCTTTGTGCTGGCAGCACAATGCCTGTAAAATCCACCTGCTGGAAGTCGGGTGGTTTATGCAAAGGGATGTCATGGTAATTTGGAAACTGCTGAATACAGAGCGAAGCCTTTTCCTGCCCCCCAAACCTGCCACACCAGTTTTTCTAGCTCATTACATGCCAAAACTTTTGATTGATGTGCTCACTTCAGTCATGGGTAATTTTAACTCCTATATTAAGTAGCTGCTGCTTCCACTCCATTATATTACCTCGTATGGGGCAAATCAGAGCTCAAGCCTGGCCTGTATTGGCTTGCCCTAAAAGGCAGAGTAAGCCTTTGTTCAGTTTTGTGTAGGCAGCAAGCCAATATTTCAAAACAACTTAGACAATCACTCTGCCTTTGCTTAATTGTCAAGTTCCCTTGAAGATGGAGCTTTTAAGGACTGCTACATAACATTTTTTCAGGAGCCCTGAAGAGATGAGAAAGTTGGTAGAGGCTTTCTAGACACAGACAAATTTTTTTCATTACATTTAAGCAGAATATTAAGCACAGCACAGAATAACTTGTGACTGCCTTGCGCTACTGTTAGTGGGATGGAACTCCTATTTTGCACAGCCTTGTTGCACAGTTCCGTGTATTGGGTCTGAATTCCCAGGTTTGGGACAGAAAAGAGGCTGAAGAGAAACATTGGGTATTTTCTTAGAAGACATCCTCCACCTACAGTCCTATAGAAGTCAGGCTACAAGTAAAGAGGGAAATGATGACCTAAAATAAGATTAATCTGTCCCATGGCTCTTTAAAATTAACCTTATTGAAATTGACTGCTTAGTTTCTTGCAAAGAGAAAAATATCAGCACTTCAAGTTCACCTCATCATTAAATTAGCGCATAAAATTGGAGACATTTAAATGTTGTTCAGATGTTTCTTAAATCTGATCTCCACCCTCAGGTTTGGGGCTATATATCATCCAGTCACCTAAAGATTTGAGAGTGATATAGAATATAAGATTTTGGACTGCAAGTAGATTCTCCTTTGTTTAATTCTATTTCAGATACCACTGCTCGGAGGAAAGCTGTTAGTCTGAGATGTGGCTTGGCTTAACAATAGGATAACTGAGAGTAAATAGTCTCCCTAAATAGTTTTGGACTTCAATTTTTGTGTTAGGTATGCAATTTAAAGATCCATGTAAAGCTATTTGGTGGAACATTAAACATTCAAGCTCCTACGACTGCTTCACTGATTAAGTTCAAAAGCACATTTCAAATATAACTGTAGATATTGTTGCTTGCTGACAAAGCACATTTATTCAACTGGGCTGGTTATAAGTAATAAAGACACAAATTATAAATGTGCATAGTCATGCCCATTTTATGCTTATTTGTACAGCACAGACCTGGACACTTAGCACCTTCAAAATTATCTTTTGGATGGATTACTTAGTTATTGTACAAACACCTAAGATGAAAACCACAGTATAATACAACAGAAGGAGTAAGATTCATTTAACTAAACAGACAAAAATGCCACAAATATTGATATATGAATCCTTGGCCTAATTATGAAGATATACTCATCTTTGAGCTATTTTTTTAATCCTCAGGAATAAACAGGTTCTTTCTGAGACTAGTGAACCTCATTCTAAAACAGTCAACTAATACACACCAAGATAAGTTCTTTCTACAATGACTGATTGTCTCTGTTTGGAAGGAGACTATTGTGTACAGCTTGGAGTATTTTTCCATACTGCTGATACCCAAAGTTATATATGATGAATTTTCCGAAGATCTTTAAAAACCTAGTGCTGAAATTGGTGACCTAAGGATTTAGATTTTTTACTTTACTTTTTGCTCGTAGGAAACTGGAATCTGCCTGCTTAAGTTACTTCCCAGGGTTCATTCTACTCTTTACCTAAAGTTTATTGTCTTTACAGTGGGGTGGATGACCTAAACTGTTATATTAAACTGGCTTTGATTTCAGTACACAGAGCTGCATATAATAATTTAAAAGAGGTCACAGAGGTTCTCCTTGGAGAAAAGGGACAATTAAGAAGTAATTAAAGGACTTCTTTTTGTCTTGTTATATGTTTGAAGAACTGTGGAATTCACCATTTTAGGAACCTGCAGAGGTCACAGACTGTAACATATTAAAACATGCAGCACACTTTAACACGGATGCCTACTACCCACTAAATATGAGGGCTGAAACAGGCTTCAAGACCATATGTGCTTCTTTATTTCGGTACAGAACAAAAAGTATACCTTCAGACATCCACAGGATTTAAATAAATTCTCAAGGAACACATACTCTTACTTATTTTTCAGGGCTCCATGACATAGCCTCAAGTTTTATCAAGATAATAACAATTTTTAAGGGCTTTAATCACATCCCACCTACTTTTGCAGCTATGACATGAAAATAAGTAAGAGAAACATCTTCAGTGCACTGTACTCCCCTCCTGACACTTTTTAAAATTTTCAACCCTTGTGTTGACATGGGCCATTTCCACCTGGCATGATTTTTTCACCCATGTCAAAGAGGTGACTATTTAATGGTAGACTAAATAAGTTGATACTCAAAAGAAGAAAAAAAAAAAATAAAAATGAAAGTGATGTTTTTATTTTAGAATTCTGGAAGGTAAGAAGGGACACATAATTTCATTAAAGAAAGAAAAAAGAGTAAAATATTTATGTATATAAGGTATAAAATTTTAATATGATGTGTAAAATAAAACACAGGAAAATTCACTCCAGAAAATGCACAAGGAAAGTTTGAAAGGCCTTACACTAACTTTTAACTCCAGAAAACTCACAGTGTAGAAATATCCATTGCTTTCATTTAAGAATTTAAGTTTGAAGACAATGTTAATTTTCCTTGGACTTAGAGATGTTGAATCAGTTCTTGAAACACCATTACCATTCACACAGTAGCAAGAGATATTACTTTATTTATATATTAGTCTTTTATTTAAAGGTGGGGTTTTTTTGTATTGTTGTGGGTTTTTTTGAGGTTTTTGGGTTTTTTGGGCTTTTTTTGTTTGGTTTTTTCCCACAAGAGCTTTAAACTCTCAAATCATCAATGTGCCCTTTGTGGAATTTTTTTGTCTTCTTCTTTCACATCTTAACTTTTACATGTTCCATTTTGTTGCCTGATGAAATCATTCTGCAAATCATGTTTAAAGTGTCTTTCTTCATAGAGATTAAAAGCTTGATATAAATACAGGATACCTGTAAAAAAGGAGTTAATTCAGTAATGCATATACTCTGTAGGAGTTCATCTGGAACTCCAGGCATGGTCTGTGACTTTTGACAGGTATGTATATGGCCTTTTCTGCTCTTTAGCTCCAAAGTGCCATCATAAAAAATATTGGGTTTTTTTAAAATAGTTTATATTGGGATCAACGATCTCCTTTTATTTCACTATTGCACAGGGGGTTTTATATGTGGAAAGCTGTGGCAATTCTCTGTGTTTAAATCAGGTTTGGTTCAATTTAATACATGGGCACATCTATACCAGAAACACTACCATTATAGAAACACCAATAGAGTAAATCAGCAAAGTGCTCCTAATGGAGTCGTTATCAAACGGAACCTTTGTGTCAGTGTAATAAATTCACTGTCTTGAAGCAAATCAAGCTAAAGAACATTTTTTTGTTGTTGTTGGTAAAACAAAATCTGTACTTGGGGTTTATATTAGCTCAGATGTGTGAGTTTAAGTTCACTTTCAACAGTGAACTTGGCTCTTCAAAGACTAACAAAATCTTTAGGGTAGACATAGTTTAAGTTAATTGGGAACCAGCTTGGAGGAAATGGTTTATATTAAACTTCAACAAACCAGTGTGACACTGTAGTGGATTAAAAAAGTGGTTTAAATTTTGTGTAAATGTGATGAAAACGCCTTGTTTGTATATGCAACCTTTGCACATTTTGCTGTCTCCTTACTCATTCTCCCAGTTCTATCTTGAAATATATTTTATTCTAGCTCAGATATCAGCTTTCCTTCAAGTATAGTCTTCACACATAAGCAAATGTGTGTCAAGCAATTTAGGAATATGCCTGAAAGAAATATGATTTTCCCTCCTGAATCAATCAATCCTCTCTTCTTCCTATACTACCTATACAATTCTTATAAATGATACCTTCACAATTCTACTGGGAGGTTAAGTAAGTGAAATGTTAATGCAGTTCTCGTATGAGAGAAAATACATGTAGATTCCCAGTGCTCTGTAATCATAACGCCTCAAGATCATATTCATATCCTTGAAATGCTGGCTGCGTATTACAGAGTATATTTCTTTTAAAAGATTAGAAACAAACAAAAAAGGAAAGAAGCAGGTAGAATCAATGCTGTTGTGTGAGAACCAATGTAATTAATTCACTACAATTGGAACCTTGCAAAGGATTTACAAACAAAAGGGTGGGATTGCAATTAACATGTTCTCTTGTCCCTGAGCAAGCCTCCCCTTTGATCTTTTCAGATGACAGAAGATGTGTCTTAGGAATTAGAATGTAATGCAGGCATCAGCCGTGATTGATGGAGGGGTATCAGGGCTGAGAGAGGAAACTCTTCAGGCAAGCAGGCATGTGCCACTGTATTTATTGCACTTCCCCTCCTCCCACTTCTTTCCTGAAAGGAGCCTTTTCACCTAGGTTTAGCTTGTCATTAGCAAGGGCACTACAGAGGGGTGGTTTTGTTTTTCAGTTATGGTCTCTGGAAGCTGTGTTCTGTCAGGTGCTCCTTTCTTTTGACCTACTTAAGATTGCAGCTTTGCCTTTAATAAGAGCACAGTGCCCTTTTCACAGGTTGATAGTCATGGATATAGATACACCCTGGGATAAAAAAAAATAAATAATGTAGACATAAAATATTTAGGTTCCTACCTCTAACCTGAAAGAAGGCAGAGAATAAATATTTTCTTTATATATATATATATATATATATATATATATATATAAACCATCAAGTACTAGAAATTTTTCGCTAGGCTTTGCACAGTCTCATTTAACCTTTTTTTATTATTATTATTAATATTAGTACTAGTCTATAGAGTATTTAATTTAAAAAAAGAATTTTTTGCTAAAATCTCGGTCAAAAGATATGTCTTCAGCAACCAGCTTTCTCAGTCCTTGAGCATATAAAATGAAACAAGTCTCTAGAAGCACTGCAGGTGCTTGCATCAGCTGCACCTCAGGGCCATTACTAGGTCTTTTATATTTCCCTGAAATAATTTGCTAACAATTTAAATTATGTTTAAAAGGCAATAAAGGTAATGTGTTCATGGCAGTGACCGTCGCTTTGTGACTGGCCACTCGACAGCCATTTGCCTTCCAAAGTTATAGTCAGATTAATGACATTGTACCACAAAGACCTCAAGACCTGAAGAAAAAGAGGCCTTTTAGTGTAGTTCATGTGTGATTCTTCTGCTATGCAGCCTATGCATGAAGCTGTCTGATGCAGAAAAACCCAGTCCAGTGGAAGCGAATTTGGAACAGGAGAATTCTAGAAGGAAGACTAAATGCTTGCTTTGCATACCAAATTCTTATTTTAGAGTTTTATATCATAAGAAACTTGCTTATGATATTTGTGTAGGCTAGTTTAGTCATTCCTACAATAGGTGAGTCAACAGAAAATGTAAGCAAATGACTAATATTCATTATATCTGTAACTCAATTCTTATTCAAATAATCTTATGCTTTATTACATATTATACCATATAGAATATTATAAAAACATGTTCTTCCCTTAAATAATTTAAGTGATTCATCATTTGGGATGTAAGAGAAGGATGAAATTAAGGAAAGGAAAGGAAGGAAAAACTATTCTTTTTTACACAAAGTTGTCTAAGCAGTTTATATAAGACTTGTAAAACTTCTACAAACCTAAAATAGCATTTCTTAAGCAACTGTGGCTGAACAGGAAATGTAGCAATAAGTAGGAATCTATCAAACCAGTTAGAGCTTTTAAGAGTGGGACGTGTCTGTACTGCAAAGAGAGAATTCCCATGTCACAAAAACGACTTTGTGGCATTAGTTCTTTCCGGGATTTTGCCTTCACTAACTAGTTTTTTATTAAACTCTACAAAACTTCAAGGAGGTATCTCTCAGGTGGCATATTACAAGAGCATACAGCAGCCTTTTGTAGACTAAATATAATTAGGGTTAGCTGATTGCTAAGAGAATTAGAGGAAAAGCATCATGAAAAAAAAAAAGGGGAAAAAGTGCCCCTGTATTTTAAAAGCTGTATTCAAAGCTGCATGTGCAAGTGTACATAAAAGTTTTAATAAGTAATCACTAAGGATAGCAGATATGTACTATACTGGTTAATTAAGCTGTCATGGAAAGAATGCTGCAGTAAGCAGTCATTAGTGGCTCTCACCGGATTCACCTGTCCTTTTCTCTCAGTTGATACTACTAGACTTTTTATTACAGCTGAGAAAAAGCAGGAAAAATAATCTGTCAAACCTAGATTGGGAATGACAGTTGCATCTGAGTGTAGCATATCTCAGGACATTTAATTTGTTAAAAAAAAAAAGGCTTAATTGGTGAGAAGTCAAAATCGCAAATATCTTATTTTTCTGTAGCCTTTCAGAGTTTTGTTGAGTATTTCTCTCTTTCTGGCTATTTAAAGTGCTTGAAAGTCAGAAATATTTCTGACCAAATTAAGTTCTGATGGAACACTACTGTGGCTGATCCAAACATTTTCTGTTGTGGAATAAATACCCATATTCCTTCCCTTGCATGTGTGTTATGTGATCATGGTTTGTAGATGAATGAGACCGTTCATGGAAATTGGAACAGTACATATTACTTCATTTGATGTCACATAAAATTTAGATGTCAAAACAAGGCCTTTTTAAGGAAAATGAAGATACAGGGGATGGGCAGTAGAGTGTACATACACTTGACAAGGAGCAAGTTCAAGCTTGACTAATAAAGAGGAATAAATTTGCTCTTCTTTGAGCTTTTTGAACATCTGTGCTTCTAAAGTAGGTCCTGCTCAAGGTTTAATTTTTTAAGATTGAATGAGGAAGCTGTAAATCTGAAGATCTTTAGAAAAAAAGAAACTTATAACACACATTCATAGGCCTTCCAAACCCAGGCTGCACAGTAGCGTTCTCTCTCATCATCTGAGATCTGAGCAGTCTGATTTAGTCTGCATGTCATTTTTCATTACTGATTTCTTGAGTGTCTCACTTCCAATGGCAAGATCTCCTGATCTCTCTTTCTGTCTCCCTGCCTTCTCTTCTCCCACCTCTCACCCCACCTCCTTCTTTAATTTTATATGTTCTGTTTGTGTTCGTATGGAAGGGCTGGTATTTCTATTCTCCCAGCTGTTCAGACCTGGAGAGATATGGTTGTGCTGTTTATTTCTCGTCCCTAATTGCAAATATCCTTCCAAGAAGAATGTGGAGATAGGGGAGGGTAGTGTAGATCTAGGTCTTCTGACATGCACTCCTGTGGCAAGACTGAAGTCTTGATGTAAAAATGTATGCCTGTTTTGCCTGGACACTTGTATTTTCTAGACTAGCAGACTTCTGGATTAATGAAGAAATCTTTGTATACGGATCTTATAATTCTTTCTTCTCAAATACTTTTTCTCCAGGAACAAGCTCCACATAGTTCTTGATTTCAATGCATCAATAAACAGGCTTTTTATTATTTCTTTTGCAGATACAATGCCACTTATAAAAAATTAATAAAATACTTATATTCAGAAATTAAGTAGACCTAAGGACTGGAGTGTTTGTGTAAATTATTATAAAATCTGACTGTTTTCTCCTTGGGTGAGTCATTCTCCATTCCATTCCCAGAATACACAATAGATAGCATGACTGGGTCAACTCCTGTCAAGCTGTTTGGACACCACTGCCCTAACTCAGGAGATAAAAAATTTAGCTTGGTAGTTAAGCATCATACCAGGACAGGTGCTGTCAGAGACAGAAATAAATATCATATGTATCTTTTTACTTAGTACTTCAGAGGCAGCAATAGTGTTAACAGTTGAGCCTTAGTTCGTGCAAAAGACACATAGTGAAAAGAAAGTCTCTGGAGGTTTTGGAGAGAACCACTGTATTAGTATTGAGTAGAGACTTTGTTAGCTTTTTTCTTGTGTGGAGGCCATCATTGTTTCAAGAACTGATTAGATTTCCTGTTGATTTCTTCATGAAAAGGCAGCCAACAACCTCATCAGTTATACATTCTTGAGTGCCATCTACTGGCACCTTGTCTAATACAAGCACATATACACATTTGCATGCCTGTTTACATATTTATATGTGCACATTGGCAGACACAAGTATCTGTATATGCATGTATGACCCATATAAATGGGCCTATAAGTCAGGATTGCAATAACCAATTTGCAACCCACATTTACCCATTTGAGGGCTTCTCACCTCATTGTTACTGTGCTTAGGAGCTAAAACTAAGTTAAATTAGCAGAATTAATGAAGCCAGTATTCCTGTGAGACTGTATCCTGTATACCTAACCAATTCCATGCCCCCTCCCATGTGCACAGAACTCACAGATCTGAGCTCCCAGTCTTCCCAACATCATCCTAGGCTCTTTGAATTGACCGAGATATAATTGTTCTTTCCTCAGAGAGGACAATAAATTCTTTTCTTTATTCTGTCTCCAGAGCTCACAAAAGTTTTAGAACACGCACATCTTTGAGCTACCTTTCCTTCTTCTCAGACCTCGCTGGAACTGATCACCAAGGACATAAAAGTTACCAGGTAGACCAGTATAAATGCAGAGGCTGTAATCCCATTTCTTGTTTCATTTTAATTGCATTCATTTTCATGTAGCTCATTTTAATTAATTGGTTGCCCTAATAATCATTAAACATGGATTGACAGTTAAATAAATATATTATTTCTTCTTGAAGGAGATTTAAAGGCTTTTTGGTTTTATTTGGAGCATGGAGGTGAATCTTCAGGCACTGAGAAATATACTGATGCCATTGGCATTCATATAAAAACAAACGGGTGAAAATGAGCACAGACTTCTGCTTTCAGGATTTCAAACATGTCCCTTGTTACTTTGGCATTGCAAGTGGCATTCCCAGAGCTTAAGCACGTGGTGTTAAATTCTGGCCAGCAACCAAGCTCTTTAGAAAACAGTTTTAAAGAGATGGTAATTTTCTCAAATCTATATTCATGATTAAACTTTAAAATTTATTTCTCTCCCATGGAAAAAAACTTTGTCGTGTTTCTGTTCCGTCCTGTTTCTACCAGGCAATGACAAATAAATATTAGACAAAGACATCCACTCTACAGATCAGGCAGAACTGTAGAAGCTACACACCTGTGCTCTGTCCAGATGATGCAATGTAGCTATATACATTTACTACACATAAATTGCAAACTATCAAACCAACAACCGAACAATCGTTTGTGCCTTTTCAATGTGATCCCTGTCCTACTCCATGTGTTTTCGTGCTTCTGTCAATAGAGGCCTGAAGAAAAAACATTCATCATTTCACCTTTCAGAAGTAAATTTTAGTGATGAGCCCAGAACTCAGGCAGCTACTAAATAGCTGTTGAAATAACATTCAAAAAGAAAAAAAAAAAAACAAAACCACCTTGCCGTTTATAACCATTTGCTAAGCTAAAAAGCAACAGCCTTGGTATAGGATCAAAATCTGTTGCAATGTATCAAGATCTGTACTCAAAATGTTTTTATACCATGCTTTTCATTAAGCAAAAATGCATGATACATGAAAAAAATTTTGATCCGGAATTTAAAAAAAAAAGAATAAAGAAGGAACCATTTGCAGCTACTATCCTTTTGAAAAATGAATTTAACCTCATGAATATGAGCAGTTCTAGGAAACTTCCGTGTAAAAAATAAACACTAAGAAAGACCAGAGCTCTCATCTTATTTTAAGCTAACATAAAAAAAGGAAATATAATAAACAATGGAAATAAAAATCAAAATATATCAGCTTTTGCACATTTCCCCCCTTTCCCTTTCTCTTACAGTTTTATTTCTATTTTAAGCCTCTATTTAATTCAAATGTTATGAAATCTCTGCTTTTATACTTTTGAATTTATTGAGTGTTGGCTACTTCAAATATTGTGCTTAGGAACTTTACTTTCTTACAAGACATCTGTCTCATGTTCTGAAATATGTTACATTCCACATTTTCATTTAATTTTAAATTAGATCAAAATAGAGTAGAAATATAAACGAAAACCACTATATGTTTTCCTGATAGCAGCTTTATTTATCTTTTTTCCCTATATTTCAGGTGCTCTGTTTGTCCTATTTCAATAGTCACAAACTATAAGCAAGCAGTTGGAAAAAAGGTACAAGTGGTTCTCTGCAAAGCTGAATTTGTGTAAGGTATACCCACTCCACTAACCCTCCAAAACAGCTACTATTAATGATACTGGAGGTTAGTGGAAACACAACTATTGATTTTGATGAGCTTTGGATTAAGATGAAAAGAAACTGAAAGTTTTAATAGGTCATTTCTCATGGGGGGTGGAATAAGATATTCACCCAGTGCTGAATCATAAATAAGGAACACTATAGTGATCTATTGCTTAACTCTATCCTGACTTAAAAATATAGGAGTTTTTGTTGCAAGTAGATTTTGGAGCATAATACATAAAAATTCCCAATGATACAAAGCCAACTCCAGGAATTATGTTTTTAAAGATATGAAAACTCTGAAGAATTTCTTACTTGGTAAATAAATGCACATTGGTTTATCTCACAGTGTATTTTAACAATTTACCTTTACTCTATAGTTGATTAGAAACAGCAAAGATGATTTCTGATTGAGATTGCCAACCCACATAGTTAAATGAATCATATTTTCCATTACAGTTGACTATAGCAGCTCATAGTTTTCTGAAACTTACAGTTTTTCAGACTGAAATTTTGTAGGTTTGTTGTCTCTGAATATGATTTTTATTGGTACTGTCATTATTCTTATTACTGGCTATTATTTTTTGTGTGAAGATCATTTATTCAATATGTTGACAAGTTTTGAAAGATAACCAAGATAGAATAGAGGAAGATAATGTTTTATTTAATGCAAATATTCCTATTTTTAAGATTATTTAACAGCTCTAATGCTTCAAATAAGGACAATAAAATTTAAATTTTCCACTTCATTGTAGTTGTTGCAATATTTAAATGTTCCCAGAAAAAAAATGGGGCAAAAATTTGAGAACAAATAACAAAATATTAGATTGCGCTATTTGAGAAATATTATCTGAACCTGTAATTAAAGACTGGAATAATGAATACATGAAGAGACGAAGTAGAAGTTGTATGTGCAACAGGGCAGATTGGAGACTTAGCACAGCTATTTAGAAAACAGCACTGTACAAAAAGAATGCATCACTTGACCTGCAATAGAACTAATCCAAGGAAAAATGAAAAGGCGTGTGCTACAATTTTGCCAAAAAAAAGTTCAAGCTATTAATAAAATTTATTTTCCACCTAATAATAAGGTATCATAAAGAATATGTGATGTAACACTTAATATTGCAACCTGATTCATATTTTTACATTGGTTCTATAAAATAGAATAAAATTTTGGGGCATAGTTTGTATTTCTAGTCATACTTATAAACTTCTAACTAACATGTTATCAATAGATATATTTTTAAATATTCCCAAATGAATTTTTCTAACCTTCCTTTCTTTCTTCTTATCTTTTCTTCTTCTTCTTTTTTTCCCCCTCAATTCAATTTGCACTTTGTCTTTGAAGTTTACTCTCTGCCTTTAATTACCTTTGATGGACTGGCAAGACTCTTTCCACTGAACAGTTCATAGACTTAGGCTAATATATCATAAATGAGAAATCTTCTGCTTGAAGCAACATTTTAAAGCACCATTTAAAACTGGAAGGACACATCACATTGACATACACTCAATAATAACATTTCACAGCTTTTAACTAAGCTGGTAGGCATGATTTTTTTTCCCCCCTTTTAAATTTTTTTTGCTCCTCTCAGAGACAGCTGCCGATTCCTGTTCATGCACGGCTTCTGCCAGTACTCTGATGTCTTTACTTAGGGAATTGTAAAGAATTGCTTGGAGTCTTCTGCAGTCTGAAAAAAAACTTGCCATTGAAGGGGAGGAGGATAAAACTTATTCAGAAGACAGATGACAGCTTTTCATCTGGGGATCATACAGAAGGATGCTTCCTTCTATAAAAATAGATCCTGAAATGTTGTTTTCTCTTCACATTTTCAATGACCAATGATTCTTAAAAAGAAAGAATAACCTTAAAACTGTGAAGTCAGCTAAATCCAACAATTCTCATTCAGTCAAACTGGTATTTTTTACAATTATTACTACTTTACACAATAAGGCATGAAGAATTGGCTCCTAAAAGAAGCAGATTGTTCTCACAGCCACTCCTCCCATCCTTCAAGAAACAATACCAGCCTGAGTCAAATCAGCTTGCACTAATTTTGTTTCATAAAGAGACCATTTGAATTGTATTTGTTGACAGTATCTTTTTTTTGTCTGTATCAGAAAACCAACAGAATAGAGGAACATTGTGATCATTATTAAATAAACTGTCATCCTATTTAACTGAATGGAGTGATTTAAATGTCACTATAATGAGCTGTTTGGAGTTTATTTTTTAGATTATAATCTGTTAATTAACGATTAATGTGTGCTTTTAAGACATAGCCCACTGCAGGAGGTACTGGTGAGGCATTTTGCCTCAGCAGGAGTGCTAGGCAGTGGTTAACAAGAAATAAGCAACGGGGACAGATCCTCAGCTGGTTAGGATTTAACTTTGTATTTTCTAGAGTACAAAAGAAACTAGACTTTCATATGGAAATAGGTCAAGGAAGTGTCTTTCAGCAAGGGGGGAAACGTAGGGTTGTAACTTGTGAGGGTACTAGGCGATTGTATTCCCTGGGGATGGAAAAGAAGTGGTAAGGCTGGAGTTTCATTAGCAATATAGACAAGCGGGGATGAACCATTCAGCTGACCTGCTGCTACCAATTATACCAAGTACTGAAGGATCACTGATCGTGTCGTTTGCCAGAACAAGTGCTTCAAACATAAATAAAGAACAAAGCAAGCAACACTTGTACTTACAGGTTGGCAGTAGGGGAGTTATAAAGATTATCACTCCTATTTACTTCCAGGTCTCATGAGGGGTTGATGGCCTGGCTGAAGTATCTCTATCACTGAAAAATTCCATTTCAATTGAGCTAGCTTGTTATGCAGAAATGTGAAATAAATATGCTTATATTTACTGAGTTAACACTAAATTATTCTTTTATTCTAGTTATTACTCAGCATGCACTAGCATGGATGCCATTGGTCTCAATAACACCAAAAGCTTTTCAATCCTCTACAGACAGAAACCAGAAATTTTAATTTAAAATAGATACACACACCCCACTTCACTCCCCATACTGATAATAGAGGGTTCTGTAGTTTTAGCAATTTTGTTCAAATTCTAAAAGACAGAATGTGGTTGAGAAATGTTTTCTGAATTTTTTTTTTTTAAATTATTAAAACCAGCAGCCATAGGTTCATCAGTTAATGTCAGATCTTTGAGATTACACAACTGGCATTTTTTTAGCTCACCCAGCTTACACTTCAAATGTATTGATATTGTTTGCTTGTCCTGAAGAGTCAGAGGATAGCAAACATGTCCATTTTGTAAATGAAGAGCTAGCAGACATTAGAACTAAAATCAAATTACCCTAATTACAAATATGTGTAACTGTATGTAGAGGTATTGTTTTACACTATGAATAAATGTCTTTTTATACCTGTGCTTTCATCAGCTGATTTTTCTTGCCCTTTTCTTTTCACACTAGTCCTACAACAAATATTAAGCTCAACTTTGTAAAAATAAGTAGCATAATTACTCCACAGAATCTCAGTGTGGATTTTCAGCTGTACCTTGCACCTGTAAAAATATTTCCATTATGCTGTGCTCAAGTTTCCAGGCACCTGAGTGCTTTCCACACCCTGCCTACCTCTACATGGAGTTATGTGCCATCATGGACCCAGAACAGATAATTTGCATTTTTAATTTTTGCATTATAATTTGTATTTTTTATGCCTCTCGACTTATATGCAAACTTTTGCTTCAGTGAATTTGAGTTTCCTGATATTAAGTCCTTGTCTAAAATCCTCATGGTATTCTATGGCTTTTTTTCTGTTTCCGTGTCTAAAATTAATTTTTGAAATACAGTTGTAAGCAAATTGGCATAAACAAAATTGAGGTGTGGTGAAAAACTCTTATCTGGGCTTAAAGGAAAAATAATGCAGAAATAGAAGCAGACAAAGCAGGAGGAAAATATCCTTTTGAGATTATTTAGAATCATCATGGCTTTAATTTAAACAGAGCCATTATCTATGCTAGCTGACACAGGACACCTTGTGTTCATGCCACCAGAATCTCTGCCTAATTAATGAGAACTTCTGGCCCACAATAGCTACTGACCTGTCTCCAGGAAGTCTGGAAGAGAGAATGCTGGTTGTTTTTAGCCAAAACTGCTCAGGAACTGGGGCTGGTAATGTGAGACCACAAGTGAACGGGTGTTTCTGAGAGGAAAACTAGGTGTGAATCGAGTTGCTTTTGTGCAGCTGCGGGTACAGCTCTGCACCCTCTCTAACAAGCCCCTCTCTCACCTGTGCTGTTTTGATGTTGGAATTAAACCACCTCAGGTGACTTCTGCTTGAGCGCATATGTGCCTTCAAAACACTGCATAGGCAGTTAAGAGTATGTATATATATATATATATATATATACTTAGTATATTCACTAGTAAATGGAACATAAACACAGTGCCAAACTAGACTGATGGGATATCTTATGTATTCTCTATTCCCTCATGTAAAATTTGACTTTTTTTCTTGAGAGGGAAAAAAAAGCATTATGTATCAGCAATGACAATTACAATTATTGATTCTACAAAAAATTGATATGTATTATTATTATTATTATTATTATTATTATTATTATATGAAGTTATTGGGTTTTTTCTTTTCCTAACCAGAAAGTCTGATGCTACACTGAACACATGATTATTTCCAGCACTTTCCTTATCACAATGCAGTTTTCAGACAAAAAAAATAACAATTTATCCTCCATTCACTACAAAGGGTAAAGAGATAACAGTGGCCTGGGGATTTAGAAATTGTGTTAAATTCATATGGTAATGAACATCTGTGATGTTTTGATGACTCACTTGCTCAAAAGGATACAATCCTCAGGTTTCACTATTGTCTTTGAAGACTTGCAGGAAGTCCCACACGGAACACTGATGACAGACAACATGGGATAGTTTTAAGCAGATTCCAAATAAGACAGAGGGCAATGCTAGTCTATATCCCAGTGTGATTACAATGGTTAATGTCTAAACATGGAAAATGTCTCAACATTTTAATGTTTTAATGACATCATAATATGTTAATGAAAATATAACTTAATGAATCACCCTGAGTGCTGTTTTAATTTTTTGCCTGTTTGTTTGCTTTTTTCCATTTGCTGAAGTGGCACAAATTAAGCCACCTGCTAGGAAGCTCTCCTCTGAATGTCTTAATTCTTTTCTTTTGCCTTTCCTCCCACTCCTCCCTTGACAGAAGAGACTTTTTTCAAGTGTGTTCTGGGAATTTCAGAGTATGTTTTCCTAATCAACTCTGTTAAGACACTCAGTCAGTTACAGTGGACAATTTTCCTTTTAGAAATAGGAATACCTCCTCCTCAAGTTATTTTGTCACTGGGCTTGCATCAATGCAACTTAATTAGATCAAATAGCGAAAAACATCAAAAAGCAGTTTTGAAATTGAATTTTGAAAGGCAAGTCACAAAAATTTGCTTTTCATAGAATTGTGGAAAATCCAGGAATGGGTAAGATAATGCAGAAAATCAAAATGCAAGCTACTGCTCAGAGTAAAAATATGTTGAGACATGAAAAATATGTTGGAGAAGAAATCAGAAAAAACTGAAGCATTATCTCTGCCAAAAATGTCTACATCCTTGTCAGGAAGCGAAAACTTCTGAAGGCAACACCTGGAGAACACAGACCATGGAAACCTGTACTCACAGGAGTGCGAAGGTAAGCTGCCCACGTGGGAAACAGCTAACTGGACAGCAGCATCAATGGACCAGTGCTTTGTTTAACCATCTTGACCTTCTGACTGGGACTTCACCACCATTAATGTTACTGAGCAATCTGCAGCAGGACTATTTGCATTAAAGCTCCATTTTTGTTAGGGTTAACTGTCTCTCTTAAGCCTTATTAGTAGGAAACAAAAAAAACAATAAAAATTCATTCCTGAGAGGAGCATGAGTTCATCGTACACTGCTTTGGAATTCATCTTTTTTCCCTCTTCAACTGTTTTACCTAGATGATTATATGTAAGCATCTTTGCCGTGACTCACAGATTAATGAATTAATAGAGTTAAAATACGTGGAAGTACTCTATTAAACAGATGAGATACTTGATTTTTGTAAACCTCAGGATAGTTTACCTCATGACCTTCATAAAGTGACCTTCGGATCATAGTGGAAAAGAAGATTTAGAGACATTGTATTTTTGCACACATTTTTCATGATTGCTGATTTTATCATGCATTTAAATTTTTATTTTGCACCTTTTTTAGATATCCTGTTCCTACCAGAGTCTGTTGTTTCTGAAAACTTAATATGAAATAAATGAATTTATGGATTTATAACAAGAGTACTTGGAATTTTTATGGTTAAAAATTTTATTGCAGAGGTGCTTACATTAAGGCTTCAGGGTTTATGTTTTCTGTGATATCACAGATCAGGAAGAAACCTAACTACAAATGCAGATTTTTCTACACATTCTTGCTCTGTGCTCTTAGATCTTCTTTCTGCTGTCTTTGAACTGGCCACAATAGGAGACAGTCTATCAACTCGTGTTTGGTCTATCCCATCAATTGCTTTTTCCCCTAAGAATGCTTTTAAATCTGTTTTAACTTTCAGGTTGTTTGGCCAAGCAGTAAGTCTCCTTTTCTGTCACTTAGCTCTCTTAAATCCTGGGTAGTTCAAATTGTTCCAAATTTTGTTGAAGGGATTATTCTTTTAATAGTGATACAAATGGATATTTCATGATCCGTGTTCACTGTACAATCATAGAAAAGTTTTAATCCTAAATAAGATGTTGAATAATAATTAAAACTACTGAAGATTGATTAAGAGTGTTCAGGGATTAGAAATGAGAACTAAAGGTGGATATTGGGTTCAGGGGCAAATTCAAGGACTCTAGACTTCTTTAGAAGTAAAAAAATCCAGAACAACCCCACACATACCAAACAAAACCAATGAAACGTTATTCAAAGTGATTAAGAAATTAATTGGACTAAAGATTTCCTCTGGGAAGCCATCTAAATAAGCCACATAAAAACAATAGAATACACTTTCTGAGCTCCACAGAGATGTCATTTCGTATCACGGGAGACAGAAACTCTGATTAGCTTCAGAAGGTCTTAAATGCCTGAACTGTTAAAGAAAAGTGTGAATGTGGGCTGGGAGAACTGGAGTAACAGAAAACTTTGAGGAGAAAGAGAAAATCTGAAAGCAAAGGCTGAATTTTATTTCCCACCACAAATGTGACCTGTTTATAGAGTGAGCAAACAGGCAATCTTTTTTTTTGTATTTTTCCCCAAAAAGTTGCATTACAAAATGTGCTTTAAGAATACCTCCTTCATATAAACCAAACATATTGGATAATATCACAAATACATTTGCAGTGAGTGAAAGTGGAATTTTTTGTCTTGATAACCACAGACTAAAAATGAATCCTCTTAAACATAGTAAGAACATCTTATTTTGGCTAAGTAATAATATATGCATATTTATATTTAAAATTTTGTACATAAGTGCATATCCATTTGCATGTATGTGCATATATATTTTACTTTTTACTGCAGCTTTTTGCAATTCTTCATCACAGTATTAAGCCTTAGGATGATTGCATTATCCTTCATTTCCAGTAAATTACTAGAAGATGTCACTGAAAGTGCAGAAGAAATCACAAATATGTGAATCTTGAGAAATGTCTTCCAAATATATCAGCATCATCTATGTTTTTAAAATAAAGTTTTATAAAAAGATTCTCTTCTGGCACCAGCTAATGCAGCTTCAGAGATGCCAAGATGATTTCTACCAGACAAGGCTAGCTAAAATGCCTCAGCTCTCTCCTAATTACCCGTGTGGTCACACCCATAAAAATACTCATTTCCTAATGAAATCACAGGATATTCTGAGCTGGAAGGGACCCATAAGGACCATCGAGTCCAATTCTTGAGTGAATGCATATGGGGAGAAAACCCACAACACGGGGGTTATTAGCACCTTGCTCCAACCAACTGAACTAATCTCAAGGTCAGAAACAGGGCAAGAAATTGTTCCTCTAAAAAAAAGTAATCGTCTGACATCTCTGAGACAGCTGGGCTTCTAGCTGGAAAAAGTGGCAGACAAGGTCTCTCTGTGGTTTCCTGTGTATAAATTTACCTGGGAGACACAGTAAATAGGACTTGACTACTTTGAAATTGTACCCTGCTCTTTCACATTTTCTACATTTTCATATAAGCCTCTCTGTATTTCCTCATCAGTGTATGTTAAAAACCTCCTGGATATGCAGATGTAACTTTATAGTGGTAAATGGTGAAAATAACTCAGAAAATCAATTAACTTGCCTCTAGCAATTTTACATATGAATAAAAACCAGTAAGTCTTTCTGAGAACTGATATTTTCCTAATACTTCTCTCTTTTTTTCTATTTATTTTTTTTATTTTTAATTTTTATATTCCAGACTGGGGGAAAAAAGAAAATGTTAACATTTTTTACTAGAAAACAGCCAATTTTGATTTGATCAAAAAGTGTTGCTCAGGTAGAAATAATATGAATGTGACTTCGGCATGTTGCATTTTTCAAGCTACATATTGAAATATGACTTATTTTCAAATAATCAATTCTAAATGAAAACTCTAAATAGTCAATATAAAATGCAGAAATAGAATATATTTAAATTTTTAATAAGTTCTGGATTTTTTTAAAGTGTCACCAGAAGATATTTCTTCCATTTTGATGATAGGAGGCTTGTTCACTCTTTTAAAAAACCCTTACAAATGTAACATGGTTATAAGAAGCATATTTTAAAAAAAAATCTTTTTTAATTACAGTACAACTTTGATTAAACTGTCCAATTGGTTGTGATTTGATTTAACTGTATGGGGTATGGATCAAGCTTTTAAAGTCATGAGAGCTTAAACTCAATCTTGAGCATCTCTGATATGGTACCTTATGTAGACATGTGGCTAGCACTGATTGATAATTGCCTTTGCATGTAATTCTGACAAGGAAGTAACTTGTCAGGAAACAAGAAATTATGATTTTTTTCAGTGATCTCCCAAAGTGACACTGTAGATTCTTGACAGAGGGAAGAGCTACAGTACATATAATCATTGCTAAAGTGCCTACACCCAAAGCACAAAGATAATATCTCTTTACTTTTTGCAGCCAACTATGAAAGTAAAACAGTGAAGCAGAATGGTGACAGACCAGAGGATACCAGAGATTACGGAGAATGACTAATTATGCCTCATACATTCAAAGTAGGAATGACAGCATCATTGTGAGTGACAGCAGATACTAAAATTCCCTTGGGAAAGACACAGTCTAAAGTGATGTCCCACAGACAGATTCAGAGGTAATATGGGCCCCATGGCTTGAAATTAAAATTCAGGAGAATTTTATAACTCTAACTGAGATGCTGAAGTTGCCTGAAACCGAAAAAAGGATGTATTGGACACTGTGGAAGCATCTTTAGGCAACACTCCATGCCTGTATCTTCTCTAAACCTGTAATTTTTATGAATGATTCATTATTTGTCATGATTCCATCTAGTGTTACTATTATTATATCCAGTGTTTTTAAATACTAACATTGTAACCATTTGCCCCTCAGAACTTCATCAGCTCATTCAATTATATTTTTTGTTCTTCAACATACTGAGAACTAGGTGTTTATCACAGAAGATTTCAAACCATTCATGACAGTTTTAGAAAGCAATTATCACAGAGTTATTATTTCTGCAAATGTATTACTGTATTTTTCCTGATAACTAAATTCTGGCTGCATGAATGTGTTCTTCTTCATCTCCCATGGAATAGGCTATTATGCATATACAGTGACAGGTACATGCAGACAGGAAATTACAAGTGTTCTGTAATTTGCTTCTGTGTATTACTTCCTAATGTGTACATTTTTGAATTTTCTAAGTCTCTAAATGAATGAGGAACCTGCCTGTTTTCTGTGAATTTCACTCTGGTTGTTTTTTATGGCATAAACTATAAAATTGTGTTTTGAATATGTCTAATGAAAGTTGTATACCTGATCTCATGATAGTAGAAAAACCAAAGAGACTTTGTCTACAGGTGAAATTAATAAATATAGGAGAAAAAAACTCCTGTGCATTAAACTGCAGGTATGTCTGGACCTTCAGCTTGTTTAAAATAAAATTTCCAAAGCTCACAAAGGCTTTTAATTCACAACTCCATTTCATATCAAAATTTGTCTGAACTATTTGGTCCTATGAAGATTTCTAAAATATTGTAATAGTAATTTGTGTGAAACATCTTGTCTGTAGCCTTCTCACCAGACTATAATAACATAAATAGGTCTAGGTGTTTTGCAGAAACAGAACTAGGGGCTTTTTCTGGTTTTCAACAGTTTTGGTTTTTTTCCCATCATAAAAAGAATATATTCAATATAAATTTTATTTTAGTGTTTTTTATGAAAAAACGACTATTCAGGTTTGATTTCAGATGAAATCCAGATGTGAAGGTCTAGAGCTTCATCCAAAGCGAAGCAGACCTACAGTAGATCTAGTGCAGTTAAAATGTTCAAGGTAATGAGAAAAAAAGCAAATTTATGTAAGTTTTGTAAAAGTTTGTTAAATATCTTATTTTTATTTTAGTATAACATATACAATTCACATATTATTTCTGAATTCTAAACCAACTTATTAAAATACATAAAACAGTTATTGGAGTGTTCCATCAATACAATTTACTTACCCACTAGTACATATTTAATTTTGTATTATTTATTGCTTTGCTTATGGGTGGAGAAGTTTAAATTAAGGACTATTTTTTATTTTTCAAAATTAACATGACAATTGCAAAAGGATAAACTGCTCTATGTGCAGGAATATGTCATATCCATAGGGGTACCTTTCTTCAAGTTCAAAGGGATATTAATGTACTTGTTATGAAAGAATTGTTATAAAAAATATACTTTTAATACATATAGCTTTGGCATCAGATAATAGTTATGTGTCATTAATTTAAAATGTACATGTTTCTCTCTAAAGTCCTCCAACAGGATACAAACATTTTTTCCCTATGTGTCTCTTCTGCTCCCTCACAAAATGATCCACTGTTTCTCAATTGTTTGGAGACTGAAATGTAACTCAGAAGTTCACATCTGTGAATTTGGAATGCTGGGAAAAAGGTGTTTGGTAAAAAAATGTAAAAGTTATTTTTTAATTTACTTTTTATTTTTCAAGGTATTAATTTTTTAGATATGTGAATTTTAATTATCTGTGGGAACACTTTTAAAAGGTTATCATTTACTATAGAGATGAAACATATTTAATACCCAAAGATTTTTAAAACAAAAACACAGGGTTACTTATATTTTATTTGTGTTGATGAATTGAAAATATATCCTCAGCTGATATTTTTTCTTCAACTGTAAGAAGAATTAACACTTTTAGCTGGGTAACCTATGACCCAATGTATATTAGTTCATACAGATTGAAGCTTGATGACAGACTGAATGGAGTAAGCAATCTGAAATTTATGCTGGAATGCAACTCATATCTAGACTATTTAGACTGAAATTTTTCATATCTGGAGTTCACTGTAAAGGAAAAGCCCGAGACACTAGGAGAAAAGACATCTGAGTTATTGGAAAGCCTAAAGTAGCAATAAGTAGGAAACCTCACAGATGGTTAAGAAGCATTACTGAGGTTTGGCGAAAGAGTGGGACCTATGAATTTTAAGTCAGTCTCTTAGACCTTCAGATTACTGAAAGACACAATGAATTGGTCTTTAGCATGAAAAACCCAGGCACTGCAGTCTCAGAAAAGCAGTAAAAGGGAGGAAAAAGGAGCTCTAGAAGGGTGTACTCCACAGAGGTGGAGTACAGGAGATCAAAGGTAGAGAAATTACTCTTAGCATTATTGAACAGTGTTTTGGGACTGGAGGCTTGTGCCTGGGTCATTGGCTAAGCTCTGGTCTGACATTAATAATCAGAAAAATAAATCTTCCTGGTGTGTGTGTATAGGTTTTTTAGCAGGAGCAGAACAAGAATCCATCGCAGCATCCATCATGTATTACTGTTGGTATGCTGCTGCACATGTACAGATTGCACAAGAAGGAGTTTTAGGAATGAGTACCTCCACAACCAGCCATGCCTACCCTCTCAGTGCTGTAATTACGAAACTACTGACCTGAAAAGTAGGTCCCTGACAACCAACACGTTCAGAGGAAATTCAGCTTTGCCAAATTGACTCAGTCTATAAGTGTTACGTTAAATGTAACACAATACTGAAAAAGAGCCAAAATGGGTCAGGAAATGTTTGCTTTAGATAGTTGCAGTGTAAACAGTTATGCTGAAAGTAACAGAGAGCTATTGCACTGTGTAAAGTTTTATTAGATTTAATCTCTCATTAAAGCTAGTTCCTTTGCAGTTCAGAAGTAAAGAATTATAAGCACTGTGGATCAATATAAAATAGAAGTTTCTTTTCCTGACAGTGTAGTTCTCATGAAAATAACTTATATCCAAAGGGGAGCAAGAAGAAACCCAGGATATTAATTCTAATATTTAAAAGTGATCAATGGCTTTGCAACTTCAAATTATAATAGCCTGTCTCAAAAATCCCCTGTATTTTAAATATTGCCATGCTGTATAAAGGAGTGCCATGGGAGAATTGGTCCTATCCTGCCTTGGTGTTGCAATGTCCCCAGTGCTCTGAACAGCCATGCTGCAACTGTCCCAGACCAGGAGAAGGGTAGCCTGATTCTAGTTTTATAGTTTAAGGAACTCATTTACACTCAGGAATGTCAGGTCTCTCCTCCTGGGATCCTGTCTGTTTTCTTTCATCTTTTATTCTATGCACTCACATTTCTAAAATCAGGTACCACATCTACACATGGAAGACTGAGCTGAGCCCTTAGAAATCTTCAACGTGAGCAAAGAGATTCCTTGGATTACTGGGTAGCTTCAACTGGCTGCTGAAAAACAGAGAGTGTGCTGCTTTCAGTGGAACAAAAGAGAGCTTTCAGTGGTCTGTCTTCATTCAGGTGAACAGAATCTCACTCACTGCCTCATCAGGAGGAAATCCCATTTTCTATGATAACCACTTAACCTTAATTCTAGTTTTTATTGAAAGACGAGTCTTTTCCCATTTAAAAATATTTCCTTTAACCCATTTTCCAGCCAACAATAAAAAACTTTAAAAATTGTGTTCAGGATTTCAGTTACAAACATCTAGATACTCTAACTGTGAGTCAGATATGAGATGGATTCTGAGCTAAATATTTTTCTTACTTTGAAATAAACTCATATGTGTAGTCCAGTCATTGTCCAGATAATTCCTGGGCTGAGATAATGACACTTTAACAGAGAAGGCAAAAACTGAGCACACAAGCAGAGCAAAGGAATTAATTTACTTATTCCCATGGGCAGGGAGATGTTCACAGGGCCCCATCACACATAACAGTGACTTGGGAAGACAAACTCCATCACTCCAAATATCTTCTCCTTCCTCCTTCTTTCACACTTTATGTGAGCATGATGTCATATAATCTGGAATATCCCTTTGGATAGTTGGGGTCAAAAAATCCCTATTATTATCAACCCTGTGTTCAGTACAAATCTAAAACACAGCCCTATAGTAGACACTATAAAAATAATAAATCCCATTCAGAATCAGCACATATTATTTTAAGCTTGGCACTTTTACAGACTTCAAGCTCTGATACAGAATAAAACTATAGGATTTCTCTTCACAGTCCTTTATAGTACCATTTTTCTCTCTTCCCAAACACTCGTAGTATAATTATTATTAATTATATTTTGATAGAGATACCTTTTGTTTTAATATTAGAAGGGTAGGATTATAACCACTTATAAGGGGTTATAAACATTTTTTCTATATGATAGACCATATTAGTCAACTGAAAGACTAGGAGCAAAAATTATCTTTTGTTTATTTCTTTAATGTATCCTCTCAAAGAACAGATTTTATACCCTTATTGTTCTGTGAAACATATCCTATGCCTGAGTTCATAACTGTTGCATATTTTATTCTAAGACAATATAACAAAGGTATCCAAAGACAATATTTGTGTTTTTAAGATCAAAATATCCTTAAAGTTACAGCAGGAAAGGAACTTGAATTTAGCAGTACTATAACTTTTAATTTTTTAGGATCATATCACTTTTTTTTTATTTATTAATAAATTAGTAATCTCAGAAGGGTATACTTTTCAAACAGTATATATTTTTCAGAAAATGTAGTCCCATGGAGCTCTTTAAAATCCATGGATGCAGTTGAGATGTAACCACACCTTGGTTGAACCTTATAGAGGTTCAGCAGGTTGCACTAAAATGCAGAACACAACGGTCTAGGAAAATGACACCACAGTGGTACTTCCCACAGCTGTAGGTTACTGGTATGAGGGAAGACACTTTATTTTGGGATAAATATTATACAATCCAGACAAAAATTAATTTCTGCCCGACAGGGCTGAAAGCTGTAATGGCCTTCAGCATTTCATCCTGGGATTAAGTGAATTAGAAGGTAGTACTGCGATGGGATTATGACTGCTTTCTGTTGTCTGCAGGCAACTAATGGCCACAGCTGTGACAGTTCAAACTGTAGACTTTGATATTGTTAATCATACATACTAAAAGGATTTTCTTGGTTTCAGTGCTCTGGGATGTTTCTTTTCAAGATTTGCCAGAGTACAGCTAATGATCTTGAAACTGATCCTCAGCTAGCAAAATCACTGAAGGCAGTAATTGATCATGATTTATACCAGCTGAGTTTCTGTGTCCTTATCTTTATAATGTTTGGTTTTTGGTTTTTTTTAAAGATAAGATTTTTGATATCACTCAAAGCTATAATGAAATTCAAATTTTAATTTTCTTTACATTTTCTGTTCTAAATTCAGAATTTAATCAGATGGTTAGGTTGTTGTCATTCTCATTACTTTTATGATAATTCTTGATATTCAGTCTTAAAGAACACATGCATGCTCATTTGAGCCTAAAATTTGCCTCCCATACTCATGTGTAAGTTGGCCTGCTGTCATGCATGTCTCCTCTAATCAATAGCATGTATTTGTTATTGCTGAATTAGATCTACCAAACTTGATGTGCCCTTTGTAATGCATATTCCAAAAACTACTAAATAAGAAGAGCTAGAATAGTTTGTGGAAATAACAGGGAAGTGTTTCCTCATTCAGCAAGGAATAATTGCACTGGAGTCTGAGTTTCAAACTTTCATTCCAAAATATTTTGACACTAATACATTGAAGGTTTGGGCAATTTGGTAAGGAGGTATATTTCTGTCTTAAACTTTGACAGCATTATGTGGGTTAATGTAACTGATGAATGTGCTTGACATGAGACATATTTTCCCCTAGAATGCTCACAGATATTTGTCAGGATACATTTTCACAAAAAAAAAGTCAAACTGCTAAGTTCATTTTGCCTTCTAACATGAGCCATCCACACTGCAAGGAAAAAAGCTAAAGCTCTGTGTGGAAATAGTATCAGGAGATATACAACATAATTTAAGACTTTGATTATTACTGAACACCACTATGAGTAGTAGGGACTCACATTATATTGTCTCAGTGCGAAAGTACTACTCTTTCCTGAAGCCCTGCAAATGAAGAAAAAAAATCTAACTTTCCTCCTGCTATGTCATTTTATGTATGATTCTTAAAGAAGTCAAAGTGAAGCAAAAAATTAAAGACAAAAATCAAAGAAAATGTACTTTGTATCTAGAGAGTGCAGAGGTTTTATTCTCTTGAAATAACTTTGGAACTTCAATTAACATAGCCATGTCACATGGCGAATTTTGTCTTCACAAAAGCAATGCATGTTCCTGGTAGAAATTCTGCATTTCCATTAGTTTCACCACCATGTACATGTACATGTACATGTTCTGTGGACAGAAATACAGCTTTCCATGTTTCATATCACTCAGTACTTGAGTGAGAGTAAATGCCAAGCCATTATGGTCACAGTGCTTTGTCTGATCTGGGATAGATAAGTATAGAATACAAAATAGGCAAGTATTTTGTGATTTTCAGTTAGGAGACGCTTGTCTAGATCAACTGTCTTGCTGGAAAGAGAATTATCTCTTGCCCTATTTGGCAGACTTAGGCATTTACAGAGTACAATGAGGTAGAAGACTCTTGTGGAGGGGAAGTTCCTGTGGTTCAGAAGTGAATAAAGGAAATTACTAGCACTGTTCCAGGAGTACTGCATTCACTAAGAGGCAGGGCAATGCCATCACCTTCCTGTGATAAGTGTTCCATTGCCTGGTTTGGGTGTAGAATGGTTAAACTGAGACTGTACCCCTACAGAATCCAATGTGGCTCACATAGACACAGATTGAGCCTCTTTTACCTGCTATTGACTAAATCTGAACTCATACCTGACAGTTCAGGTTGTCCTCTCTTCAGTCTTCAGTTCAGGCCATTAAAATGTCTGCTTTTATTTTTTTTTTTTCTTTCAGAAATAAGGCAATTATCTCCAACAGTGAAGCTACTCTTCTCTCTCCAAGCATACACACCTCTTATTTCTTGTGAGCTAGAAACAATTTAGATGTCTATACACCATGGCAAAGGAAATATTATCTTTCACCTGGCCACTAGCTTTGAAAAATCAACTCCTTTTAACTTATCTGATAATTTCTGCTGAATATTTTGTCTCAGAATCACTTTCATTATTATGGAACACATTGGACCATCACCTAGAGCAAAAAGACAGGGTGAAGCATTTTAAAGTGGAACTCTTTGTTTATATTTAAAGATTTTCATCCTCTAGGTTTAAACTGGCATAAATGTTAACTATAACATCTTAACTTCTAGTGTTTTCTTGAAGAAAAAAAAAAAAACAAAATGAATAAAAATTAAAATAAAAACAATTAAAAAAGCAAACTGAATGTTGAAAAGGTAGAAGAATTTCTTTGACATGTTAGCATCTGAAGCAAAAGTTTGAATTTCTATTTGTGAAATCTGGGCATCATTACTAGTTTGCTATAACTAATCATATATCTATATCAAATTCCAACCATGTTAAATAAATTAATGGGCAGAGAGAGCTACAGGGGACCAGTCTGTGCGGCTCTGAGGGGCATAAAAGGATTATTCAAGCAATGGTCTCAGTATTTCTTTGATTGACACTTAAAAGAAATTGTGGAAAGAAGTCTTTTGTCTTTGATTGGCAAAGGATGGCCCAGCAGTGGTACAAGAGAATTCCTGAGCCACAGAGAAGCCTTTTGGGTAATCCATAGCAGTTGCCCAAATCTCATGTATGTTTGGTTAGATAAAGCTCTTCACCTAGATGAGCAGCAGGTTGGTGTGCCTCTTTGCACCAGTATTGGTAAGCAAAATGGGATGTGGTCACTTGGTCAAGCACTGGCCAGTGCCCTCAATGTTCCTTAGCATGATTCCTGGCATGGGTTTGGCACCCACTGGCTCATCCTCACCAGAAAAAGCACAGACATGTTCTCATACATTTTCTTCAGGAAAGGAATTTCTTCAGATGCATGTGAGCATGCTTTGTTGTTTATCTTCACAGTGAATGAATGGGCACTGATGCACTGTGTTCCCAGTGGAATAAAGGTCTCCCTTGAAGCAGGAGGGGTCCGACCTTATCTCACCGGGTCTGCAATGATAGATGAAGGGACAGGAACTATCCAAGCATTCTTTGTGAATTCCATTAGGTATTATCATTGTATGCGTACTTAGCACCACTAAGATACTACTATACTATTTATCACTAAAAAGGTAAATTGAGAAACTAAAATAATGCAGGACCGCATTCTCTCTTCAATTTCTGCCTGTAAACACTGGATTGCATAAATAGAAATTCCACAAACATACAGAAGACAGAATCCATGTAATTTTAAAACACTTTACTATATTCAACATGCGTAATTTCTGGCAAATCTTTTTCTTTTATATTAGTTTCCCTTTCACCTACATTAACTACACTGTAAATTTGACCTTCATTCTTAAACTGAAAATCTGCTTTTGTTCTCGTGCCATGAGACAAGAGGTAGCAGCTAATGTTTATATTATTGATTAATCAGATACTGAAGGGATTAGGTTCTAAGATTGTTTAGTACAGGAAAATCCATACTTATTGCATTGAAACAGATTTTAAGACCTTGTTTATTGGCTATATTCATGGTCAGGCCTCTGGGATTTATTCAATCTGAAATGCCTATATTATATGTGAGCAGAAACCAATCTGTTAAGAAGAATGTCTACAGCTGGTCGCGCAAAGGCAAGTAATTGTAGTAAATTACAGGTCAGTAATTGAAAACGACCACTTACATAAACTCTTGCAAATTTAGAAAACTGAGAAAACATTAAATATATTTAGTTAATAGAGATGAAGTTTGGACTAATACCTGCTTTTGGCTACCATTTTCTTTGTTTAATGGATTTTCTATCATGCATTTATTTTGTAATTTTCATGGATAAAAATTTCATTGGCTTGGCCATAACTTCGACATGTGTATTCAAACAGAACAATTCTTATACTCATTTTATTGCTCTCCAGTGTACAATGTACTGACTAGTACAAGAAAATACTGCTTGTTTCTTTGAAAGAGAAAACGTCAAAGCTGTTCACACATGTGGAGAATTTCACATATATGGAGAGCTACATCTCCACAGATTCATGTGATTAAGCATTTTCAACACTGCACAAGATAATGACTTTTTAGAGGGGAGCACATTAAAAAAAAGTTAAGAGCTACAATAATAAACTGCAGTAATAAACTGCATGAAGAAAATGTTTATTTTTGTGAATTTAAATCCTCAATGTATTTTGAAACCACTTGCAAAGAAAACATTGTGGTTTGGGGTTTGTTCTAACTTGTTTTTTTGTAATTTGATTGCCATTTTGACATTTAAAAGAGGGTGGTGTACATGACATCTTTTTTCAGATTCCTGGAAAAAAAATGTCATGATAATTCCAAAGCTCAAAAGTCATATATAAAAATATTGGTTTAGCTTCTAAACAACTTGAATTTTTTGCCCAGAAATATTTTACTGCTTTTCTAACTTGACTTTCAATATCTATTGCAAACACTTTCATGGATATACATAATTCTACTTATCAACAGCACACTCTTCATTCTGCATTTCTCCTTTGATCAATTGATTCAAGGGAAAAAAAAAATTGTGATTGTCTTTCCTGGGTTTGTTTCTGTTTGAAGACATGGTATCATTCAATCCTACCTAACAGTATTTCCTATTCTAGTAAGTAATTTCTGGTCCACCTTTTTTATTGTTTTTCTTCCTATCATCAGTGATTTATTCAGTTCATTGCTGTACATAGCAGCAATTCAGTAGTCCGTATGGCTCTCCATTCTTCATTTCACTTGTGAATAACAAAATTTTCTCTTCCAGAATGACAATATTTTGCACATCACAAGCATTTCCACCAGTCCTCTATCTGTGAAGTTCTTCCTTCTTCAGTCTTATTCTGCTGAAATGGCCTGTCTTTGAATGCATGCAAAATTCCTGCCCGAATCAATACATGTGCCTGGCATCAAGCATTGCCATACTGTAGGTGGTGGCACTTGCAACAATAGTTTCACACTATCAAGTGCTTGCTATTCTTGCTCATTCCCTTCAATTTCCCACCCACAAGGACTTCATAAAATGGATTCACATAAGTAGGTGATTCTATGCAAGACACGTTTTCCTTCTACAACTGCTCTTGCAATTCTGTTTTCATTTCTATTAATTATTGTCAAGAAGAATATTGGCCCAAACAAAGTCATGGCTCATGGCTTGTCATTATGAGCTCAAAGTCTCTTAGTTCAAATGCACTTTTAAAAAAAAGTGTTTTCATCTGATTCCTTACCTCTAATATGTAAGCCCCTGTTTTGTTGCTGGAGCTGGTGTTGACAGAAAAAGTTATGTTCCTTAAATCAATGTAGTTCCGAGTTTTTAAAGCATCTCCTCTGATAGGAACCTTATTTAAAAATATATTTTTCTTTAGCATAAAATTCGTCCTGACTGATATAAAGTGGAATGACAAAAATTTTTTCTTAAAAACATCTTTATGGACAACTAACATTAGTATAAAAATGTTTATTTCAATTAATGCACAAGGTTACTTAAAAATATTTTCTTATATAGAAAAGCTGTAAACTGTAAATAAGAATTTAAGTTTGTTCAGATGTTGAACTGTTGCATGTTAACTGTTTGTGAGGCAGGAAAACAGGCTATAGAGCTGCATCTTTAGGAGAAGGATTTATGACACAAGTATTTTCCTTGTAAAATTAGCTGTGGAGGATATAAAGTACACACAGATCAAACACGTGCTACTAATATTGAACTTTGAGAAAGTAAATAAACTTGAAAATTTAAACATTGCACTGTAGGTATCTCATATGATTCAGATAATCTATGAGATAATAAAGATGGAAACTTTACCGTGGTGTATAGTGTATATATTCTGAAGATGTTTATTCTGTATTCTTTGTCTTTTTTGCCATGACCTCTCTTCCAGCATCAGATGCTGCTGAATTGTCTAGATTATATTCAATGTATTTTCTCATTCCAGTACCATTCTGCTTTATTCTAATAGAAATGTTGCTAAAAGAAATTTAGTTTTGCTTGGTTTTCCAAGTGCCCCACTATTGGCAATTCAAGTAGTAGTTAGTGTGATTTTGTGTATCCTTTTTGCAGTTTCACATAGCTGTATTTTCAGTAATAAAAGAAACATTTAACATATGAAAATATAGTGAAACATTTTCAATAAGAATATAAAAAATAAAAGATGGGGCATAAAATACCCATTGTTAGGAATATTAGGAAGTACTTGTCAGGATTTTTTCTTCCTAGTTTCCTTGTCTACCAGTAATTTAATTTGTAGGACCATTTACAATGTTTAAAGTAAGGAAAAAAATCCTTTTCACATCCTAAAATCTCCTCAGTCATTTTCTCTGTTTTAAGATAAATTTGAACTCTTGCTATAACAAATGCTTTAAGTGATAAGTTTTGATATTTTACACTTTTTGATGTCTTGCATTTCAGGAAGGTCACGCATTGCATTGTCCTCTACACAGGGCAGCTTTCCCTGCTGTGCAGCTGTGTTAACACTGCTTTTGCAGCATGGCCAAAGCCCTTGCCTCATACCCTTTCCATCTGACTGGTGCATGAAGATGCCTCTCAGAGCTGGATCAAGTCTGACACAAGGCACAATGACCGCTCTCTGAACAAATCCACTCTCCAGATGGAGAGAAGGCAAACATGAAATGGGAGTCAGCAGAGCTTTCGCACCAGTCCTATCCTTTATTTGCTCACCACAATAGACTCCATGTACTACAGTAATTTACCTCCATCTGCCTTTTCCGCCCTTTCTTCAACCCCCTCCCACAACAGCAGAGAAAACAATCGGGAACATTCTCTCTCTGAGTCACCCTTAGAGAATCTGGCCATTTCTTCTACTCCTGTCATGCTGAGCTCAGACTAGCTCTAGGAGAGTGTTACCAAATTTGAATAGCTCTATGAAAAATAATCAAACCAGGAAGAATTCCAACAACCTTCCTCCACAACAAACAGGCAAATAAACAAACCTTGTATTTGTTTCTCCTTTGAAAGTCTGCAGATTTAGAGGGTAAAAAAATGGGCACAGTTTGTCTCCTAACAGATTATGAACGCCATGTGTGACATTGCTTGAAAAGATGGAAAATGTTTATACAAACTGTCAGAGATAGCAAAGCTAATTTATGGTATGTGGCATGCATGTTTTTGAACCAAAAAGTTTGTCGTACACCTACTGTTTGGCTGTAGTATGTAAGAGAAGACAGATCTTGTTGACACATTGCAGCTGCATTTCAACTCATTGTGAAATGCTTTGACTTCAACAAAATTCACACCATGTGCCAAAGAAGAAGAAAAAGAGATCTTACACTTCCCATGTCTCTTTTAATGTCTTTCACTGAAGGTCAACTACTCTGATTTTGCAGGTGTTGCATATGAGGTAAGCAAAGCAGTAAAGCATCTTGGGGTTTTTGTTTTGTTTTTTTCTTTTTTTTCCCTCTTTTTTTGCTTGTTGGTTTGGTTTTGGGTTGTTTTGGTTTTTTTTTAGTTCAGATTTCAAAAAGAGGTAAACATGACGTACTAGTCACTGCTGTTTCACAGGAATAAGGGATGGAATTCCACCACAGCTAGAGATTGCCTGGAGAAGCACTGGCAAGGGAAGCGGGAAGAATTGGCAGGTAGAAGTGAAGTTACGGGATATACACAACGGAATGAGTAACCTTAAATCCCTGCATAGCTTTGATTTGTGTCAGGAAATGGCTAAATTGTAATAAAAGTCCATCTCTGGCTGCAAACATGCCTTAGGAATCAAAGTACTCATTATAGATTTGCATGGCTTTTAACAAGATTGGAATGTAATATACATTTACAATGCTCTTCTGAAGTCTCCCTCAACTGTCAGACTTCCGAACCAGTGAATCTTCCTCCTTTTTTATTAGATAAAACATTCTCCTGTGGACATAAGATAAGTGGTGAAGGGAAGAACTATAAATGCATAACTTGAAAATAGTCTTGTTCAGCTCAAATTGCAAGTGAAGTCCTGACCGTATATCAGCCATAAGTGAGATGGTGTTCTGCAATGTTATTGGCTTTCATTATTTTTCAGTTCTCTGCATCAGCATTCCTATGAAGACAGTCCATAACTGGCACCAGATGTTATCTAGTAAATTATTTTTGTCCTGCAAACTCTATATGCTTTTCTTAAATGATGCTGTTTCAGTCAGGCTTGTTCATTTCTATATGTTTTTCTACTTTCTCATTTTGCTTCCGTGAAACTCATTATTAAGTAAACAATCAGTAAATAGATTCAGAAGTTAAAGTATAATTTCCAGTCATTTAAAATTACTTATATTGAATCTTTTGGAAAACGAAAATATTCTTTTTTTCTATTATTTTAAATGTTGATACTTGTGTATGCATCTCTTTCTTAAATGATTTCCTTATAAAGCTGAATCATTTTCTTAATAAGGTTTAAATAAAAATGATCATAATTATATTCTACGTCAAACATCAGGTATCTGATGATATTATAGAGTGTTTTTTATGAATGAACTTTTATTATGACCTTCTAGGTTAAATTTTCTTGCAACCTGATGTTTTCACTGTGGCTGGGAATTTCTATGTTCCAAGTGTTCATGTTCCTCCTGTTTAAATTGTTTCTCCTATGGTATATGAGTCTATCCTGACTAAATATCTGGCATCATAAGATTTTTTTTTATGTGACTTGTCAAAACATTTTTTTTTTCTTAGGAATCATTCAGAGTAGCTATTGAAATACATAGACAGTGATGCTTAAGGATCAAGCCTCTTCCAGAATGAAGAACCAATCAGAATATAAAAACATTGAGGAAAATTCTGATTACATTTACCAGTCTTGAAGTAATTATATTCTTCTTTTATCATTATATGTCTTCTTACCTACTCTCAGTGTATTGTGGATATTTCTCCTCCAAAAATTTTCAGATGAGGCTGAATATCCACCTATTGGGATAGTTCTGTAATATCCAGCTGTGCTTGATGGATGTATGCCTGGCAATTAAACTATCTCATTTCCAAATTCCTAGAAATATGAGGAGGTCATCAGATGACCTTTCCAAAAGGAACTATAAAAGAAGATGTTTACTGTCATTGACAACTCCCTAAAAAACTCGCCATATTTTGGAGCTTTTCATCTTTGGGTCCACTGCAGTCAGACGGACCTACTATAACAAGCAGGTGAGAAATGTACTTAAGGTGGAAAGACACAGTTTCATAGTCCATGAATATTTCTGATGAATAAGATCAACAGACTCTGAAGTCCTACCCTCATATTAGCAGGGCTTGAGGAGGAGAATCTGAATATGGAATCTGAATGTGGAAGGAAGGTTACTGTGGTGGGCTGACCTGTCTGGATACCAGGTGCCCACCAAAGCCACTCTATCCCTTCCCACCTGTGCTGGACAGGGGAGAGAAAATACAATTGCTGTTTAGGATGTTTCAGTCTTGCTGAGTAAACAGACCTATTACAAGCTGTGTGGACTTGTTTTTGTTGGTCTCTCTCACCTTGCTCAGAGTTACCTCCTTCCACTCCCTATTGAAGAGCTTTATTTGATTCAGTATAGCTAAGAGGAATCAAATATTTTTTGCTTTCATCTGCATGATCACACATTTTGTCCTAGATGGTGTACAAAACCCTTAATGGATCTAGCCCACATTTTTTGATGGGATGCTTGTTCATAAGGAATATATCAATAATGCTGACTATCCTGTCTGTAATCATCTTTGAGATTAAAATTTTGGAGTATTATTGTGAATTTTAATTCAAGTAGTCATAAACATTAAAAAATGGAACTAATGGATGAGTATCTAGCAATTTATGTCTTTTGAAATTTCACAGAGGATGAGTCTCTGAAGCCAAAAGACCGTAATTTTGCATAGATCTCAAGTATACCAGATACTGTACAATTTTCTGATGTCTGAAAGTATCTTTTCAGTAATTGCTTTCTTTTCTATATTTGCTTTCTGATATCTTCTAAATTAGTTTTCATTTAACCTTAACTAGTCTTTTTTTAGGCTTACAATGTCAAAATATTTTAATGTATTACTTGAGGCTTTTGCAAGAAAAAATAATAAATTAGACAAAGAAACAAATATTAAAAAGTTATAAAAAGAACATGTTAAGGAATTAAGAGTGTTAATTAAGAAACTAACCTTTCTTAATACATATGCTGAAGCAGTCCCTGACCTCAGACTTCATTCACTGGACCTCATAAAAACATCTTCTGAAAGAATTTAAAAATTTGGAAATGCATTTGTCTTTAGAAAAAAAATAAAAGCATTTTTCAAAGCAAGGCAGCTTGGTACAGCATGGTTCTAAATTAGCAGTACCTGACTTAGCAAGAGCTACTGGTTTTAACTGTGCCTAAGGAAGAGTAGGATCTATGAGTTCTCACAGACTAGGATGAGACATGAGGGATGTCAGAAGGGGATCAGAATGTAAATTCTGTTCTTTATAGAATGAAAACAAGCTGTGAGATTTGGGGCTACCAGGCTGCCACCTGCAATTCTCCGTTCTTCCTATTGCAGTGTTGCAAATGGATCTAAACAGAAGTTTAAAGTCCAAACTTTACAGTGACTGGAAGGATCAACAGGCATTGAAACCCAAACTCCTGCTGCTGTTCTCAGCATGTAGAGAGAAGCTGTTGGGATCATCAGGTTGTTTGATACCCTTGGTGTTACACACACCTGTGTACATTGGGGTGTGGAAAAGTGAGGGAGAGAAACATGTCTGGGAAGTGGGAAAAGGAGATCTGATACAGTTGGTGCAATCATGGAGAAACTGCTTGTGGTGAGCGGACCAAAAAAGATAAGGATTTTGATAGTCTGCCCCATTCTGTCTGTTTCTTTAAGAGCAAGGATTTATCTCTTTTTGGTCCGGCTGTTCTCTGGGGCGGGAACATTACAAGTCACTGTTTCAAATACAGGCTGTCACTTTAGATGATAGAACAAAGGGAAGTGACTGAAAGTAAATAAATCTTGAATTCACACAGGTATAAAAAGACCTTTTTCTATAAGCGGGCCATTCTAAACATCACTCTGAATGGCTTGTGAGGCAAAAAATAATGGGCTTGTTTGAGAAGCAATTGAGGTACTTTCTGACAAAAATAGTATATTAGGAGATTAGTCTCCAAGGGGTGGATAACCTTTTCAGATTCTAAGTATTTCTTCTGTTCTCATGTGTGAGCTTACAATCTGTTAGTCTCAAAATATATCTACAAACCCACAGGCCCACCTTCCTGACAGCTGCTCAAACAACAGAGCGGGGGAGCAGAGAAAAAACTTTGCCCCATCACCCACCCAGCAGTTCTGAAAAGCTTGGTAAGTTACTCATACAATCCAGAAATGCCAGTCAGAGAGGAGGGGGACAGAGGCGGGGGGGGGAGAGAAGGCTCTTAAAGTGCAACATTTGCAGCACACGCGCTAAAACTAAAGGGGCCAATTAGTATAATAGGTTTGAAATCATTTCAGCACGCTCCTAAAGACAAAAGAAAAATTGTCCTTCAGAAATGGGGCTTTATTGTTCAGATGAGTATAGAGCCAAACAATGAATTCTATCAGTTTTGGAGGCAACATTCCTTCTTCTTCATACCGGACGATACATTATTAATGAGCACTATTTTCGAGTGTGAAAGAACTGTTTGAAAAGCATTAACATAGTCTATTGGATGTGATTGACACTGTCATCCCTTTCATTTTGCTGTTGGCAAGAGGCATCCCTGTAGATTTATGTGCATCTGGACATTACTAATATTCTCCTTGTTATGCACTCTAGGCAGCTGTGATATGGAAATTTTTAGCACAGTTTTTAGAGAAGGAGTTTACTGTTGCTATCTGCACAAAAAAGGAGTAATTATCCTTCTCTGAGATTTTATCAGCCAAAAATATTTAATGTCTGATTCCTTAATAACCCTAATCTGTTTTCAGTATGTACCCTTTTTAAAGGAACTTCATCAAGATTATGTGGATTCTCCAGATATTTCCACTGATTCTATTCTAGACAGTCAGTTTAGTTTCTGTGACTCATGTCCACTCATCCTGATTTTATTTTAACTTCCATTTCTTCAAATAGGTTACATTTCTAATCAGATTGCTGCATCAAGGACTACAGCGTCTGTCTGCTGTTCAGAACCACCAAAACTTTTCTGATTTGCCTGTGAAATGGCTTTTGATCGCAACAATTAAGACCAGTGAAATTAAAAACCACTTGTATTAAGAAACAATACAGCTAAATGACATATCAAAAAAATTACTAGAGGTTATGGAGTTTTTTTCAAGGTAATGATATTTTTATTTGCTTTATACATAGATTTAGAAATATTTTAGTTTCTCAGGGTTTATAAGAATATATGCCATCAATTTATATACATGAATATTGTAATGTATAGAAGAGAGGAAAAAACCTACATAAAAGGGTGAAGACTGATACTAAATATGAATGCCTATGTAGAAATGAAAAGAGTTATAAATATGGGGGTTCTGTTTCTAATCTATGTATTTTTAATGTTAGCTTTGATATATCTATGTGCAAGTATATAAAAGGTATAGATGGAAAATCAAATACCTTATTCAGGAGAATGAATTAGGTTACAATTTTGGAACCTCTTTCAAAGACAATCCTTTTGCTAAGCAGCAATCTCATGAGGGGTCTTGATCAAAGCAGATCTTAACACCAAGGATTCTGTCTGAATTTTTGGGTATGAGACACGGTAACACCTTTGGGCTAGAGTATTATTACTCAAGGCTATAATTTAAAATGTTTTTTTTTATCATTGCATATTGCATCAAGTGATGTAGTAGGAAAGACATGAGTTTTTATCTCAAAGCTGAATTATCTTCTCCTCCAGTTTGCTCATAAAAACCTATCTTTATATCCAAAAAATATCTCACCTCATCACTGTTTTCTTTACTTAGAGGTTTATGCAACTACTGGTTTGCATCCAGCTAGCAGAGGCTCGTGATCAGTTGCTTTCTGCTCACATTCAGCAGGTCTGCACTTCAAGTGACAAATCCACCACCTTCCTCAGAGGTCAGGCACAGCTTCTCCATGGAAGGGCCATTGTTGGCCATCCCAGGCTGTGAAAGTTCAGCATTAAGGTCCCTCCTGCTTGGCAGCACAAGGAACTGCCACTGCTCCACTAGACAGCCTAATTACACCAATCAATCAAATAAAATAATCTGAGTGGCTAGAAGCAGAAAGGTTATAACTCATAACTTGCCAACTGAAGAGGTAGTGAAAGAAAATGTAGAGTCAACATATAAGTTTAGAAGACATGCAATACAACAAAATATTCTTAAACTGTTCATTTGAATTAATATTTTTTTTTGTTGGACAAAAATCTAAATGACATATTTAGATATGGATAAAACCTTATAAATTGATAGCTGGTTATCAGACTTGATACTTTGCTTGTTTTGATGTGCTTTGAATTTTAGCCATTTCAGATTCATAGCTACGTACATTTAGTTGTTTTAATGACTGCTTTCTTCCAACTGAAAATCCTGCCATCCTGCAGAGCATAAGATAGCTACTCAGAATAGTCAGCATAAGTTCCTTAATCAGAATTTTGAGGCTCTTACATAGCTTCTTAATTTAGTTTCCCCAAGTATTTTTGTGGTATCTTAATATTTTACTCAGGAATCACAGGTGTAGGCCACATGAGATTGTTTTGTGGTTATTCTCTGAGGGACACGTATAAAGGAAGATTATTTTAACTTTTGTTGAGAAATTGCTTGCCAGTTCTCCTACTTCATGTGCACAATTTACTTCACCGCCTTAGCAGAGGAGTGTGTTTATGTGTACTGGCATCAAGAGAGTCATCTGCATGGCCCCCCTGACTTCATCAAGCGCTTCCTAGAAACCATTCCTTGCACAGGTCCAGGACACAGATCCATTCCTTGGTATTTTTGAAGACATTATAATTAAATACAAGGACATAATGTATGACTGACAAAGGTCTTTGCTGAATTACTTATCTAAGAGAGTCAAAATACCATCTTCTCAAATGACTTACCAAAAAAATATTATTTTGATATTTCACAAGTGCTACAAAACTAACTATAACCTTAATATATTCAGTAGAAGCGGAAAGCTTGTAAAGATTAATATCTTCTGTTCATTTTCTTAGGAATGAGAACCCCTTTTTTACCAGTGTTTTGAAGTCTGCAGTGTAAAATAATAGATTTTTTTAACCAAATATATGCTACTGTTCAAAACGTACCCTGCTTCCAGTGTTAAGGGGAGTTGTTTTAAAGAAAACAAGAACAACAATTTCATGGTGTTTTGTACCTATGTGAAAAGTTAAAGTAGAAAAAATGTTTTAATTGGACATATTCATATTAGACTAAAATTCTTAAGGACTCTGGAGAATCTGGGAAATTAAACTTTTCCATGTTTATATATATTCACCAAGGACAGCAAAGCAGTCACATTTCTCAGTGTTAAGAAACCACTCCTTCGTATCTCGTGGTACGGTATTCTTGCACATTGGTAACCCATGAAAGTGGAGGATCACACGATTTACTTTCTTTGTCTCTCCCACATTGCAGCTTTGTCTTTTCCTCATGGAAAGAGTAAATCACAAGGTAGTTAGCAATAGACTGATAGAGGTTACAGTTTATTAGTTTTTCTTTTCTGTGTTGGTATGCATACAAGGGTTTTGTCTTAGATTTAGATTTTTCATCTGAATCTGTTTTAGGAAATAACTGGAAATTCGTGATAGAGAATTTAAATACTTGTCCTCTGAGTCAAAACATGAAGAGGAAAAAGGTGTGTATTAGGAGCACAGGCTGCAATCCTGTTCTTTTGTATTTTCCTTGTACAATATGCCTAAGTAATACACATTCTTGCCTAAATGGAAGAAATTAATATGAGAGCATATATTTGGTCACATTTTGGTTGAACCAGACTGTGGTATTTACATATCTACACACAGAGGTAAAGACACGTACTGGAAAGTCTTGTAGATTGTAACTATTAGTTGTGTTCTTCTGCCAAAATTTGGGTTACACAAGAAGTTGCTGTCAAAATATGTCACCTCTCAGAATGAAGTACAACACCAGATGAAGAACAGATTTAAGGAGTGTATGAACAATTGTTCAAGACAAAACCAGAAGAATGTTTCACTGTCAAAAAATATCTAACAGAAAGGTTCTATAAAATTTAATGCTATAAGAATTACAGAAATTATTCAAAACAATCAAACTTCCATAAAGGAAACTATTTTGGCTATCACGCTCCAAGTCTTCTGCTTTTTGAATTTTTTTTCCCACAAGCTTGTTACATAAAGAGAATCTCTAAATGCCATTATAACTAGTTATGCATCCTGCATTTCATTTTCACCATTTAAGATCACTGCTAGCAAAGCTCATACAGATCAAGATAAAGACCTGTAAAAATGAGGATAGAATGAGAAGCTTTTTCTCAAGGGAGATGCACTTCTCCCTTTGTTGACTTGTCTCTGACCACTGCCACAGTAATGATAACTTCTACCCTGTCCATACATAATAGATTCTCTAGATTCTTCCTTCATTAAAAATAATAAGAAAAAAAAGCTAAAAGATAGACATCTAAAATTCAAGTATTGGTCACAAAGTTCATGAAGAAATTAATGAATGTAAACAATTGCTCTGAAATTTTAGACTGGGTTTTATATAGTTTACTGTTAAGATTAAAGAATAAAGGTGAAGAAATTCACATATGAATATTTAAAACCAATGAAAGCCTTCTCTGAAGAATTGGAATTATTTTGTTTAATACCTTTCTAATTATTAGCCAGATGATACTGCAACAACATTTTTGACCAATGAAGATGATTAGATATTAACCAGAGATGTCCTTTACCGTTTGACCAACAATGTTGCTGTGTCAATAACATCATTTTCCAAGGCTAGACATAAAAACATAAGGTTAATAAATTCACTCTTGATAAGTGTTGTGCATAAAAGCACCGTCAAATTTTCATATTCAGTTAAGCCAACCTTTAAAAAACACATTTTTTAAATTGTTTTCAATTTGAGAATGTTTATTTACAGTGCTTTGGTAATTCTTTGCTTAATCTTTAATATTTAATTTAATTTATACTTTTCCTTATTTTTTTGTGGGCAATCTTTCTTACTGAACAGTCTGAAGATATTTATAAGACTTTCATCATAGAGTTTCAGTCTTCTTCTCCTGAGAACTTCCCATGAAGCAGTAAATACTGCATACCAGAAGTATATTTCTATGATTCTTATCTTTTTTTGCTGTTTAGTTAGGTTTGTGGAGAGTTATATTTTTATGTTGGTAATCGATATGCCATGGCTGATGATTTTGATTGAAGCAAAAAGAGAAAAGAATATTTCCCACAGGAATCTCCAGGGAGAGTAATGTTCAAATGTATATAAAGAACATAGAGTGATTGCAGTTTTATGCCTGAGGAAATTCAGGAATAGAGGATATTGTAGTATGTATTCCAATCACTGCAAAACAGTTTTAAATTAAAAAAAAAAAAATAAAAAAAATACTAAGTTTAGATAATACATGATTCTCTGGAGTTATTGGGGTCCCTGCCTACTCACTCCTGTTATCCTGTTTTGCAATTTATTTTCTAATTTATCAGCTACATAATGGAAAAACAGAACTCAAACTGCAATTCTGCTATGTGTAGTTTAAGCAGATTTGCAGACTATTTAAAAAAATAAACAAACTGCTGTGTGAATTCCCAGGTATTTCCTCATGCCTTCACTTGATATCCTTTTGTATATGTGATCAAAGGTTATATTTACAGCATGACAACCCTGGTTATTTGCAATCAACCACGAGTCATGAGATCTGCCTGGTTCAGAGGGGTGCACAGAACATTTCACCATCTAACATGCCCACATCCCCAGATATTTTGACCACAAGATACTTTGAAAGCATAAGTCTTGCAATAGAAGAGTACGAACTTCTCAGGATGAAGATAAGGTCAAATTGATCAGCAGTATCTTTCTGCCATGGAAAGGGATTAGTTAAAGTAATCTTTGAGGAAATAGGCTGGTCACATACTCCTTCTTAGAAAGCAGGTCACTGATTCTTTCTCCCAGCTCAAATCCATGCTTCCTATTTACGAGAAGTACATCCTTACTCCAAACCTAGTGACCTAAATGTGAACAAAACAGATAATCTCAAATTGTATTGTATCCCATTTCTTCCTTTGTCAGTCTCAAGTGATTCTGAAGAAGTTCCCCTTCTTCACTAGACTCCTTCCCAAGTTTTCCAGAAGAGAAAGAAATCCATCCTGGCTCTGGAAGGTTCCCAGCACAAACTATGAGCTAATTAGCATTTACACAATACAAATATGCAGCATTAATATGGTGGAAATATTGTAGTGCATTCTTTTCAAACTGCCATGACAATATGGGATAATATGCAGGATCCTTGCTGAAAGCGGGAACTTTGTACCAGCGTGCCTCAAGCTTTTTCTGTGCTTTGGGACATTGGTTGACTGATCACTAGCTAGTTAGTGATCAGTCAAAAATCACTATGAAAACCAAATTAAGGATTGCATTCCAGTAAATGAACTAGAAAACTCTTCATCACAGAGTGTACACCATACATCCCTTGCTCTTTGTTTTTTCTTCCCCCTCTCTGGTTTCATTATAAATAGACCACGAGCATGCATTATGTTTATACTTAAAAATAATCAAAGAGTTAAAAAAAACTCCCACTTTGTGGGTTGCCTTTGAAATATGTATTGAGGGAAGTATGAAAATTGTCGCTCACATCAGTAAAAGAAATCTCAGAGTACCTTCCTTCATTATTTATTTGTCTGCTGTATTTTGAAACAAACAATTTAACAATTTGATTATTCTGCAGGAAGAAAAACAAAAACACGGTTTGGAACAACAGTATTTCTGAGGGGAAAAAAATGGAAGAATAGAAGAAATTAGTTCAGTGTAATTTTACTTTTTTTTTCAATATATCCACAAACCTGTCTGTTCAATAGCAAACTTAAGGTTATCCCTTGATGTGCTCAAATTGATTGGAGTTTTACTACTTGTTTTAATGGGAACATATTGTCTGCAGTATGTTAGTGCTTAATGAAGACAGAGTGGAGAAAGGGTGAATGGTTATCAAGAATTGATGAAACTGAACTTTGTCCAGGGTCTTACGAAGCACTTTTTTATTATTCATATTATCTTGGGTTTATCCAATAATCATTTTTTGCTTTTCATCCATCTATTTTTATCCTATTTCTCTTCTTTTACTCCATATCTTTTTGCCATTATTGTAATTTACTTATGACAGAATTTTTTCCAGCTCTCTGGACTAGCAAAATTTTAACTTCAAACTTAAAATCTCTCTTTTTGTGGCCCTAAACTTTTAATCAGATAGTAATTCTAATTATAAATACACTTCACAGGCATAGATTCTTACCACCTAAAGAGAACCAAGTCTCCTCAAATATTAATTAACATTCATCAGAGTCAAGAAGTTGCTGATGCTGTTACGATATTTTCAGTTAGTTGTCACTAAGGCCAGCTAGAATAGAATTCATCATGAAATTAAGACAGTGGGACTGAATATCTGGACATAGACATCCACAAATGTGTATATTATCAAGTCTTTTGTTATGTCCAGTGCAGATTCAGTCAATAAAATTAATTCAGATTAGAGGGCAACAAATCTCACCTAAGCAACTAAGGGGGGGATTTGTTTACTTAAATACTGCCATCTTTTACCATTTCAAATGAGTACACAGGATATGTGCATAAAGCTGACATGTCACGGTGTTACAGCAGAGATCTCTGCCTCTCTGGAGTGGCAGCTGGTGACTGGGCTGGGAGCAGATGCAGGACACAGAACTTCACAGTGTCTGAAGGAAATTTTGTATTTAACTCACTTCCCCAGCCTTATTACTTTTATGGCTTAATTCTTCATTGACTGTGATATAACTCCTAGCACAGGCGACAGATAACTTTTGCACCCTTGTGGAGAAGAGTAATTTTTGATATTGTCTTTACTGTTCAGTCACTTGTTAGTAAGCTAAATAAGTCATTTGGGATGCAAGCTAAATATGCTCCCTTTTTAAATGCTTCAATTTAGAAAAATAAACCACACAGTTCTCAGGAAGCTCTGTGAACCCGCTGCTGATTCAATGATTTGGACCCAATCTTCTCAGTGATTTTACCATCTTAACTTTTACAAAACTTTGGTAGCCAGGCAGCCAAATGCCTTTGACCTTATGAGTCCATGTCCATAATGATCACTTTCACTGTTTTATACCACAAATTTTCTAAGCATGTGCAATGAGAGGGGAGGTGCAATGTCTTCCCATAGAGTGCTCTGAGAGAGAATCAGGTTACTTTGAGCAAAAATTTCCACAGTACACAGGGAAGTCAGATGAAATCAGCATGAGCAGATAACTGCAGCAGATCTTAACTCATGTCTCAAATTTAAAGACTGATATAACTACTGAGATATGAGTAGTATATTAATGACAGGTCTTTTTATTATTTTTAGGTAAATAGATATAAATTTAGCTGATTTTAGTTACTTCATATAAGCCTTGCCCCATTTTTTTTGAGACATTTCATCTCAAAATTTTTTCTTTTCAATTATGCTTAAGTGCATTTTGTGTTCTCTTCTTTTTTCCTCCAATATTTTTGTTTCATCTCCTTTAAAATACTTCTGGTATCATTCCAGAGTAATTTTCTAGCTTCAGTGTAATCTCTCGAGATATATATTGATGAATAAAATGAAGAATTTTTCATAAGTCTTCTCCTCCTGTGTTTTTAAACATTTTGAACTTTCTATTATCTTACACTAGTCCTTCAGCAAGAACCTCTCAGTGTGTAGGAGAGCCTTCAAAAGCAGTTTTATGTGGTTTAGGCAAAAAAGAATGCTTGACCTATTCTATAATGGGAGCATGCTATTTGCAGATAAGAAAGCATGAGTTATAAATTTCCTGTCAGAAGCTCATGATGCATTTAAGAGTTATATATTCACACATTCTAGAAAAGAAAGTGCTTCCTTTGTATAGCAAAAAAGGAAAACAAACAATCAAACAAGCATTTTTGTCCTATTAATGGCACATTCAGAGGGGCTGCTGCAGAACACTACAAAAAGGTAATCAGCATTTTCCCACTGTAATACTATGTGTATTAATTGGTTCATACAGCTTTAAAAGGAGTCATTATTAAAAAAATTATATATATATATAGGTAAAAATCAGATTTCTTTTCAAAGTAAGAGTGACCATGAAGGGGGATTTTCCCTGGGGAGAAATTGGTAGAAGATATGTCATTTTTCATGGCAATACTTCAGCTGACATGTATATTAAAACATCAAACCATAGTTTCACACCTCTTTTAAAAACCTACATTTCTCACTCCTTCCATCTGTTTATCCAAATAGGTCACTTGAAAAGCAAACTCCACTTTCCCAAGAAGTGTAGTACACAAAATTTCATTTATTGCATCCTTCATTTCTGTAAAAGTATTTCACCAGCATGTAGAGAAGCAACACCCAGCTTTCTTTATGTTACTATAGAAAAGCCAGACATTTAGGCATATGCTGAGAAGTGTTACTAATTCCAGTTCTATTCATGTCTGGCTCCTCAAGACAGGTGTGGTCCCTCAAGAGGAGCAGTATGCCATGACTCCTGTGAAAACCAGGCATCAGGAGTCTGGATTTGCAGAAAAGGGTGCAAAGACCTGTAGCAGTGTCAGTCAGGAAAGGTTTCTGTTTAACCACAGTGCTCTGCAATTGTTCCAAGGCCAAAGATGTGTTTAGAAGTTGAATTTAGAAGTGAGTTAACACACTTGATCCTTTTGCCTGGAGAAAATGGAAGTAGAGAATGTGAAATGCAATTCAAGGAAACAGTGTGGGTTGTAACAGAGACCATTGATATATTTTCTTGTGAGCTACCACAGCACTGCAAGTTTTACATTTGCTGCCTGCTTTACAAAAAAAAAAAAGGTAAATTGAAGAGACTTTTTTTTTTTTTTTTTTAATGACCTTTACTGGTCTAGATAAAAGAGAAACAAGAGGCAGTCAAAAAGGTTTTTGTTCTGTTTTTTTAACATAGGGGTATATTCCAAAAAGGAAATAGCTTTAAAATATGTTAAGAGTACAAATAGCTTCATTTCAATATTCTATTTCTGGAGTGGAGAGATAAAGATAAGAAAGTGATGATTTTATAAGACAGGTTGGCCTTTCAGAATCTGATGCAGATTCATAAATGACATCATTTTGAGTTCAGTTATGATTTTGTTGAACAGTAAATATTGATTCTTCAGGACACTGACACAAAAAATTTTAGATTAATTGAAAGAAGATTGTTTCAGTCTCTTTACATTTGAGTCGAAGGACTAGGAAAAGGTGTCATTCTTTTTTACTTTTCTTTTGTTAGAATATTTATTTATATACTTGATTTTTAAAAATTGCTTTTACCTTTTTGGAGAAGAAAAATGGGTTTTTTAAATCTTTTTTTAGGAATTTCTGCCAAAACTGAATCCATACCTATATCCAAAAGTCATTAAACATTAGTTCTTCTGCTGTAAAATGCTATGGTGGTAATCTAAAGGATTCTATGAAAACTTGCACCTTCAGATATGACTTAGATTTTGAGCCAGTAAAGTTACCTGTAGGATTATGAACCATAAAATCTGAGATTCTATCACTGTTCTTACAAGAAAATTTTTGACTTTAAAGTTGACACTTTCCCATAAAAAACTAACATTGAAAATCAAATCATAAATTAAACAGTGAATAATATATAACAAACATCCTGTAACTGAAGATCATGAGAAAATTTTTTTTCTGCCTGAGTGGTTCTAAGCAAGGTAGCACTTACAGTTGTAATGGGAACAGGTTTCTTAAAAGGATGTGCATAACTATGAGTTTAGAAGATAAGGAATGAAGTGTTCAGGATGCTTTCACCATCTTCAGACTTCTAATATAGAATTTAATACAAAATCCCCTAAGTCAACCAAGGTAGATCCTTATATTTTTGACACTGTGGAAACTGGAAGATCTGGAAGCCTAAATGCTACCTGGTATTTTGTGCTGAAAAATCATGGTTCAATTGCATTGCAAGCTCTGTTTGAAGTGAAAATTGCTCAGCATTAGATTTTATGTTCTGCCAAAACAGGCCATAGGTATCTGTGGCCTCCTATGAGCATTCAGGAGACAGAATGCCCCCAGCAAGTACTGTAGTGAAGGTCAAACCCTCTCTACAGACAATACTGCACAGAATCCTGAATGTCTCCCTGACATTCAGGGGTTTAGCTTCAGCTGTGAATGTCACGAAAGAAATGACATGCAACACTCTGGGTGGAACATGCCTCCTGCATCAGTTCATCTTAAAACACTTCTGGGAATTAGGCTGAGTTTGACATAAATTTGTACAGAATCATTTATGACTTCCACAGAACACTTTTATGAAAGAAATATTACCACAAAGCTTTGCCTTAATAAAAAATTAGGTTGATTTTAATCATCCACTTAGTTAAAAAGAAATACATAAAGTCTTTGCAGTAGTGCATAAATCATAATGGCTTCTGGATTGTTTAATATCATTCACCACACTGCAAAGCAAAAAACAAGGATGCAAAATCAAAATAGATGCAGTCACATGGGAAGTGCATTTATTCATTGTCTAGAATCCATGTCTATGCCTCTGCTAATAAAGAAAATTTATCAAAAACCATTTTTTGGTCCTGCTGCCATCTGCTTTGGCACATCTTATTTCTGTACAGACAAATTCCCTTTTGTCCCAAACTGTAGTAACTACATCCAGATTGCCTGGGAGGAGGTGTTCCTGGCCCATGATAGCATCAAGCTGTGTGCCTAGGCATAGTGTCTGAGAGTGCTGGTTGATTAGTCCAAAATTGTTTCAGGGGCCATTCTAGGAATTTTACAGTATGAATGACCACATTTCCATGTGCAAGTCTGTGCATTGGCCTCTTAATTTGCCAGAACATACGTATTCCATATTGTTTGGTATCTGTCAGTGGTGTTATATGTGTTTGTGTAAGAATAATGAAAACATGACAGTACTGAAATTAGGAATAGTGGATGGAATGCGCTTATGGTGAAACAGGAGCTGTGCAAAATTTTCAGCATTAGTGGAGGGTAAATTTTCTCCTTCATTAACATTCATGTTAAATAGCCAGGAGATCCTCCTCATGTTTGTGAAATTTCTTCGAATATGTCAGCTATTCAATACTGTCCAGAATCCCATCTTTTAACCTTAGCAGCCTGACATCACATTTATCCTGCATGTGGATGAATAAAAAAAAAAAATTTTGATACATCGGAGTAATTTATAATGTATTCATTCCACTGTTGGCAAGAAAAGGAAAAAGGTACACAAAACAAATATATATGAAATATGATTCTTTCTGAAACCACTTCAATATGATCAGCCCCCAACAAGCTCTGAGGTCATTGAGCATTATATATGATGTTACACAATGGATGGCACTTGAGGTTATTAGTGCACAGTTGACAGCCAAACTTAACTGTGACATACAACACAAGCACTCCTGTTCTACAGAACAGAAAAATACTCTCACCTTTTTGTGTAAGAAGCCCAGGATGTATGAATATATGCTGGACACAAGCAAAACCTTAAAACTTAACTTTTTTGGTTGGTTGGGCTTTTTTATAGTAAAAAATATAATATAATGTAAAATATAAAAATATAAAAAAAAAAAATCTCTTTGTTTCTGTAATGTTTTGCTCTACAGAGCAACATCTGTTTTGCTTGTAGCTCAACCAAGGTTGAGAAAATCTACATTTTTACCTTTATTGCTATTTCATCTTAAACTAAAGCAGAAAAAACCCCAGTGTGATGATGGTATCTGCCTGAAGTTTTTTACTGACAGCATTGCATCTAGGGATGACAATGGCTTATGACCCAACCTTTCATGTTACTCCATGAACATATCAGAGTGGACTAAACTACCTTCATTAATAACACATTGGAGAATATTATTTTTTAATATTACAGCCATAAATTAATATGACATACAGGTTTGCCCTATAATGCTGTCTTTAATTCTTATAACTGAGTTTTACCACCTTTCCATAAGTCTGATTCAGTTTTAAACAAGATGTAAATTAACGTCATCCACTTCCTCATAACAAAAACTTTCAATGATTTTTTGAAACTTACTAATATACGTAGTCACTATCATACTCTATTTCTGCATATTTCTGGATTCCTGTCTCATCCTGGTCTGGATGTCTGGAACTAAGCTAACAGGTGAACTCTATTGTTTGCATTCTTGTTTTTCTTTATTTCTTTGGGAGATAAAACAAGGATTATAAAAACTATGTATTTCCACTAAGACATCTCTTAAACTGCAGTCAAACTTACCATTTTATTTAAAGTACCTATTACAATTATTTTACCTTATGGAAGTAATTCAATGTTGACTTCACTATGTAATATGGATTTAGAGAAGCTTTTAATAAAAAAAAATTGAATTCCAGTGGTTTGTTCATCTCTGTCATTCATATATTTATCAAAGGTATCACTAGTGGGTCTAAACACACCATCAGATTCTACAGTTTCCCCTGTGCACCCCGAGAAAAAGTGGCTAAAGATCTCAGAAACACAGCAGTGGTAATGAAATCCCTGAAGTTCATAGGACCTGCATACGTCATTGCATGTAGCAGTTGAAGTTTTGTATTTACCAGTTCACTTCCTGCTGCATATGTTTCTTCCACTCCTTCTCCACTGCCTGCTGTCCTTGGGGAAAAAAAAACCAAAACTGATTTCCAAGGCAGCAACTAACAGCACTGTGGTCTTCTAGCTGCCAGAATGTAACATAATGGCTATCTGAGCATCTCCTCAGATGGCCATTCTAGCAGGTGATGATGTTGTTCCTGCTTCACTCAACAACTTCTTGTTTCTCTGGAAGAAGCTTACATCTGCTTGGGCAAATTCTGTCATCACTGCCATTTCATTTGCAAATGCCATCTGTCTTGGAACTCCCTCAGGAAACAATCTTTCTTATCTGGCTCACAAGAGACATCCACATCATTTGCACTTTTTGAGCAATACTTTCTTGCTCTATGTCGTGCAAAAGTGTCACCTCAATCCCAAAATTAACAGATACCATTGTAACCAAATTCACCATTCCCTGTTTACAACTCTGCACATCATCTTGAAATATCTTTCTAGGGTAGACTTAAAAAAATCCCACAGAGCTTTTATGCAAAATTTCTCCATTCCTCTACTCCTGGAAAGACCCTTTCTGAACCCTGAGCCAGATTCAAGATGAGGGTGGTAGATTTCCCAGTCTGTGTTTTTAGCAACATAGATAAAGCCTCGAGAAATAACTTATTCAGTGTGCCCAAACAATAAAATTGCCTTATAGTTGTCATGCACAAGCACAGCTGAAGGTTTATTATTTCTTCATCCCCATCTTTGGTCAAAAAAGAGAAGATCTTGCTCAAAAGCTGATAAAATCTCATGTTAGTTTAACTTACAGGAAAAGCTCCTCTGTCATCTTCAAGAACGTGTCACCAACTGTGACAATGATGCCCACAGATGATATTAGAACTTGGCTGTCCTCTAGGCCTATATCTCAAAGACAGAATAAACAGATATCATGCAAGCAAACTGTAAATATGTTTTTGGCAGCCCTGTGCTGATTGTTGCAGTTCCTTGCTGCTTTGTAGGCATTTCCATAGCTCTCAAGCAGAAATAAGAAAAAGTAAATTCGGACTCACTAAAACATTGTGTCAGACAAGATTAAGATTGATTTAGGTTAGCCTGGGATTCTGTGGCTAATGTGCTCCACAGAGTCAGAAATGAGATGACAACCAGTGTACAACTAAACAAAAACCACTGAAATAATGTCTTTACTTCCACTGTATCGGACTGATCTGTGATAATGCTTCCAAATGCAAAACATTCTTTTCTAGTCTCTGTTGAAAACTAGACTGAAGTGCTGAAGGTCTTCTGGAGTGTACAGGAAGTGCTTTTCCTTTTCAAATGTTGCCTAATACTATTGTCCACAGAGCATAATAGGACTAAATGACAATCTTATGGCTGAATATAAAAACTATAGCAAATTGCTCATCTTCTGCTGCGCATAAATATTGACTAGTCCACATTTTTGCTTTTAAATAGTCAGGATTTTCTGTCTGGGCAGTGGGAAATGACTGAAGATACAGAGACAAACTTTTTCAAAGGGGAAGAGGGCAAATTTTGAAAACCTTTAATGCAAATTAAGTTATTTAATTTAGCAGTAAGAAAAGGATGCAGGTTGCTTTGGAATGGGCAGAAAGCAGGTAATTATAAACTCATAAATTTATGTTTTTATAGTCTCTGTTCTTGTACCTTTGTAAATAAAATTTCGACTCTAAAATTATATATCAAGAATGAATTAGAAGAACATATTAAAAATATACTTACATGCTATGTACTATAAATATATTAGACAAAAATAATAGGACATTGGCCTGAATCCAAGTTATGCCAGAGATCCCAGAGGCTTGCTTGTGATGAATAAAGTTACAAAAGTGTATGTTTTGTAGATTCAGTCTTGAATCCTGAAATAAAAATTGATACTTAATTTGGCTCTATTCCAACTTACTAATCATCATCATCTATATAAATATGTAGAATTAAAAAAGGAAGGGTGCAGTATTTTCAGGATTTAGCTCAAAATTTCAATTTTTGAATAATTTACATGAGAAGACAAACAAGCACTGTTATAGGTAAGCAAGAATCTGACTATTCTCTCTGCACATCACAGAGATAAACAGAATACACCACTGACCCATACTCAGATATCAAAAGTTACTGAGAAATTTCAGTGGGGAAATTAAAAAGAGAGATTATTACCCTGTAAGTCTTTGCAGCATCCAACAGATTTGTATTGGCATGTGAAGCTGTACTTTATTAACATCATGAGTCAAAACCTAAGATGTTTTTACACACTTTTTTAAAAGTTATTCATGATCTTTATTTGTTTATTTAAAAGCATACAAATTTTAAAACCATAAGTGTGACACTAAGTTTTACAAAACCCTGTATACCAAATTTATCTATGTAATTTAATATTGTCTGATTAGCTCAGAAGACTCCAAATTTGCAGACTTTCAGAGGTAAGATTAAAATGAAAATTGGAGAACAGAGTAAATAAACCATCAATAAAACAAGTAACAATTTCAGGGGAGAACTGGACTTTAGGGTACTCTTATGTATTGCTACATTTTTCTTCACTGTTTTTAATGAAAGATGAGTATTCTCTTGACAGTACACGGTATAGTCAAAGAGAGCTCATAATTCTTCCTTTTGATAGTATTTAAAATAAAATTTTTGTGTCTCAATTGAAAATGTTCTATTTCTGTAATCACAGTCATAATACTTATTCAGCAGTTTTTCAAATCTTGTGTAATCTCACTAATAGAGGAAATTCTTTATTCTAGTTCAATTAGTAATATACGTGTCTTTTCATAAGAAATTTTAAAAATATTTTTCTTCATTTCCTTTGATTTTAAGGCTTGATCAATCTTCATTTGAAAAGATAGTCCCATGAGTCTCAAAACCAACACTAATTAGATATTAAAACACACAGTCAACCAAAAAGATTTACCAAGGAATGCTAATGATGAGAGCATCACTTTTTTTCTGGATGCATTGATTGTTCTAATTGTAAATTGTAGAAAATGAGCAGATTCCCCCTGTTTGTATTTTGGTTTTTTTGTTGTTTGTCTTTTTTGGTTTTGGTTTTGTTTTTTTCTGTTTTTGTTTTGTCTTTTATGAATACTGACTGTATATTAAAAAAAAAATACTGAGGAATAAGTTTGGATTAAGATTTTTCAATATAATTAGAAATTGAATAAACTACAGCCAAATATAATTTATAAATTTTTAATCTATTGAGAACATCAAACTTTAGCTATTTTGAATCTTCACCACATGGCTGTGTTTTGCTCTGTTTTCGAATACAGCCTCATGTTATCACAGCTGTTGGTTAAGATGGGAATCAAAGGCCAGTCTCTAGACTAGGTGGTCCACCAGGCTACTAGGCAAAAAGCATCATCATTTCTGAAATCAGTGAGCAATAAGAAAACAACATTGTATTCAAACACTTTTGACATTCTGAGGTGGAGAGCAATGGCTGGTTTACAGATAGGTCATCTCTGGGTGTAGACTTTGGCACAAAGTAGCCAGGGATTCTAAAACACGCCAGTAAATATGGAATAAAATTAATGAAATGCACCACTGTTGCAATCCTGTAAACATTTGAATGAAAAGAGAAAGGTTTGTTGGTTGTTTTTATTTTGTTTGTTATTTTTTAAATATTTGTTAAGCTGTAAATGTGAAATCCTAGCATGAAATAAACATAGATGCTCTTTTGTATGTTTATCTTTCAAGGTTCTTCAGATAAATATATCTTGATCGGGAACACATTTATAAACAATCATTTATTTGTCACAGTTATGTAAATATTTAGGCAATACTTATTTCTGTAAATTAATTTTTACTCTTTTCTATCTATAAATGAAAGACAAAATAGACATCACTGTTAAAAGGAACTCTAGTTTGATCTTTAAATGAATCAAATTCCTTTGCAGAGTCAAGTGAATATTTCCTTGGAATACACACCAGAAATAATAAATGAGTTATTCAGAAAAAAAAAATTATTCTGAACACCAAAGAACATCTGGCTGTCCACAGACTGCTTAGTAATTTTCCTCATTTTGTCTCTTCTGAAAGCCCCCTCTGTTCCTCATATGGGATAGAGTTACACTCCATGAGCTAAAGAAACTTCTACATATTTATACAGCATTTTTCTTCTTTTTATGTCATGGAAACGAATCTCCAAACCACGTCTGCTTTCTGTGGGAATACTTCAGAGATGCAGAACTGCAGGGAATCCCCTTCTGTCCTGAAGTTCCTCCCTGCAGAAAATAGGACTGGATTGCTGTGCTCCCAGAGGTCAAAGGCAGAGGACGAGGGATGCTGCTGGCAGTGAGGCAGGCATGGAAAAGGGCACGGCCCGAAGCGGGGAGCAGCATCACCAAGAGCCAGCTCTCAATTGTGGAGCTGTAACTGAGAAAGCTCGTCTGTGTGTATTGTACAGAGCCATCAGCACTACCCAGCATACAGCCTGCAGCGCCCTTTGAAGTTTAGTATGCATGCTGAGTTGGCGTGTCCTTGAAATCCAGTAGGAAATTTAGGTGCAGCTTTCCACTGGGCTGGAGTAGCCTCACATCCAGCACTTCCAGCCCACCTCTAGCTCTGCTGAAGCATCAGCCACATCTGTTTGCATCTGTGGCTGTTTGCATATGTGTCTGTGTGCCTGCTGACCTGTCCTGCCCCTAGTGCTTGTCCCTGTCAATGGTGTACCTGTTTATGTGCACACATACATGCAAAATAATGTATTTTTGTTAAAGTGAACCCTTTTCTTCCCAATATTCCTATTAGAGGAGATGATAATGAATTCAGGGTGATATTTTGGTTCTCTTTTGAAATAATTACCCAAACAAAACTTGTGATCAAGGAGATTTTACGGTACTGGTACTCCTCCTACTACTGTGTTTTTAGAAAGGAACTCAGATAATACTCCAAGAGGAAGAAAAAGGTTTAAATTTCAATTTCACTGTTCCAGGGTTTTGTCTCTAGTTTTAAAATGCAAAGTTAAAATGAACAGGTTTATTATTTTTCTATTATTAATTTACTGTCATTTCTTTCACTGTATGCTGAACATAAATGTTGAGTGCATTTTATGGGAATGCACTTTTACTGTTAGCCTCAAATATTCATAACTTGCTTATCATGCATACCTCAATAATTTTGGAATTGAAAGTTCCTTGTTTTCATGTTACTTCACAAGATTTCCTTATCTTTTTTCTCATTTATGTTGCCCTAGATCTATAATTTTGCCAGGGGAAAAATACTGTTAATATAAAATTGATCATGCAATTTTTTTAGTAGCACCTCATTTTAATCTTATTTTAATATATTTGGTGTAATTTCATGCAACAAAGATAACGAGAACAGCCTGTTTTCAAAGACAGATTTTTCTGAAGAAATATGTTTCCTATGTTCAAGATGGGAATATATTCAAAATGTAATTTTGGATAGATGTTTTTATTAATTATACTGTTTATAATGTTTATACTGCTTACATTTATAGTTATATTTCTATTGACTACTGACCACTTTCACTTACACTATTATCTCAGTCAATTGCAAGCTGATTGAAGCAATGACTCAAATTAAAAATAGGTATGCTGTGCTGCAATATGAAAATTGAAATCATCTTGTATAGAAAATGGTCTAAACTGTTCAATTTCATTCCTTTATTTATTCAATACTTTAAAGAAGGATATTTTTAAATATAATGTCCTACTTTTTACATGTGGTTTTCAAGTGAATAAGTGATTTTAAAATATTTAATGGACACGTCCATATTTATTGCACAAATTTTATTTGTAAGAAAAATAGCACATTTTTTTTCTTAATATGTAATGTTTCTCCAGAAGCTTTCTGTATTCTTGCACTTTTCCTATCATGTAGGAGGTCTTAAATGATAACATAAGTAACTAACACAGTTTTGTGTCGTTTCTTTCTTCCTTTTTTTCTAAAGTACACAATCTTCCTTAAGCAGAAGGAACAGAATGAATTTTGAATTCTCTCTGTGTTCTTGAGAATGCTTTTGCATAGTACTTAAAATTTTGCCCTGAATGCATGATGTGGAAGGCAACAGCAATCTTCTATCAAGCAAAATGTTGTGATTTGTCCCTTACCAATCCGTGAGGATCTCGAGCAATTTAATCTAAATAGACTCTGCTATTTTCACACATGAGTGGGTAACAATTGCCTCTGAGGTGCAAATGTGATGAACCATTGACCGTGTCATTCAAAAAGAAAAGAAGCCACAAAAGCCATAATATATGCAGTGAACATAAGGCTAAATTGTTATCTTCAGATAATAAGTTATTGAACTTTTTTTAATGTAAACTTTACATACTCTACGATCTTTTCTGTAAACTGGATAGGTAAAAGGACATAGAGGTAATTATTGAAAACCAATTGCAGTGAGAGGCAGAACAAAAGCTATTCCTTTTTATGATGATAATTGAGCAGAGCTCTAGGCTTAGTAGGATAAAATGATTTCAAGCCTCTTTACATTGTTTTGATTAGGAGATTGAAAATGTGATGTCTTAATAAAGAGAAATGTACAGTTCTAAAAACATAGCTCCTTTTCTGCATTATCTTAAATATAGGTATTCTTTCTTTGTGTCTTTCACATAAACTGCAGTGTTAAGTGCCAAATCCCAAAATTACAGGTCCCATTTCCAGGGGACCTAAATAATTGCCCCAGTCTGGGTTTGTTAACACTCAGCCAAGTGAGCCAGATCATGTACCCTCTGCCAAACTGATCTTCCTTCAGTGGCACACAAAGCAGTAGCTGCACCTCTTGCCCTTTTTTGTTCTGCTCCCACTTCTGCTAAGGCTCATGAGGTAACTTTGGGCCTCAGAAACATCAAACACAAAATTAGTATTTAGGAGGACAAAACGGTGTTTTCTGCGACTGAGTTCTGTGTGCAATCTTAGGCAAAACATCTGACACCAAAAAAAAGAGGAACCCCTGAGTCAAGTGCTGGGTGAAGGTGGTTCTTCTGTTCTTTAAAGTAATGGAACATTTCAGATCATTGACATAATAATTATTTCCAGTGAATGATGGCATAAATCTCTATCCACATGGTATCCTAACTCTCTTTTTCCATCTTAGCTGTGGTTACTTGCTCAGAAAGAGATCAGCAAATCTTACAGAGATAACTTACAATGTTTCTTCTTGGAACAATTAAACACATCAAATGGTGCTTATTCATCATGGTTTGGTGTGTATAGTTGTTCCAAGAGAAAAAAAAAATTGACATTTATAATTATTAAATACACTTCTAACTCTTAAAGCTTTTCTGACAACTATGGATTTCCAACTGGTGATGTAGAGATGTGAAGAGAGATCAGGCTGGAAATACTTCTGAAGTCAGAAAACTGTACACCTTTTGTTTTTGCTGTTTTGTTTTGGTTCTTATCTTTCTTTTTGGAATTGGTTGCCTACAGCAATGATTTGGAAATCTGGCTACAGAGATTTTTCTTCCTATAGACTGTCCTTAGGGGATTTTTCATCCAGATCCCATTTCATCCCTGCTTAAAAGCTGCCTGTACGTGAGATGTGGAGCACCAGTGTCATACAGGACAGTTCTGCACAGATGTCAGCTGTTGATAACAGCATACCACAAAGCTTTCAATAGTCACAGTTAAAATAAAGAGCTTTTTCTTCAAGAGGCATGACATTCTGCTTATTCAAACACTAGAATCTCTTTTCTTTCTCTTTTATTTTCTTTTCTAATGATTTTGTCATTAAGAAATAACATCACTTCTTGAATTGCAAGAGTTTTCCTTGTCAGAATGCAAAAGAGGCAATTCCCTATTTCCATAAAATGTAAGGCATAACATGCAGGAAGAAACATTGTGTTTCAAGTGAAAAAAGGAAGGATAGATGCCTAAATAGCATCCTTCATTCCTCTATGTGACATGGGGCAAGACACTTCAGACTTAATGCTATTCAGGAGTATTCAGACAAAAGACATATTAATGAAAAATGTTGATTTATTCAAAATAAGACTTTCATAGAAATACATAGATGTAAGTGACTGCATTTTTCTTGGGAAGCTTTCTTTAGATTTCATTAAAGATTTTGTTCCAAAATGAGAAAGAGAGAAGAGAACTCTCCAATTAGTATTTGCCTTATGATCAAGAAATTCACTCGAGATAAAATAATCCTGAATTCAAGTCTGTAATGACCCATAATATGCAGACCTCTAAACCTCATTATTAAAATTTGAATGCCAGAATTACTATTAGTTATTTAGGCAAGGAATTCACTTTTGAAAGGTCTCATTATAATGCCACTTACGAAATGTCATAAAATTATAAATATATTCCAATAAATGGGAAAAATATATATTTTCTTACTTTCTTATTTTGTTTTTCATGACAAGCTATGTTTATTGGGTTTTGCCCCAGTTCTGAGTCATGAGATTTCCCAGCATGTCTGTCATCTCATATTGCAGTATTTGATCTTCCATTAAACAAACACAAACTATAACCTTTATAGTTGCAAAGATAACCTTCAAACAATGAAGTGAATGTATTTGGTTTTATCAGCAATGTCTCATTTGGTCTGAAGCATGAAATGAATGCAAATTTATTTTCATTTATCACACTGTTGAATATTAATACTAATGCAATCCAATTTTTAGTGTCAAGAACTATTTCTGTGCTGATCAAAGCCTTCAGGAGAAAAGATGGGAGATCCTGGTGTATGCTCTGTGCCTCCTATGAGTGCCTTTTGCCTCCACAGTCTTGGGGAGGTAAATATTAAGAGGAAAAAAGAAAGTTTTAGAGCCAAAAGCCCTTCATATCAATCTTAAAAATAACTGACGATCTGGTCCACTGACATCTATCTAATGTTATGAACATTTACAAGCATCAAAATTTCACAGACATTAAAATTGTATATCCAAGCACAGAATTAGAACAATTCTGTTCTTTACCTTTACTGATGTGATGGAGATCTAGTGCAAGTTCTTCCAGACACGTTGTAATCTCAAGAAGGGACATCTTAAATTAATTATACAAATATCTGAAAACTACTTCCTATCTGTCTTCCACAAAATTCTTTAGCAAACCAGGTTAGAGTCATGGTTCTGTTTTCACTACCAAGAAAATGAAATGTCAGTCACAATATCTAGAAAAAATAATCCATTGAGTCTAAAAGAAGTCAGATTTGTCACCCATCTTGCCCAAATGGACTTAACTGCCAAAAGTAGTTTAATAAAAACATTAGATAGGTGTTCCTAGTGATGTTAAAATAAAATTAATTAATTAAAAATAATACAGATATAGCTCCATGCTTTTTGGTTTGAGGCTTGGGGGTTTTGTGTTGTCTTCTGTCTTGTGGATTTTGTGTTTTTTCATACTACACTAGACTGTAGTCACAGAAGATATTTTATGCATTTGACATCTGAGAGTTTCAACACTTGGAAAAGACAGCACTGATATTAGACTGCTTTGATAAATTTATGCCTGATATTATTTACTGTCAGTTTGTGATTGAAAAAGAAATTTTCTAGATAGAAAAAAATACCAGCCTTACAAACTCAACTATTTTTCCTTAAGAATTTAACAAAAATTTGTTCCTTTTTAACCTAATAATAAATTGTATACCTACTAAAGGTATGAGAGGCTTTGGGGTATGGGGGTGGTTGTTTGCTGTGGGTTTTTTTGTGCAATAAAATCCAAGAGAAAGGAAACATTACCTCAAATAAAATTTTTATTTAATCTGAAGCTATACCAAAATAGACTGCAGTTGAAATTTTCTTCTTTTGCACTGTAGTATAAAGAATTAGAGAAACGACCACACTATATTTCTGCTATGTGTGAAAGCTGCCCATTATCATTGGGATAAAGGAAGTGCATGGATTTATTTTCATTTAATCTTTTCATTTTCCATCCATTCTACTGCAGTCCACATATCCACCTGTTCTCCCTGTTCTACATACACACATAATAATCAGTGTGGAACTGATGATTTAAAGTCCACTTTATTTATTTTATTATTTATTACTTAATTTTTTTTTTTCTTTAGCTATATAATAGCCACAAGTGAAATTAAGCCCTAGTGGAATAATATGAGATAGTTTGGGGCAGGAGGAGAACAGGTGGGAGTGTGATTGTCAAAACTGCATTAGCACTACAAAAACCTTGCAATATTTCTTAAAATAAACTGCAAATATTCCAGCAGACTGGGCTATATTCCTTTTCACGGAGTAACTCATGTTTCTATTATAATGTTGATGAACTTTTGTTCCCCTCATTCTATAAAAACCACCTTTTTCTGTGATCTGAAATTACCTTCTCATGCACTGTGGCATAAATAACGTGATTTACCTGAGACTACACCAGAAGCCTGAAGCAGGGAAATTCACAGACCATTCATTCTGATTAAAGCAGCAGCCATTGAATAATCCCATCCTTTTCCTAAGTAGGTGCTGGCCAAATATTTTCAAACAGTTACACAGATTAATAAATAAATAAATCAGAAAAATAATAAATATAGAAAAATATAAACTATTTCTATTCACTGAATTTGGGATAACTCCATTTGTTTGGATAAAAACTTCAGCTGTTTAAAATCAGAGTTGCTCTACAGACCTGAGTAAAGCATAAGGCAATTCGGATTAAAGTTCCTAGGTAATGATCTCATTTTTCCATCGTTCAAGTATTAGCCCTGTTAGCAATGAATCCTTCATATCTGTGTTTTAATGATATTCTCAATTGAAAAGGTATTATGGACCTATTCCTTCAATTCTATGCAACCATGCTAATTTATTTAAAGGTAAAGTCTGGCCTAATGCTTCCTGTGACAGGAAATCAGGTTTCAGACGCTTGTCTCCAGAGCTGTGCCAGCTGGCCTTTTCAGATCACTATTCAAGGCTAAAATGCTGTAGTTCCTTGCTGGATTGAAAAGAAAAAGACATTTGGGAGAATGGGCCATTCAAAAAAAAAATAAAATTGAGATGATATTTTCTATACTCTATTTTTAATTAATAAAAATAAAACCAAAGAAAACAAAAATAAAATAAAGAAACTATCCCCCCACTAGATGTATGCAAGTAAAACTGTAAAGAAATGCTTTACTGAGAAGTTATGTCAATATGTTCATAATTTGTGGAGCTTTCCAACCAACTATTTTTCTTAGCTGAAAATGTTCAACCCAGCAAAAAATTGTGTGGAGGATTTCTTTCTTGTTAAATAAACCTGTGAACAAAGTAAGTCTTATGAGTGACAATCATATTTTCTATAATATTTGATGAAACAGTTGCATATAAGTTCTGATAAATATGCTGAACAGTTATCTTTTACAAGTATTTTTATTAAAAAAAGAACCAAAAAAAAAAAAAATCACAATAATAACTGCCATTGCTGCCCACGAGGAGAAATATCATAGCTGCTATCCTCTATGTTATCCTCTATACCTCTATCCTCTCCAAAATACTTTGCAAGTAGTTCTAAGAATTTAGCTTAAAATTACTCAAAAAATACTCTCAGGGCACAGGAAAAAATAAAACCAAAGACAAAACCAAAAATAAAACACCAAAAACTACCACCACCACAATCCAACCCAGACAAAAATAAACTGAAAAAAACACCAAAACCTAAAAAAAAACCCCAACACCCAAAACCAAGCAATCAAACCAAAATAAACCCAAACATTTTCTGTCCACAAGAAAAGATGAATCAGGAGAAGGGTGACTGAGGCCTGTTGGTGAGGTCTGGGAACACATAGCACTTGTAAGTTTCTTGGGCCTTTCCAGGAATGCTAGGAATGCTCATAGCCTTGATAATCAATCAGGTGGTGAAACATTCCCTGGGTGAGTTTAAAGTCCAGCATTGCTTTTCTTGAGACACTGGCTGCTCCTGCTTTCAGACTGTGGAGGAACAAGTGGTATGGGAAAGGCTTTGGGTGATAGGGTTTTAGGAGAAAGGTGTGAAAAATGGTGTGGACCTTCAAGGAGTCTGGAAAGTCTAGCAGGGAAGATATTGGATACATGAGCTCTATTTCATAATTGTCTGAACTCTAACTGAGGTCAAGTTTACCTGTTTAATGTGAAAAAGGATGTATTTGCCTTTACATAGCCTAGCACATTTTCTTGTTAAGTGTCCCTGCTATAGATAGCCTTTGTTATGCTCCAGTGAGGAGACCTGACTTTTATGTTATTTTTATCATTGTGGATGCAAGAGTGATTTGAATTAACTCAATGAGAGTTTAGTAGGTAACTGCAGTGGAGCAGGAATTCTCCACATAATTCTGTGTTAAGTTGTCCCTAAGCTAAAAATCCTTCCACACCACATCTACCATTCTGCATTTCCCTTGGACAAAAGCAGAAAATTTTAATGCAAAATCATTCCAATTAACAACTCCAATAATTTGCCAGCAACACAAGATCTTGCAAGTTCTCTTTCCCCACTGCCAGAAACAGAACTGTACACACAGAAATCACAGAGTGCAGTTTAAGTAGGTGGACTTTCACTGAACATTTCTTTAGGTTCTTTTATTGCTTCCCATGACTAGATGAAAGTTACTAACAGGCTGATTTCTTCAAAACAATCTGTAAGCAAGCTACTTGCAACAATGATAGATTTAAGAACATTTGTCATATAATTGCTGATTTGCTTTCATCTAAAATATAGTTTTAAAATTATGCTAGTAATAATCTTTGTTTAATGAATGTTTACTATGAATAAAACTGTTTTGTTTTCATTTTAGCTTCTTTTTCTCTTCATAGTACCAATTAGTTCTCCCTTATTATGGCTAGTCAGAGCTTTAGCATAGAAGTTATTCTTTTTCACTATGTGGGTAGAGACTGTATGAAAGGATGTGATTCTTGGTTTTGACTGGTATCTCTTGAGCACTACAATAATAATAATAATAATAATAATAATAATAATAACAATAATAATAATAACAACTAATAATAACTAATAACCAAATATTATTATTAATAATAATCAACTGATATAAAAGAATTCATCACAGAAAAGACAACTGTTAAACAAGAAGTTGTAGTTTTCAGAAATTTGCAATTAAGAACTGGAACACACCCCCACACCCCCTCATTATTAGATTATAATTTAAGATATTTATAGGTGATTTTACCTGACCAAATTTGCCTCCAATCAGGGCTGGAGCACCCTTCCTATGAAAGTAGTCTGAGAAAGCTGGAGTCCTATGATGATAGTCTAAGAGAGCTGGGGTGGTTCAGCTTGGAGATGAGAATGCTCCATGGAGACCCTAGAGCACCTTCCAGTACTTACAGGCATCCTACAAGGAAACTGGAGAAGGATTTTTTTTATCAGTCATGTAGTTATAGGACAAGGGAGAATGGTTTTAAACTGTAATAGGGTATGTTTAGATAAGAAAAAAATTCTTCACTTTGAAAATGCTGAGGCAGGGGTACAGTTGTCTGGAGAAGTTGTGGATGCCTCAGTCTGGAAATATTTAAGCTCATGTTGGATCAGGCTTTGAGCCTAGTCTAGTGGAAGGTGGCCATGGACTGATCCCCATGGCAAAGGGATTTGAACTAGATGGTCTTGAATGTCCCTTCCCATCTAAAGCCATTCTATGATTCTACGTGAAAAAGAATGTAAGAACAATGCAAGCATATATTGTACTTCCAGAATGGAAGACAAAACACTAACTGAATTCTTACTCGTGTGTCAGAGGTGTGCTGGTGCAAATGGCAGGACCTGAATGCCCAGATGTCAGGACCTAGTGCTGTGACTGTCCTTATAGCCTACATGCATGTGTGCATTTTCCCCTACATGAGGACCTGAAGGTGGTGTAAATAATAATGCTCATGTCTGTCCCTGCAGGCTACAGGGCTCTTTCTAGATGCCAGTGTGCAAAAGCACGCCTTACTTTGCAATTTCAATGCAAGGCACCATCTAAGCAGGAAATTTAATATCTCTATGATGAATAAATACTTGTTTTAAGATGTCTGTAACATTGAAGCTTTTTGTTTGAACTCTGTTTTACATTTTTTTTGCTTTACATTTTCTTCTGACAAATAGATATTCAGGAAGGAGGATCAAAAAAAGCCCAGCAAATTTACTAACTTGGTTCTGCTTTTCTAAAGCTACTGTTTCCTATGAGGTATATTTGTACTTGAACACCAAATACAGTGGACTAAACAACTTACTAATGCTCCTTGAGGAGACTTTGAAGGAATGTTGTTTTGATGGATTCACCCAGTATTTCTTGAAACACCATAAGGGTAGGTAACAACATTATATGCTAAAGTCAAAAATATTTCATCTTTTCAAAATTTTGAGAGGTGTTGAATAAAATGAAGGTGGAGTGGGTTTTAGTCAGTAAAGTAAGTTTGATCCATTTTACACACCCACCTAGCTACATCAGAAAGCAGATTCTTAGTATCCAGAGCAGAACTGTATGTGAAAAAATCCGGTAAAGTGACACATTTTTGGACCAGACTTGAGGTGTCTCAGTGGTATCCAGATCAGCTTTCCAATGTAGGAAGTTAAATGGCAAGTTAAACTTGCAGGCTTAGCGTTGATGACGGACAGTGAACGAACCCTGGCAATGCAGGACAGCCAAAATGAACACAGCCATATATTTGCAGCAGTGATATCAACATGTATTTTTACACTGTGGGTTTGCTGCACAAAATATTGCATAATAGGGCTGTGTAAATCCTCTCATTTTGCTCTCAAACTTTTGTTGCCGATGCTAGGAAGCGGACCTGTCTCAATACCTTGAGAGATCAAGTGGAAGAAACAAGCTCCTCCAGAGGAGGATTTTACTCCATCTCTTAATTGTTGTCTGCAGGAACTAATTCAGTTTTAGGCAAAGGTAAGGAAATCAGCCTCATAACTTAGCACCCAGATGCCTAAACAGCCCAAATAACATTTTTCATCTCAACCTTTCCCCATAAAGGTGCAATTTCTCATTATTATGCTATTTTCTGTTAATGTTGTTTGACCAATCTAGCAAAACCCTGTCCTATAACAAATTGTTCAACAAAAATTTACAGTACTCTATAAAGACAGTAGGTAGTTACATTTTATACAGGACTCAACATAACTGTTCTTACTTCTTCGTGGAAACTTGGTAGGTATTATCACTAGAGAAAGTGATGATAATTAGTCATGACTATTAAATATGTGCCCCAATTAAACCAAATTAAGAACAAAATCACCCCTAAACACTCCTTTCAAATCAACGTTCTCCTTTTTTTTTTTTTTTTCAATAAAACTCCTGGAACTGACTGAACTATGCCACTCAAGCTATAATGAAAAAAGAGACACTAGGAGAAATCAAATGATTTGGTTTTATTATGGCACCTCTGATCAAATGATCAGTAGAGAATGGACTTCTCAAACTTAATTTAGATACATTCCTTCTCATTCCCCTTTTTCAAATAGCTTCTCTGCCTAGGAAGCAGCAGCGTAACACTGCCACCCACTGCTCCACTTCACACAGGTAAAAGCACCAGGGTAAGTAGGTAAATGTTCATGAACAATCATGTCTTTCCAGGTACAGCCATGACATCTTTATTAACTCCTGAAAGCTCCTCAGGGTAAGCTGGGCAGGCTTTGTTTACTTTGTTTTGAGACAAATGGAATACGATCTTCACCTGCTGCAGTAAACTGGCTTGGAGCAGTACAGTATCTTGGTGTGTGGGGTTCTGCTTACCCCCTTTCAGGTGTCACCCTCACCTCTACGGCTGAACACAGCAGTGCTTTGCTGCAGAGAAACCCTTCCGCTCAGTTATCTTCAAACAACAGGCAATCGCTCCGACAGGCACCAACCTTATCTAGCATATTTAGACAAGGAGAGCTTCTGCTGTGAAGCTATATAGCATGACACAACAAGCAACATTTCAGTGAAACCGAAATACTTACTTCTCCAAACTTCTCATTCTATCTGTCTGAATCACTGCATTTGCATATTTTACATTCACTTGAAGGAAATAAATACTTTTGCATTTCTTTTATCAAAATGACATTTCTTTCACTTTGCTGAAGCAGAAATCATTAAAATTCTACACAAAAGCTCATGGATGTTGTTTGTTTTTAGTTATTTATTAGTTGGAAGAAAGACTAGAACCACTTTAAAGTCCAAACAGTATGCTTTTATTTATCTTAAATTGCTATGTTTGCATGTGGTTTTAAATCATGCGTTCACTTCTGTTTAAAATTGCATTCAGACTTGGAGTTACAGTGTCAAAAGCCAAGTAGAAATCTTGCTGATTATGTTTTTCGTCCGGTTTCCAAAACCCTTCAATCACCACTGGCATTCAAAGTGCATGAGGCATAAGACATAGGACATGAGGTGCTGCAGTGTCAAGATATTAGAAATTACTGCAAGATTTTCTCATTTGAGCCCACACCGCCATACCAGCTTCAAGACCTTTTGATATTTATAAATAATAAAGAGGAAAATTACTAGTTTTGCTCTCAAATACTCAGCAAATTACTAAGCACTGCTTTCACTCATGTAAAATTAATTCACAGGCTTGGTACCTGGCATTACTTTGCTATAAGAAATTGCATTGTATCTCACATGCATTGAATATAGGACTTAAGGAAAAAAAAAATCAATAAAAGAAATTAAATATAGCCAGCCTCCCTCAAACAATAAAAATCAATGCTGTGTTATCAGGTACCTAAGAAGCAGGTTTATTTTCAACATTAATCTGGATAGTAGTTTCATGATAATTGATTTTTTTATACTTAAGCTGTCAAAAACTATAATAAGCAATGATTACTTGTTATTTTCCAAATTCCTAAAAGAATTGAGTCTATGGCAATTGTGGATTGTTTTTTTTTTTCTTTCCCTGTCTTTCTCTGGAACTTAGTTTTGTCACTGAAACAATTACTAATGTTCCTTAAAGTAATGAAAAAATTGAAAAATAAATGGCCTTAAATACAACTGATTTACAGCTGGAGTAAACTCCTGTTTGTCAGAAAAAAATAAGGTAATCCTATTTACATTGTTTTGATTTGTAAACACTCTTGCAACTGTTGTCTATGACTGAAATAAATGTTACATTAAACATTAAATATTACATTTTCATTAAATGGAAAATTACTTTATCTTTAAAGAAAAAAAAGCTAAAAACTCACCTATTTTGACCAAACATTATTTGTCTTGCACTGAAACAGAGCACGTCTACTACCTGTGCTGTAGCAAAATAGGAGGGTGAGAGAGAGGTATTTTCATTAAATTTTTCTATGGGAATTCTAAAATTTTGGGAACCTTAGAAAAAAAAAGAAATATTAATTTTGATTTTTTTATTTTTCCTTTTTAATATATTTACAGACGAAGAATGGAAGACTGGACCATTCTGTAAATAATATCATTGCATGCAGTCTAGAAATATAGGAGGTAAATATAAATCTGGATGCAAATTAGCAGCAGGTTATTTCAGATTGAAGACATACCATCCTGTTTCAGGTCTTAACTTCAGATTTCAGAAGGTCAGTGGAGGGAAAAAAAAAAATAAAAAATAAGGGTTTCTTTACAAAATCTAAAACTACTTGGTTAAAATATAAAGTTTTTGTGGTTATTTTATACCAGCCTTATCCTATAGAACCATGTGCTTAAGGAAAGAAAAATATTATCTAGAGAGTAATGAACAAATAAAACAATCTTTACACTGTTTTGATTTATTCTGACAAGCCACACGTAAAGTTCATTCTAGTTCCCCAGGACGAATCAGAGCAGTAATAGTTGTACTTATCCCAGGCAATTTGTAACAACGCGAGAGGTTTATTAACACAAACTTGCTTTCCAGAAATAGCAGTGGCAGCTGGAGCAGCAGCCAAGTTTGAGCTGGCAAAATTAACCTAGCAGAGAGGCATCCACCTCCCCCTTTCATAGATAGCATCAGCATCAGCATTGGTAACCCCGCACACAACATCTGATCACATTTATTGTGAGACTGACATTGATGAAGACAATCTAGAAGGTGCTATGGCATAATACTGATATGGAGTTCTGCCCCAGATAAAAAAAAGGGGAAGACACATAAATTCCTCTGTAAGCGTTGTATTTTGCTTGTTATGATCTTTGGGATGAAGCGCTACCGACTATTTTTTATTATTGAAGAGATAAAGCAATAAGATGAAGAAGACAAACAAGAGGTTTTTAACTCCAGCTCTCTACTCAACTGTGAAAGCACTCTTCAGTATGTTTAAATCATCTATTGTCCATTCTTGCTTTAAATGTCTCAAGCTTTGAAGTTTTCAAGACCTGCCATGTAAAAATATTCCATATTTCAATACCAAACTCTATTTAAACATTTTATTCACTCCTACTTTTTCTTCAGACATGAAGCTTAAATCTCTCATTTTCTTAAATTTCAAAATTATTCATAATTTTCCTTTTGTACTGATTACAGACTTATGCTAATAAGTTTTTTCCCTGTTTCAGCTAGCACAGAAGAATTTCTATGATGATCTCTCTTATTTAGCTTTGTGATTCAATTTGTATTTTTTAATACATTTTTGATCCCATCTATTTTAAACATTGTTATATTATCACCTTCCTCTTCAATGTTGCTAAAGTATAGTATTTCTTTAACTACCACTACATTTTAAACTTTTCTATTCACTGATTGTTTCTGACTTCATTTTTTTTTTGGTTGGTTGGTTGGTTGGTTGGTATTTTCGTTTTATTTTATTTTATTTTTTGATATTTTTTTGTTTGTTTATTTGTTTTGTTTTGTTTTTTGAATGGTCAAAAAATTCATCACTACCTTTCTGGCAAAAAGATGCCAAAAGACTCAATCAACACTGCAAGCCAAAGATATGACGTAGGTTATAAATCTTTGTAAATAATAAAGCCAAATAAACAATGCATGTTACCACTGACATATTCTAGTATTTAAATATTCTCTTTATTAAAAGATCATGGAATAGTCATTAAATGTAAAGTTTTTCATGTTTTGTTTTTCTATTTATTTGATCCTCTCTGATGTGCAGGGAATTATATTTTGATAGCACAAGTTAGAAGTCATGGGATTTCTCTTTGAATTGAACACACTTTTTCAGCTGAGATGAAAATGTTTTGCTTTTGACATTATGTCCTCTTGCTGTGCATTCTTCATGTTAGACATTGCTGCCATTATTGCACTATAAGTCGGATGTTTGCCCTGTAGAAAGAGCAGCAAGAAATTTTTCTGATGATGACTCACTATATGATATAATAAAATGCACTAGCAGTGCAGGAGGTTATTGATTTCAATGGTTTTAAAATAAAAAGGAAGAAAGAAATCAGAAAATGGGGAATCACTCCTTAGATGAAAGGCATAGATTGTCAAGGGCAGATGTGCAGACTTTGCCAGGAACCACAGAAAATCTAAAAGACCTTGCAGAATATTCTCCATTTATTAGTCAACATTCTTCAGCGTTCTAAAACTCAGACTCTCAAAAGACAGGCCTAAGGCCTGTATGAGTAAAAACAAACAAACAAACAAAAGCCCAAAAATAAAACAAAACAAAACAACCCCCCAAAACTTCAGTGCATTCTTCTATATTTTTCATATTTTCACACAGTTATTTGTCACCATGGTGTCTTGGGACCCCATCCATCAGCAGAGATCCTTTGTGACAGGCCCTTTATACCTGCACACAACAGTAAGAGCCAGGTCTAGCTCTGAATAACACTCAAAATAAGATGTGTTGCAATGCCACCTTCTAACATTATTGCACCAATCATAGATAACATAAGCTGTAATGTTCAGTTCAAGCAAAGGGTTAGAAGATGGAAGTGTTTCATTGCTTAAGAGCAGTAAAACCTCCGTAAAATCCAGCATCACCTCATTTGGTTTGACCTCACAGTGCTTAAAAAAGTAGAAACTTAGTATGAACAGGTAGTACTTTCACAATACAAGGGAATCACTTATCAGATATACTGAACATTTTCTTTAAATACATGCAAGTCTGAAAGGTTAAGTGACAAGGTTAAGTGTCTAGTTTTGCACTCTTTTTGTTCCTAGTATGCTCTGAGGTTTTCCCTAATGATAGGATTAAATATGGTTTCCAGCTGCAAACACTTGTTTGTCGTTCCCTGTAGGTTAGTCTCTATATTTTGTGCTTATCACAAACAAAGAGGAAATAACTTCCTCAGTCTTTGAGAGTCTCTTAAAATGCACACACTTTGGGGAAATCATATTTTCGTGAAGGAAATGAAGCATGACCAATCACACAAAACGTGAGAAAATCCCTTGATAGGTGACCTTTGCCACGTGTAAAAGAAGCTGTTCAGTGGTTGAGGTTTCATGGATTTCATGCATGAAAATCAGATTTTCTGGCCACCAGTGCTGTTCAGTAAATAAATAATCCATCATTGTGTCAAACAGTAGAAACACGAAGATACTGGCTTTGCTAACTGAATAGGGGTTTTTAGTCAGCAACTTATGCAAACCCTACATTTTGTCTTCAGGAGCTGTACATGTCTTTCTTGCAGTGTTCAGTTTTCATTACTTGAACTTAGGTTATTCATGTTTAGGATAAGTGTGAAGGAAGTTTGTGGTGGGGACTAGATCCCAGTTTAACTGTATAAAACCAGATGCACATATATAAAAAACGAGTAACAAATAATCGTACAATACACTCTGAAAATGTTTTTTGGAGCCTTTCACAAGGGGAAGAAATTCATCTGCATTGCACTGTTTTATAATAATGGTAGATACTTGTCTGAGGTATGCTAGAGCACAGACAACATCCTCAACACAAAGTCTAGGTTTCACATCAGTGTGTGAAGTCAATTTGCATGAAATAGTAAAATATAATTTTCTCATATCTATTTCATAATTCCTCACCAAAATTTTATTTGGTGTTCACAATTTTTCTCCTTTATATGTAGAAGATAGTCTTCAATGTTGGATCTAGCAAAAGTTGCACTTATGCTTTTTCCCTTTTCTTTCATTTTCTTTCTTTTTTCTTTTTAATTTCAATATTCTTTTTCACAACAAAACTGTAAGAAAACAGGTATTTAGCATGAAATGACTGCACAACTGAACTTTAGGAATCAATAATAACTCATTGCATAGTTCTTTTTATTCCTTAGACAGGAAATTATCTATATTAACTTTAATTTTGTTTATTTAAAGAATATTTAATCTCTTGAAAGATTTGGTCTAATATCTAAGATTCTAATTCCTTACTTTATTTTGCACAGTTTTAATTGCCACTCTTATAAAACCGAGAAACTTTATTATGTGGCAAAATTCTTAACTCCTTAGAGCTCATTATTGCAATTAACAGCACACTTTTCCCACCCACCTTGTGGTTTCTCTGGACAAAGGGTTGCCATGATTTCTTCAATCCACCACATAACTGCTCCTTACTGCTGATATTAAATAAATAAATAAAATATATATAAATTATAAATGAAATTTTTAATTTTTCTCATGACATGACGTTTTTCATTTCCTACTTGTGTGCTTTAGGTCTGAGGAACAAGACTTATTTATCCAGTTTGCAGCTCCTTTCTGTCTATCAAACACTACTGCAGGTGGCTTACTGTGCTCACTTATTTTAATATGCTGAGGTTACTGTACTGATTTTAATATGCTGCAGCATGGACTCAGTATGGCTTATCAAGAATAACAGATGTGATCTAAAGTCCCATTAAAATGTATTACTAGTACAAATCCATTAAAATGCATTACTAATATAAATCCATGTAATTAGATGTAAAAAAATAAGTTAAAATAGTACTTATGTGTATTTTTGTTGTACTCGTCCTAGAGCAAATTAATTTTTTTTTCAGAGTTGCAAAATTTCCTGCATCTTCTTTAAAATTCACACTACTTTAGCACTCCAATATGTAAAGATTTATTAGGCTTCTCCTTAGTACACATCAGACTTACTAAAAATTCACTGTTGTCTTCCATCTCTGGATCAAGTTAAATTATTTTGACAGAAGAAATATTGGTTAATTTGTTTTCATAATCTTATATATCAAAATTTTAAAATGTCCTAACCATTCGAATATTTATTGCCACAGTTTTTCTTTTTTATTGCTTACTTATACCGAGAGATTGTATCAAGACAAATATTAGAATCAATTTGTGCATTTGTGCATGTACACACAAAAACACTGAATGTTTTATCGAGATTAGTCCATCCTGTTGTGAAGATCAAGACAAAAGATTTTCTGATACTGTTGGTATATATGTTTGCAGAGAGGACAACAACTTAGATCTCTCCCTGCCTACTTTTTCCCACTTCTGTCCTCTGGTAGTTCTGGTAGACTTCTACAAAGTGCAGAAGTGAGTGACAGATTTCACAGAGATGACTCAGCATTCCCTAGGCATTTCTTCAGACTTAAAGGAAACAACTCATATGCTTTTTTCTCCCCTTTGTAATAAAATTCTGAAAAGTACTTCATTATTATTTGATGGGTTGTTGAGGAAGCTGCTTGATTTTTATTGTGACTGAAAGTAGCAGTGGGCGTACGTTGTATGAATGTAAACAGCATGACTTTTTTAATAGGAAAAAAGAACGCAAGCAAGTAAAATGAAACAAACAACGAGAACTTGCTCAATGGTAGGATCTAGACTTCAAAAGTTGTCACTGCCATAGTGTCATGCTAATTGAATATAATAAGGCAACACTTGAGAACTATTTTTCTGATATTTTCATCTATTAGTTAGATTTCTAAAACTTTCTCCTTTGACATGTGGATCAACTCTTTTATTTATCAGGCAGCACAATGAAACCCCAGCCTGCTGTTTATTACAGAAGATGAAATGTGTAGTCATTTCTTACAAAGCAGCCATAGTTCCCCAAACTTCTGTCTGTATATAGACATATTTATTTATTTATTTATTTAATTATTTGTGACATAAAAAGATTCTTGAGAGATTCTCTAAGTGTAAACTGGGTGTGGGATTAATTTAACTTAAGTTTAGACTTAATTAAATTCTAGTTAAGTTTAATTAAGGTCTAATTAAAGTTTAGACAAATTAAAATTTGGAGTTTTGACTCCAAAGTTTAGATGTCTAAAAGTCTGGTTAATGATAGGTCAGTCATGCTAGACAATCCTTATAAAACTAGTAGAGAAAAAGAGACCTAAAATAAAAATGATATCTCTTTTATTTTAGACAGCTATTTTGTCATGAGGATAATGCAAAAATTGCTAAATGCTCCTGGTTATGCCATTTCTGTTTATTGGAAAGAAAACCCAAGTTGGCTGCTTTAGAGTCAGATGGTTAACTTCAGATATATAGATTGTCTGAGATTAATCCAATCAAAACTTTAAAGGCCTGAATGACTTTAAATGTCCATTCAACGTGTACATACAACTGAGCTGACATTGCAATTTGAACCTTAGTTTTATCTTCCTGATTAAGGACACCTGCCTTCAGAGTACAGTCATCCTACATTGCTTTAATAACCTAGAGAAATACATATCTCCCAAAAGGAGTAAATAATATATATATTTATGTGGACCAACCCTTTCTTTGGAGACATCTTTCTCATTAGCAGCTTTAAAAAGAATTAAACTTAATTTATTTTAGAATGCACTCTGAAGCTGAGAGAAATGAATACACAGGACCTGGGCTTTAGCCAAACATGAGGGTGAAGAGAAACCAGCTGTTTACATCCACTCCAGAGTCCCTTCTTTAGCTAGCAGTGTCAGCAAAGTTCCTATCACCATTTCACTGGCAACAGTGAGCTACCTACCCTGCCCGACACTTACTGCTCCTCTCATCAAATGCACTGGGCCCGCACTGCGCTCTGTAGATTCACAACTCTATGTGGGCTCTTGGTGTCGGCGTCTGCCATTCTTTTGCACACCCTCCAAAGGCCTGGAAGCTTCTGGGGATGCAAAATCATTGTTGCACATCCTCTGTCTCCTGTCAAGTCTTCACTCAGCGGCAGTGAGGAAGGCTGTGGTAGATGGGCCAGAGGAGATGGGTGTTGAGAGGCTGCTGCTGACAGAAGCACAGCTTGCTCTGAGCACTGCTGCTCTTCCTTCCCCTTTCCTTCATCTCCTCCACATCAGGGTGGCTACTGTCTCCCCATTTCTAGCAGAAAGATTCAATACCACACTTCCCACCTACTTCCTCCGCAGGCCTAAATGCAGCCAACTGTTGTTGCTGTCAATTGCTGTTGTTTATTTTGTTTTACAAAAAAAAAAAAGTTCTTAATCTGATTTTAAAATGTTAATATATATTTTTATTAAGCCACCAATATTTATTTTTATTAAGCTTATTTTGTGAACAAAATAAGACATCACTTTTCATATGCTTTCATTTCTAATAGAATATGTTCATTTTTTGTTGTTAAAAATTTAAAAAATCCTTTTTTTTCTCTACCCTATGACTGTGCTGAAAATTATTCATATGGAAAACATGACATAAGACAGCTAAAAGGAGAGGAATTTAATTGCTTACTTTTATTACATGTACTTCAAACAATTAACTTGAGTTTTCCTGACAAATTTTGCTTACTTTTATTATATGTACTTCAAACAATTAACTTGAGTTTTCCTGTCAAATTTCTTCCTTTCTCCATCTTCCACAAAAATATCTCCACACTACTATTATAGAAGTACTTACAAATGAAAAAGAAAATTCGCTAATATTAGTTGCTGAGTGGATAAAGTGTTAAAAGAAAAGAAACCTCCTCTTATAAGCGTTGAGCAACCATCCTTCATAAGGAGCAGTTTATATCTTTCTCCATTTTTGATAGTTTCAGCTTTGAATGCAGCTATGACTATAGTACTAATTTTGGGATTTCCATTCAAGCTTTTAAAAAATTCTAATTTAAATTAGAAAAAGCATACACTTCCTTCTAGAAATTGTAGGATATAGCTCATTCAAATTATACTTTTTTTTGCTATTCTGGTCAAATTTTGTTTACGGATAAACTAGTGACATTTTACTCCTGTGGGTTGACTTGATAAAAACACTTGAGAGCAAGGCTTCTGTAATAAAACCTCGTAAGATGTCTTGCCTTAATCAAATATAACCAGATGTTCATGTGGAGGGCAGAAGTAAAGCATTGATGGACTTTTAATATAATTTTCAATGAAGATTATGAATTTCAAGATTCAAATTCTGATTATGTTTTTATGCAGAAATCCAATTTGGCTATCTCTGTAATAGATAAAGCAGTCAGTAAAACTAAACTGTCTGAAAAAAGTCATGAATTATGCTAGCTGGGATGGATCCACCAGGATCATTGAGTCCAACTCCCGGCCCTGCAGAGCACCATCCCCAAAAGTCATACCAGGTACCTGTGATTGCTGTCTAAACAGCTCCTGAACTTGGGCAGGCTTGGTATTATGATCATTTCCCTTGGGAGCCTGTTCCAGTGCTCAGCCACCATCTAAGTAAAAAATCTTTTCCTGATGTCCAACCTAAACCTCCTCTGACTCAGCTTCAGGCTACTTCCTCAGCTTCTGTCATTGGTCTTGAGAGTGGAGAGATGAGTGTCTACCCCTCCCCTTCCCCTTGTTAGGATGTTGAAAATCACCATGAGATCCCCCTCAGTCTCCTCCAGACTGAACAGACCAAGTGACCTCAGCCACTCCTTAAAAAGCTTCCCCTCAAGTCTCTTCAGCATCTTTGTTGTCCTCCTTTGGATGCTCTCTAACACCTTGATGTCTTTTTTATGTTGTCACACCCAAAACTGCCCCCAGCACTTGAGGTGAGGCTGCCCCAGCTCCGAGCAGAGCAGGACAATCCCCTCCCTTGCCCGGCTGGCCATGCTGTGCCTGATTCCCCCCCAGGACAGGGTTTGCCCTCCTGGCTGCTTTGCAACAGCACCATCAAGATCTTTGAGGATTTTTGGACGACTCTCACCAGGCTCCATAGATTCATAAGGATCCATCTGGAGCCACAGGTCCCGCAGAAGATCAGGGATGACTGGAAGTTGATCAATCTCACAGTCATGGTTCTCCATCTCAGGGCACTGAGACCCCCTTGGTCTGTCATCTGTGTCGAAGACAAGACAGAGGCAAAGAATGTGTTAAACATTTATGTCACCGTGTCAGGTGACCATCCTCATCCTGTAGTGGGTGGATACTATTTTTGCACTGTCTTTTCCTATTAAAATATTCAAAAAACTGTTTATTGTCCCCCACATTTCTGGCCAACGTAATCTACAATTGATCTTTGGTTATATTTCTGGAATTTTCTCCCTGTAGAATCATTATGCTAAGCAATTCTGCAACATAAAATATTCTCTTATTTAAAAATATTTTGTGTGGATCCAACTTTGGACCAATGAAGGTTCATTTGTAGGACATTGTAACATTAATTTAAGAAAGAAAGAATAAAAGAGTTAATTGAGATATTCTTATATATTTTGTCAGAGTCCAGCAGTATAGCTGGAATGGTGCCAAGACATGCAAGCATTTTGCAAGCATTTGTACCAGAACTGAAATATAATCCAAGTAAATAAACATTTGCCTCCCAGGAATATTAGGAGATGAACAATTAGTCACATAACTGCAGTTAGACCCACGGGTGCAATTCGGAGAGTCTGCATAGCCATACTCCACTAAAAACCCCTCATCTAAAGGAGAACTTCAGGAATTTCCTGTAGTTTCACTGCATGGGACTTATGAGAAAAAGCTTTGATGAAGTCTGTGTGAGGAGGAGATCCTCTTCATAAATGACTGGGTAAAAGATCCTGAGATATCCTAAATATTTTTAGAGGATCTAAATTCAAAATTAAGCTAAATCATGATGGGGATGCAGCCTCAATATGTCTAGATGTATCCTGAGAACAGGTCTGCCCTTCTTAAATTCTCCTTTTTAGATCTAGGAAGATGTGTCAATCTTGCATTTCCATTTATTTACAGTGTCTGATATCAGCATTTATTTTAGCTTTTCTAATTCCTCTAGCCGGACAGCTGAGAAAGCAGATTCTATGTTGTTCCTCCTCCCAAAAGCCAAGGAATTACTCTGAAATCTTAATAAACAGCTGAAACCTTATAGTTCAGGAAAAAACAAAGATCTTTCAGTAAACAGAGACATGTTTTCTTGAAGAGACCTTGTCACTGATATCAGTATTAACAAAATAAATCTTGCTTACTCCTGTCAGCCTTCAGCAGCGGAGCACTGAATTCACTCTATTCCAATGGAAGACATGGAAGTAGCAAATCTGGAGCAGTTCTGTTCTTCTGAAACAAGCAAGCAATCCTCTTCTCTGAGTAAAAAACTATCTGAATGGGCAGGCCCAAAGAGTGGTGGTGAATGGAGCTAAATCAGTGCCACTGAACATTTTTATACACAGGTGTTATATGACCCATTCCTGGAGGTGAAACTAACTGAGGTTCTTTCCATCAGTGTGGACTACAGTGAAAAAACACTGAATGACCAATGTTTACACACACACACATTTGTACATATACATATGGGTGGCTTATTTTAGAAAAATCTAGTTGCAGTGAAAAGGAGGCTTGTAGTCATTTTGGCTATTATCTATAGAAACATAACAATATAAAGATATCACTTCAGAAAATATACAGAGGAAAAAAGAAAGGGTAGGAGTAGATAGTGGAAAGATATCACTACCCAGAGACCCAGCAACAAGACTGGATTTTTGCAATTTACCTGTCCATTGGTCATTGAAGACCTGATCTGTTGGGGGTTGGGAATGGGTTATAATATATATTCAGGTTCAGGTGGGAGCATCCAACTTCCCCTTGGGGGGACGTTTCACACTGTATGTTGCAACACTGTGGATCATGTGCAGCCATCTGGTGGAAGGCCCCAGAAATATGTCTGAGGGCACTTTAGGTGTCTTTGACATGTTTATGTCATCTTCTGAGACACGACAGCTTCTCATATAGCTGAGCCAGTTATTCCCCATCAGAAGGGATGAATACCTTCAGGCCCATGTGTGAATGTCCTGATACCCTCCCTGGAGGGGACTTTTACACTTAACCCAATTGTGTAAGGGAGGACATCATCATGATGAAAAACATTAACCTACCTCTTCAGGACCTGTTTCTTATCAGTCTTCTTCCCCACCTGGCTCAAAACACAGCTTGCTGCTAAACAAAAGTCAATTTGTCTGTGGTTGTCCTCCCATGGTAGATTCCCACTCCCTCTGCACCTGGGCTGTTCCTGTGCAGATCAGAGAGGTTTTGTTACCACACACCAAAAACTCTCCTCCCTCTCCTCTGTTTCAGGGTGCAAATCTGGCTTAGCAAAACACCCTGCCTCTTTAGCAAGTAGAAAATTTTTTGAGTCATTAACCCTTAACACTTCTGTCTCTCTCCACAGGCTTACTTTAAACTGTTATTTTATTGGGTAAAAAGTCAGTCAAAGAATCTTCACTTTCACTGTTTCAATTCCAGACATTGCTGGGGTTTATTGAGAATGGAGAATTTCAATGTATTTTGATTGACTTATTTTTAAAAAAAGATGAGTAGTTTCAATTTAAGTGTTCAGCCAGCTCAGGATTCACCATAAACACTAAACATTAAAACTGAAATGATAGTAGGGCACAGAAGAAAATATTTGAAGTTAGAAAATATAAAACATGGGTAAGAACATTTTTATGCATCATTTCACAAATATAACATATAATCTCAGAGTGATTTCTGAGACCATCGTAGATGTCCAGCTCCCAAAATTTAATTTCTGTGTCTTCTAATATATAGGTCTTAGTGCAGACTCACAAAAATGTACTAATGGGTTTTCAAGCCAACATTTGTTTTAGTAAAGAAAATCTCTGAATGCTCAGAGAGCACACAATACCCTTATATTCTTGGACTGAGGTAGTTCTGAAGAAAAAAAATTGCTATTGTGAGATGAAAGTTTCCTTTGTTAGAGTGATCACCAGATATTTTTAAAGTACTGAGGAAGTTGTAACATTACATCAGGATGTGATGACAGGTGATGATATTCTGTTTGTCCTGTGCTGTATGCTGCTCTTATGTTCTGGAGAGTGCACATAAGTGCACAAAGTTATGCATGTAATAGGTGAAGAACTGATATTTGTATAAGTAGAGCTTTCAGCTGTTCTTATTCCAAAAGTTGCTTTAAATCTAACTGGCAGAAGTAGCAACACATTCTTCTATGACGGCCATCAAGTCACAAGATAGTCTTTAAAAAGTGGTGACTCAAATCCAACAACATCCATAACAGATAAGAGAGCAGTCACTCCATAATGTAGGCGGGATGTCAGTGAAGAGGTTAGTGTTTTTGTTACCTTTATGTTTTCCAAAGCTCTTGTGAGATTTAATAGTGCCCCAAACCAAGAAAGCAATTCTCCATTAAAAACGTTACTGAACACACAGCTCTGGTATCCTGAGATTAAGCGACAGTGGAGGGATAGGAAGGGAGAAAATGTTTTGAAATTAATCCAATATCATGTAATTGAAAACTTTGACTGAAAAAATATTCAAATTTTATTTTTCATATTTTTTATCACTGCAGTGATTTACAAAGCTTCAAATGCCCACACATCCACTAAGCCAGAGCATTTAAAGAATCTAGGCTTGCATGGTTTTAAGCTCTCTGACTTTGAATATAAGCTTTGAAGTCATGCCAAAAGCCAACTGCAGCAGAGCTCCTTTAGAACTGAATTCCTGACACTGGGATTAGTGTTGGGTGTGTGGCATGCGTAATGATAATCTTGACCACATTTGCTGTATACAGCCATCACACATGGTGCCTCTGAGTCAATAATTCTCCTAAGATAAGATTTGGAACTTTTTTAGTTTTTACAGATTAGTGATTTGGACACTGTCCATTCTGCAAAGCCAGCTTGCCTAATAACATGACATTTTTCCATAGGACAGGAAGATTTCTTAAACATTCCTTTAGTTAATTCCTGTTGAAAAGTTATTGTGGAAGCCTAAGAAAAAAAATTAAAACTAAAATGCCTCACATATAGGTTATAACCACAATTAATTGTATTCTCAAAATTCTTCCATTTCTAAATATATTAGAGCTTCAGTGTTTTATTTACATAAAAGCTTAATATTTATGTCAATAAAAACTGTTCACTTCATAAAAAAAATAAACTATCATACCACTTCATCTATGTAGAAGCACACAGTCAACATGCCATAATTTTTTTTTTTATTCTGTGTGAAGAGAAGAGCATATGCCTCTGCTACAGTGAAGAGCATATGCCTCTGCTCCTGAAAGCTTTGGGAATAACACAGTATGCCAGAGGTAAAGAGGAAATCACACACAAGTTTGTGATTCAGCTTTTTTTTTAAAGCATGTTTACGTGTGTCTTTCTAACAGAAGTCTCCTACCCTGAACACAGAAAGGTAAAAAGCATTTCCACTGAAATTAATGGAGCAGAATCAAGCTGTTCTAGTTCCCCAGGAAAAAAAAAATACTTATTTCACTCAAACATTAGTCACTATGAAAGAACAGATAATTTACTTGAAATATGGAACTCTGAAAATGCATTCTTCATCCTGGCTAGATGATTTCATTTAACTTTTATGACATGATTAGTCATCCTATCGTGATGCAGCACAATGTAACTAAGCACATCAGGCATTTTAGATAAGAGTTGCCTTGCAGATAGAGATGTTGGTAATGTTTTCAAAGCACACTTTGTCTTGAATGTGGGCATAGATTACACAAAGACAAATATCAAAAAATGGTATATGTATTCTAGGCATTTTGAACCCTATATGTAAATTTTCCCACACCTCAAATGATATTACAGCCCTACATTTAGAAAGTATAGAGACAGAAAAATCCACAATTTAAATATTGAATCACCAAAACTAATTTTTAAAAAATTTTTGGCCATTATATTTCTAAATTTCCATATTCTATGAAAATTGTTTATTAGACTTTATTTAACACTGATATATACATTGTGATATAATTGAAATACTACTGCATACGTGAAGACTGGAAAATACAGTATGTACAATAAAAAAAATTCTGTAAAAAAACCATTAATCACATAGAATTCTATGCCCTGGCCACAAAAAAATCCCACAAAATCTAAAACATAAGTTTCAATTTAAGAGAAGCAAGTTAGACATATAAATAAAAAATTACTTGATACTCAGAAGCTATGTTATATCCTGTTCCTTCCACATAACCATAACAACCCATTGTCTAAATTTGACTCTGAATTTCTGAAGCAAACGCAGAAGTGCTGTGTTACTACATCTTAGAATATGTGATGGGTAAAATAATATGTTGAGAATTATGAGATTCTCCATAAATAATAAATGCCACATTTTTTTAAAAATTAATTAACATTTGTGAAATTATATTTTTATATTATATTTTTATAGCTACCCTCTCTAAAGTATGTTGGAGGGTTTTTTTGTTTTGATGTTCTAAAATTTGCTGATAGAATTGCACTATTAAATTGAAACATTTAATTTTTTGCTACTCACACTTTCCTGAATTAACTATCATAGGGAATGTTAGACATGTTACAAAAATAAGTAAAACCCCCAAAACCTAAAAATATACAAAGCTAAATATTTTTATGTATGATACACAACATATTAAATATCACCTCCATTTTGCTAAATCAGTGCCATTTGTGTAATGGATTACATTAGTATTTTTATGTGTGCCTATGTTTCCAAGAGTAAAACAGTGTGAAACCAGAAAAAAAAAAGCATGCTTTCAATAATTTCCTGATAAAAACCCAGAACCTATGGAAAAATAATGGTTATAGACTGCATATACATTTTCTGTTTATAAAAGATGCCAAAAATTTAAATTAGTTAGCTATACTATTTGTTCCAGGTTTATTCCATTTCATGGTCTTTATGGTATATTGCAGTAAAATATTTACATGTCTTAATTAAGAATTATTGTGTTTTCATCATAAGGAAAAAAGGAAGCAGCATTATATTTACAGAATCATAGAATGCCTTGGATTGGTAGGGAACTTGAAGATCAACTGTTGCTTCAACCATCCTGCCATAGGCAGGAACACCTTCCACTAGACCAGGCTGTTCATAAGTCACATCCAGACTGTCCTTGAACTCCCCCAGGGATGGGGCATCCACAGCTTCTCTGGGCAACTTGTTCCAGTGCCTCACCACACTCATAGTAAACAATTTCTGCCCAACATCTAACCTAAATGTGCTCTCTTTCAGTTTGAAGCTATTCCCTGCATTCCTATTACTGCATACCCTTGTGAACAGTCTCTCTTCATCCTCCTTGTAAGGCTCCCTTCAGGTACTGAAAAGTTGCAATTTGATCCCCTTGAAGCCTCCTCTTCTTCAGGCTGAACAATCCCAGTTCTCTCAGCCTTTTTTCATAGGAGGAACCCTAATAATCTTGGTGTCCCTCCTCTGGACTCACTCCAACATATTGATACCCTGCCCTGTGCTGGGAGCAGGACGCAGCACTGCAGGTGGGGGCACACAGGAGTAGCATAAAGGAACAGAATCCCCTCCCTTTCCCCGCTGGCCATGCTGCTTATGATGTAGCCCAAGATAAAATTGACTTTCTGGGCTGGGCTAGCACATTGCCAGGTCACAGCCTGCCTCTCACCCACCAGCACCCCCTTATCCTTGTTACCAGGGGTACTCTCAATCTGTTCATCCCCCAGTCTGTCATAAAGCCATGGGTTGCCCTGACCCAGGTGCAACAGCTTGCACTTGGTCTTGTTAAACCTCATGAGATTCACATGGGCCCACTCCCTGAGCTTTTTTAAGTCCCTCTGGATGGCATTCTGTACTTGAGGTGTTTTAACTGCACCATTCAGCTTGGTGTCATCTGTATCTATACAGAGGATTTTTTCTATAATTATAAATCTTACCCTTTATGTCTTTATTGTAATAGGCATTCTAAAGATGTTCTTGGTCTAGTTTTAAGTTGTTCTGTATTCTTCCTTGACATGGCTTTCTACCTGCATGAGCAAATTAATATTTTCAAACAATATATTGTGTCATGGGGCCATATTAATGTTTTAATTATTATGATAGGTGAAGGATATAGGTTGAACAAATGAAAGAGACTATTTATGTGTTAAAGTATGTTTTGAATTGATATGTCACTGATGGAGTAATGAGAAGTAAATATAATTCTAGAAAAACATGAATTGTATGTAACTGAGTAGGTAAGTAGTTTCTTAAGCAAATAAAGACTTCCCTTTCACTCTCATTCAGTTGTAGTTTTTCTTTTAGCTATTAGATTGCAGTAGAGAGAGTTTAAACCCTAGGGGGGAAAAAGTATATAAAGAAAACAACTCTCATGGGATTTTGGTAATATAAAAATTGAAAAAAAATAAGATTTTTTCTTTTAGTAATGCTAATTCTTTGGAAGTGTTAGTCTCAAAACATTACTTGTGTGCTGAAAATCCTGTCTCTGCTGAAGTCATAACTTCTACTAACTTCACTGAGATCAAGAGATCACAGCAGATCTATACCAGTGTGAGATGAAAATCAGGCTTCAAGATATTGTCTGAAATTTGACAAAGCAAAATCAAACAGCTTCACTCAGGCCTACCTACAAACAGATATGTTCATTCTTCTGAGTCTTACATGGAAATGCCAAATGTCAGCTGCTTTGTACACTGCCATTTGGACAGGCTAGCACACAGGGTGTCAGAACTTCAGAGTGGAACAAGTGCATTGAGAAAGCAACCTGCTTCTTTCTTCATGAGGAAAATACAATGAATTCATGTGATCTTCCTACATGAACCCTAGACAAAACAACAGTCAAACTAAAAGTTACCATAGGTAAGAAATGAGCATGCACTCACTTTGCTTGTGTAAAATGACTGTAAAACTCAACCTCTTCCTTTAGCTGGGGATTTAACACCATGAAATAGGAAGAAAACCTTTTGCATTGACTGCAGAAAAAGATAAATGCTTTATTTGTTCTTAAATTTCCTTGACATGACAAATTTTCATTAAAACTGAATCATTTTTCAGAAAAATGTGGAACTGAAATTTTTACTAAATATTAGTATGTATGTTAAATTGTGACTAAGCATATATGTATATGCATGCATATATGTATACACTGTGAAAAATGCAAGGAAAGTTTGTTGAGAGAGCAAATATTTGAGGGGAAGCTATTTCTTTAAACTTGTTTAGTTTATTTTTTAAAATCTTGGGACAAATTATTTTTCTTCCATACATAATTTCAATTTCAGTTTGTATGGTGGCATTTGTTTTTCTTTCATTCTAATTCTGTAGTGGCTATTATTTCAGCTTTCTAGCTTTAAAGCTTGAAATATTTGCCTTGCTGGGGCCAGAGTTTTGCATTTCTCAAAAATCCACCCAAACTCAAACAAAAACCCAATGCTACAACTTAGTTTTCTGAGATTAGTACTTGGGAGAAATTATCTTTATGTTCATGGTAGGATGGTGCTCTGCTTTCTATACACTGGAGCAACATGAATAAAACTCAGTGATTTATCCAAGAAGATAACTTCAAGAATTTTTGAAAGGATATAAGTAAATGTACAGTATATAAGACCTCTTTATTTTGTCTGAGGGGGTTATATACTTTTTCAATGAACTACAGCATCCTTTGGAGTGGAAATTATTGTAAAAATGCTAAATATATATGTCAATATCAATAATTAAAGGTATTGTGTCAGAAAGAACACATGTATCTCTATAAAAGCATGGATCTTAAAGTAGAATTTCAGCAACAAAATAAACACTCACAAAAAGTCCTCCAAATTACTTTCATGATTTTGAGGACTGTTTTTATTTCTTTTAATGGTAACACAGAAATAGAAGCAAACTGGAGAATAAGCTCTATGTTTTCCCCCTTTAAACTTTAAGCTAGATGTGTTGAATCTCTTTCTCCATAATACTTTCTACAGGTTTTGAAATGGCTGAAAGTAAATCAGAGAGCAAGAACTACCATTTACCTTCCTAGAGATATATTCTTATGAGAACTTTTGTTTGGGACTCAAGAGCTAAGCATACTAGAAATTACTTCCATTCTTGCATTATTAGTAAAAGCTATAGATGTGCAGACACAAAAAAGATGTCTATCAAAGCCAACAAAAAGTAGCTAATCTGCTTTCAAGTTTTGAGCTAAATCCCCTTGAGATGTTGTAGCTCTAGAAAAGACTGTTGTTTTTCAGGTTTTTTTATGTTTAAAACTAGAAAAAAAATTATATATATGTATAATAGACCGCAAAATTTGGGGCGCTTTTCAGTTGTCTTTGAAAGTGCTTGTTTAATTAATTTTTGTTGCTGTTGCACATGGAGATTTCTCTCTCAAAAACAGCTGCTGTGTTTTTTGTAGAGTCTGGTAAGCATCAACACTCCAAATGAGCCTGAGTCTCAGGATGAGGAAGCAGGGAATCAGAAGGAGCATTGTGCCTCTTTTGTCATTATTCTGTTAGCAGCCTTGAGTTAATGAATGCCTGCTTCTCAGGCAAAAAAAATGCCCAACAACTTCTCCTTATTTGAAATGATATAATACCACTGGCTTAATTTTGTAAAATCAGTCTGATCAGCTGTGAAAACAGACATGGTTTTTCTCTTGTTTGATGTATGCAATGAGTTATCATCATACACCCAGTACTTGGATGATGGGATTTTAAATGTCAGGAAATAAATGAAAATATCAACAGTTTGGCAATAGGAAGATTTCTGTTTAATGTGAACCTGACTTTCTGAGACTCTTTTTGTGAGTTTCTCCCTAAAACCTAGTCAGTAAAGATTAATTTTAAATTGAAAAATGACAGTAGATGTGAGCTTGCCTGTGTGTGATGCATTTCCTTGAGGAAAAGCCAGAAAATTGTGAGTGTCTTGTTATAGGTACTATGAGAGGGATTCTTGAGGCAAGATTAAATCTGTTTTGTACTTTAATTTTTAAGGGTAATAGACAATATGAAATTTCAGAATATTTTAAATTTTTCAGATATTTATTAACATTTAAGAATATATTTAATAAAATATTTTCCTATTTTCCCTCGCTAACATTCACCCACGCATACACTTGGTTTCATTCATTCTTAAAATAAACAGTTTTATTTTTAAGATCTTATTTCAAGAACAGAGACTACCTGGTTCTTCTTTTTTGTTATTAAGTTGATCTCGTCCCAGAGTTTCTGCTGAAATTCAATTCCTCCTCATTTGCAGTACCATCTCCTGATGCCCTGACGTAAGACAGCATGTCTGTGAAAAGCATCTTTTTAACATAAAAATATACGTGTAGATAATACTCCAGTTTTCCATGTGAAATCTGAGAAAAATTAGGATTACCATGAGAGGTTTCTGAGTTTTATGATGTCATTTGTAGAGAAGGGAGCAAAGAAAAGGCATTTAGGACATGTTGGAGTGAGTATGTAAGCAAGATTTTAGAGAAAATAAAGGTAGGTGTAGTTTGAGTGAGCTATAGATATGAAGTGAGGTGAATGGCAATGAAAAATGTTGCATATGGAAAGGAATTCCCCTTTAGACAGAACTGCTTCTGCTTCTGTTTCCACTGCAGCCAATACGAAAATTTAAAAGTATCTGTCACCTTCATTTGAAATAGTGAAAGAGCTACACCTTTCCTTTCACAAGAAATGAAAAAAAATGACACTGCTGACTTCCAAGTTCTAGCAAGTTAGTTATTTGCCTCAGTGGTTTTTGTGGGCATAGCAATCTGAACCCTCATTTTACGTGTATGTGCACATGTACATGTATACCTGTGAATAAATGCATTCAAATATACCTGTACCAGGTAGGAGTACAAGCCAGAAGTGCTGAAAACGTTTGCAACCCAGATGTTTCTATGTTAATTATTTATTCTGAATTTGAAGCAAATCTGTTGCAATATTCCCCTCAGCCATCAGCAGTCTCACTCCATTGTAATACAGAGCAGTGAAGGTCAGTGTTGATAGATTCTTAGTGTGTTTTGAAAAAGATTAATGCTTAGCAATGAACTCCGTATGAAAGGTTTCCTTTCAAACAACATCTTAGGATCACTGATTCAGCATAAAAGATGAGCTTGTATCATAAAGGTCACAGTTAACGCTGTATTTGGCTGCCAGGTCTCTGGTTTAATATAAGCTGAATTAGCTCTCATTTTTTTTCCCCATAACACAAATTTAAGACTAACCACCACTGAAGTAAGAACGTTTTTCATCTATTACTTAGAACATTGGCGAGCATTAAATTCCTGGAGAGGTCCTTTGCATTGACCACTCAACTGATAAGGAATTGCTTTATTTTTTTAAGTCAAATATTTTAAAAAGTGTGATGTGGCTAGAATTCAACAAGGACAAAGCATTTGACTCTAGGGTAATGGGGGGCACCTCTCTCATATGGTAGAAAGAGGACTAATCTTTCTCTTGGAGTTAGGCTCTGCAGGCAGTTAAAGCTGGAGAAGGAGTGGCTCTTCTCGAACAAAGCTTTTGTTCAAGAACTTTCTTCTGTTTTACAAAGGACTGAATCCCTCTGCTGACAAGCTAAGTTGAGTCCCAGTGTGAGATTTTCATTGCCTAATTAGATATTTGAAAGTAAGACATTCAAATCTGGACTAATCTATCTAGTTTCCCTTTGTAGTTAGTGGTAAGAGGATGGGGCTTCTGCTGATTATCCCAGACAGCTATTCTGGGAGGTATTTCTGGAAGTGTTTATTTCACTATGGATTATATAGTCAGCCTAGAGTGAGTACTTTACTCTTATAAATGAAGTTTTTATTTGCTAGAGGTAGGACACACGAATCCTTCTCCAAGTCTCTAATGATAAAATATCCTAATTCAGTTGGCCTTGGTTAAACCTGTTTCACTTTGATGTTAAAAAAAAAAAAAAAAATACATATCTGGGGAAAAACAACAACAACAACAAATAAAAGGCAGAGGAAAGATTTGCTTAACAATTAAGTCATAGAAAGCTGGAGTGTCAGCTCAGTACATTATATATAAGAGCCCAGCATGCTGTAGGTTACAGGTGCTCACACATCAAATTTTGGAAGGAAAGGTGATGGTTTAACGTTTATAATTGGTAGTAGCCAATTTTCTCTAACTATGCACAGATAGGTCCTAGAGGTGTGCATGATAACAAAAACCTGAAATTTTTGTCCAGCTCTGATGATGTTGTGATTTGAGTCAAACATAACCTGTCACTGCATTGTCAAGAACATTCTGTCAATGTTCAATTGACAATTAAAAGCAATTAAAGGGTTTTATCCTTGAGATATTTATGCTGCTAGGAGAATCAGGAGTTACAAATATTATGTTGTGCTTTTGAAGATCCAGCAGTGAAGGGGGAGTATGTGATAAAACATGATTACACCAAGAGCTTCAAGGACCACCTTGACTTGTGGCACTTGAGCAAGAATATTGCACAGAAACTGCAACCGTAAGTTTAGCTCAATGATAACAACTTGAATAATAACTTTTTTCCTTCTTCTTTCATGTTCAGTAACTTTCCCAAAGGGTGAAAATGTTGTACCATTTCTTAACACAAACCTAAAGAAGGATTTCTTACAGTCACTAAACAAACATTTTGTTGTTCTCTAGCTCTTGCACTGCAGGCAGTGCTGTGAAGTCTATGGATCCACAAACACCAAGGACCTAGTCACAGCTTTTCAAACTGACATGCTTGACCACTGGTGGAGAGAAGGACTCCTGCAGAGAGTGATTCATCTACTTCATCTCCAGACAGGTGTCTAAGTTAGTTGGATAAATCAGCCTCTGGAGAATCTTATTTCTTTTCATTAAATCACAGAAGCAGTTCAGAGGATGAGCTGAGCTTACATGCCTAGGCCTTCCTATGGCCTAAGTGTGCATGAGATGAATCCCACCCAGCCTGTTCAGCATTCTTGCAGTCTCTCTGCAAAGACAGGTCTTCATGCTGACTATTTTTTCTTGATGTTGATTGGGAGGATGTTTTGGATATTTTTGTGAGGAAGATGGGGGATTACAGTAGTTTCTTGGTTTGTGTTTAAAGGTTTTTCTCATAGAAAATATAAGTAAAGAACTGCTGTGGTAACTTTTTGTTCACTATGTTTTATGCACAATAACTTTAATTTATTGGCAGTAAATAAATGCTCAACTTTATCTTCTACCAGCAGACCTGGCTAACTGACGAAGTTCTGGCTAACTGGAAATAGCATTCCTCTCCAAGAAGGGTTGGAAGGATGATCCAGGCAATTACAGACTGGTCAGCCTATCCTCAGTTCTGGGAAATATGGAAGAGATCATCCTGAGTGCCGTGGCACAGCACACACAGAATAACCAGGCTATCAACCTCAGCCAATGAATTTACAAGAAGCAGCTTCTGCTTGTTCAACCAGATCTCCTCTTTCTCCTTGTCCTTGTCCTTTTCCTTGTCCTTGTCCTTGTCCTTGTCCTTGTCCTTCTCCGTCTCCGTCTCCTCCTTCTATGACAAAGTGATGCATTTAACAGATGAGGGAAAGACCACAGATGCTGTGTAACTAGACTTCAGTAAAGTGTTTTGCACCATGTCCCACAGCAGCTTCTTAGAAAAACTGGCTGCTCTCAGCTTAGCTGGGTGGACTACTTGACAACAAACTGGGTGGGAATTTTGATCTGTTCAAGGGGAGAAAGGCTCTCCAGTGGGAAGTGGACAAACTCAAACAATGGGTCAAGGACAACTACATGAGGTTCAATAAGATGAAATGCCAGGTCGTGCACTCGGGTCACAACAGCCCCATGCAGCACTTCAGGCTGAGGGAGGAGTGACCTGAGAGCTCTTTGGAAGAAAGGGACTTGGGGGTGCTGTTGACAGCCAGCCCAATATGAGCCATCAGCTTGTCCAGGTAGCCAAGAAGGCCAATGCCATCTTGCCAACAGTACACCAGTACAAAGAATAGTGTAGTCTACAGAGAAGGGATCATCCCGCTGCAGTCAGCCTTGGTGAGGCTGCACTTCAAGCACTATGCTCTGTTCTAGTCCCTCACTTTAAAAAGGACATTAAAGTGCTGGAGAGTGTCCAGAGAAGGGCAAAAAGGCTCATTAAAGGACTAGAGAACGTGTCAGCTGAAGGAGAGGGGTTTGTTTAGCCTTGAGAAGCGGAGGTTCAGGGGACTTCATCACTCTCTACAACCCCATGAAGGGTAGTTCTATGGGGCCAGTCACTTCTACTGTGCCTGCAGTGACAAGACTAGAGGAAATGGCCTTAAACTGAGACAGGAGAGATTCAGATTAGGTAATAAAATTTTCTCTTTTTTCTTTGAGGGTATTCAGGCATTAGAATAAGTTACCCTGGGAGGCAGTGGAGTCATCATCCTTGGAGGTGTTTTAGAGGCATCTGGAACTGGAACTGGGTAATGTGGTTTAGCGATTTAAGGGTTACAGTGGTAGTGCCAGGTGGACAGTTGGATTGGATAATCTTGAGGGTCTCTTCCAACATGGATGATTCCAGGTTTCTGTGATTCTAGTGTTAAATATGGTAATTTTCTCATATTTCACCATGTATTTCCTCAGCTTCAGATGGGCTGTGTCTAGACTACAGAGAGCTTGACTGTTTCCAAATTTCCATTAGGCTGAAAAGCAGGTAATGTCCTGAAACAATCACCATCCTAGGGAATCCACTAAAAATCCAAGGAGCAAATACCATGCTAACAAATTCATAATAAAAATGGGTCCAAACACAGACTTTGAATATATATGTCCACAATAATGGGATCTGGAAAAAACCAAAATTCTGAATCTATGTTTAAATGGCTTTTCCACTTACTGTTACAGAAAACCTAAATTATACACTTTGTAACCATCTGTAATGTCAGTTACAGCAGCTGCTCCCAATTTACCATATAGTCCTATTGTACATATTATTTGCTTTGGAAATTGCTTTCCTACATCATGATGGTTTGATTTTGTTTTTTTTTTAAATTCATAACAATTTACAAAGTTATAACTAGTTAGTAGTAATGATTCTATACCAACAGTTGTTTTGTAGTCGTTATTTCATTTTTGCTATCTTCTATAAATGTTTATTTGATATGTTAAGTACATGAGAGTGATGTTTGAGTATGTATATGTGTGCCAATTTACATGCTAGGACAGGCTGACACAGTTGCTTTCCAGATATTTGTGGAAACTGGTTGATAATCATTGCAGTTTTTCTGACTTCACATCATTTAGATATCTTCTTATGATAATTTCCTAACTTTGGTTAAGACAGCACATAAAAGAAAAAAATACTAAAGAGAGCAGATGTAAACCTGTTTAGGGCACTTCAGGAAAAGTTGAAGAAGAAGGAAGAGATAGTTAAATTGTAAGAAAAAAGTTTCAGTGATTTAAATTGTGAACTTCCTCAAAGTTCAACAACACAGAATTTTTAGGTTTCTTTTAGGTATCAGTAATGTTGTCACCTAGTTCTTCATAAGGACTTCATACTCCAGACTAGTATGTAGAAGTATCTTCTACTCTGGTTCCTGGCTGTCGCAAGCAAGGAAAACAAGCTTGTATTAAGGAAAAGGCTTCAGACAGTTTTTACTGGTTTCAGACAGTTTTTACTGGTTTCAGACAGTTACATTACTCATAGCTAGTGATGGATAATCTTGACTTGGAAATTTAATCAATTGACTCCATTCTTGATCAAGGACTATAGCATTACACTCTTGTCTGACATAAAAGTAATTGATGGACTGGATAAGTGCTCAGTTGTTTTCCTGCAACATATCAAGAATGCTCAACAGAAACATATTCTGTATAATGTCAGCCTTATACCTTTGTGGCTCTGTGGATTGTAGCTGCTCCAGGCTATTAAATATCAACCTTCACATTCTTTCATTTTGCAGTCAGCAAGAATGTTTTGCGAAAAGATGTTGTAATAGATGAGAGAGCTTCAAGAGGTCTCATTCGCTAAACCTTTAGAAAGTTCATGGTTTAAATCATTGGAACATATTATTTAGTTTAATAATATCTTCTTTTCCATGTACTTTCATTAGGCAAATTCTTTAAATTTGATAATCTACTTTCTTACACAGTGTTCTCCTTCTGCTTCATTTTTCAGTCTTTCATTCCTGCTCTTTTTTCCTTTATTTTCCATGTTTACTATCAGGTTTGTTTGTTTCTTTGTTTTTCCTTTCATATTTCAAAATTACATTTTACATTCTAATGGTGGGTGGATTGGGTGCTTGGGTAGAGTTACAAAGGATTACTTGGAAGTTATTTATCATCTAAGTAATACAACTGCACATAAATTATCTCCCAGAATTTTATAGAAAATAAGAACCTGTTTCCCCAATACTTGAAATCACCATTCTCAGAAGTCTGTGAGAGTGTTGTTTGCTTATTTTTTTATTTCCTTTACAATTCATCAAAGCTTACTGAGTGAAAGGACAAAGATCCACTGACTTTCAGTTCTGTTGTGAAGTTGGTTTGGCTGTTTTGGAATTGTTCTTTTTTGTTTCCAAGGTTTCCAAGAAGATACATTTCACAAAGGATAAAGGTGTTGCAGAAATAATTAACCAAAGTAGAAATAAGTGTTAAATATTGATCTTAAAACAAAATAGAAAAATAACAAATGCAATTTGGGGACAAAATAGCACAAAAATAATGAACAAACAAAATATTAATATTGAAGTTATTAATTTCAGGACTAATCTATTAGTCCTGAAGGTAGCTGGCATTTGGACTTTCTTTTGCCATTCTCAGAATTTAGTAATCTGAACTACTGGTTTTCCAGGAGAAACCAAGTTGTTTCTGTCCATTCTGTATGGAGGGAGGGAGGAAATATTTATTTTTCTGGAATTTTTTGTAAATAATTTATATGTTGAATAATACTATTTCTTTATTTTGATATGATAAGATGCAAGTACATTATAAAAGTGACAAAATCTGAGACATAAAATGTCTTTTGTACTGGTATTAAAAACGTAAGAGAAAACTGAAATACCAGAAATATTGGCATTCAAGTATTACCAGAGGAAAATAAAATAAAAGAAGTTTAAATTAAATTTGAAGTTCCTTTTTATAATTATGAATAGAATAATTATATGCCTCACAATAAACATATACCTGAAAGTATCTGGGACAAGGCTGAGACCCACACTAGTTCTTGCTATTCCTCCTCTATCCAAGCCTCTCCATGACCTTCAAAGAGCCCTTCACGCTCCCTATCAGCAAAACAGACACAATGATATTTAGAGAAGAAATCTGCAGCTACAGCACTTCAGCTGTCGATCTCATCCTAAGAAGTATTCCAGCCTGCCGATGATTATAACTGTGGGAACGCATTTCTCGTAAAGACACCACTATGGTGAGACATTAAGCTCATCTCCTGCCTTTAAAGTTCTGGTGCATGTCCCTTTTTGTGAGATGTGTTAACAGCTGAGCCCTAGCCATGTTCTGTCTCTGTTTAATGCCCTCCCAAATCCACTTGCAGCTGGATAAAGAATTTATTTCCTATGACCCTTGTGGGATGGGGGCAGAGTGTGATACTGAGCTGTCATCATGTTCCTTTCACAGGAGTGTGGCATACGGATGGGGTCTTGGCAGCTCTCCCGTGTGTATGCACATGTAGGCGTGCACATCTGCAACCTGATTCCTTGATTCTTTACAGCTTATGCAGTCACTTATTCTTCTATAAAGCAAAAGCAGAGTGGGCATTTTTTTTTATATTGCTGGGACAATACATTTTCTATAGATGGAAACAGCCATACGCAGGGCAAGGCAATGGCAAAGGCAAAGCCAGGATAGATACTAGGAAGTGTTTCATGGAGCCAGCCACTGCATGTGCATAGCAGTCTTCACCTAAGCAATGTGGTTTTCCTTTTGTAACACATTTTTTGAGCCTACACTTTGCTACAAGCCTACTGGCTGCAAAACACAGCTGCCATTTTGTGTTCTGGAGCAATAAAGACTAAGGATATCTGCAAGAGACTTCACTGTTCTTTGTAGGTCTTATTAAAGCTAATCTAAAGCAAAAATTAGAGGCTCCAGGATCTTTTACATCACACTTTGAAGTAAAGTGTCTCCTAAATATGCTGCAAAGACTCAAGGAACAAGTAAAACAAATGAGATACATATATAGTTTTTTAAATTAATTATGAGGAAAATGCCAGTATTCTTGACTGAGCTAATTAACAAGGGATGAAAAAAATGATGAAAAGATGGAAAAAGCTATGCCAGAGATGCAGTGTAAGTACATTGCTTAGCTAAGCAAAACTGTTCATCAATGGAACAGTAAACATTAGCATGCCTTCAAAGAACAATGATAAAAATTTTTGAAGCACAAGATTGTTCTCAGTAATTAGAAGCAGAGATGTCATTTGCTTCAGTCTTCTAATACTCTGTTCAAAGAATAATTTTTTCAGGTAAAAATGCATTGAGAATTTTGATAGAGCACAAGAGGATTGCTGCCACACAGCTTCACTGTGGATATTCAATGGCTTCATTGAACTAAACTTGAACAGGGAACTTCTAGCAGAGAATGATTAAGTGTTCAGATACTCTGAACATACACTAAATATATAAATATATACTAAATATATATATACTAAATATATTCAACTTTCATTTAAATTCTGTGTAATCCCCATGCCCCCCCCCCCCAAAAAAAAAAAAAAGTACTTCAGCCTTTCTACCCTGCATCTCAATATTTATTCTGGAATAGGCATCAATCTTTATCATCCATTTCAGTTTCCATTTACCCACTAGTCTCATTTTTAAAACCAATTCTCTGCTGCCTAGACTGTAAGACCCTACATACACAAGGTGCTGGAGCTGAACCCTGCCAGAAGCTAATTAGTTACTTGAAACTCTTGTTCAAGTTAAAACTTCTGAGAGTTTCAGACTGTGCCAGGAGAAAAGCTTTTTTACTACAAGCTCATGATCCTTTAGCTTCAGAGCATGCTGAGGAGAAAAGCCCCTACCAAGCAACAAACAACCTGACAGGTTACAGACCTGGTCATATACACCATGGGAGTGGTCACCAGACAGCTTAGCGTATTTGTCTCCTTCTCTCAATAAGTAAAACTTATTTGTATTTTATGTAGCAGCTCCAAATGAGATTAGAAAGTCAGATTTGTACCAGAGTAGCAAACAGATCATGGTGAGACAGAAAAATATAAAATATTCAGGATCAAAAAATTCACCCTTTATCTTACTCAGGACAGTCTTGTAATAAAGATGCTCTTGAAGTTCTCTGCATCCACATAGGGATTTAGGTTTCCTACAGCACTGGTGAGTAACCTGCCAAGCTACTAAGTATTCCCTCTCTCTTCCTTCAGATTTTTCTTTATTTTGTACTTTTGCCTTTTCTCAAAGGAGAGGGAGTAAAAAAAATGTCTTGGCTTAACAAGGAACCTTGAACAGGAGTTTAATTCCAGATTATGATTCATAGTTCAAAAACACAAAAGAAAGAAGGTACATATAATTTGAGAGATGCTTACTCATATCTGCCTCCTTTTACCAGGTAATTCCCAGTATTTGCTCTGTGTATCTCTGATAATTAACTAGAGTAGTTCCTTACTGAGATAGTTTCTAAAAATTCTTTCTTCAGATATATAAATCTTATCAACTAATCTAGAGTTAACTGAAGGTTAGGCATGAATTATTGAAGTAACTAAATATGTTTGATGATCTGCCTCATAAATCACAAGCTCTAAAACCCTCCACAAAGATTCTCACCTAAGCCCTCGAAAGTAAAAGACACCCTAGAGACTTGCTTAAGAAGAATTCACCGTGCCATGAACACCTCTTGGTGTTTTATTTCTCTAGTGCTCAGGGAAATTCATCTTTACTCCAAATTCTGCAGCTGTGTTAATGAGCTTGGACACATCAACTCTTTGCTTGGCCCTGTTTCTAAGAGCACTGTAGTTGGAAGTATTTACAGTCTAAGGGAATCTTCAGTAAATGCTCATAAAAACAACTTCTTTATCCCTTACAAATATGTAACGGCAGGACATGATAACACTTTTTTTTTGTTCAGAAAGAAAGCATTCACACTAGAAAGATATGTGGTACAGTCTGATAGATAAGTACATCACCCTGTTTAAATAGTTTATTTTTCCTTTGTTGCAAAAGGCTCAAAAGGGTGTATACCTAGCCCCTATAATAACAACACTGTAGTTTAGAGGCTCCTTGCAAGGAATGTAGAGTCCCAATTTCATTGCACTGCATGTGTCCAATGTTCAGTGAGAAAAAAATTAAACCAATTTTTATTTTGAAAATACAACCTGTTTACTACATGACAAAACAAGATAAATATTTTCAAATGTGTTCTGCATATGTTTTAGGGTAAGAAAATATATTTTAAGACAGGAAAAAGTCAGCTTGCTTTTCAAAGCATAAATCAAATATGTAATAAAAAACAAAAATAAAACAGAAATTTTAAAGTTTTAGAACACAAGTTATTCTAAAATATCTATAACATGAATAGAACATTTGCACTTTTTCAGTGCAATGTGCGGGAGAGATTTGCTAGGAGATGAAAGGAAATGTTCTACATGATGCTGAAATTAACTTTTCCCCTTAATGATTTGGTTTCATAGAAATGTACTAGCTGCTGAGGCTGGCAGACTTTTAAAACTCCATGCCTGCAGTTCAGAAATAATTTTTTGGAGGGAATAATTGAGAGTATGACAGTTTGTCTACAAATATGTCACTATGTGTTTACTTCACTGTGTGTCAATTGGATTAGTTCCTTATTCAGGGAGAAGAAGCTGAATCAGCCGTTGCAGATTGCCTGCTGCCTCTTCTGCCTCTGCAGCCTGGAAAGGACCCATCCTGTTACCAAGGAAAGCAGAAAGTAAAAAATCCAAATACCGTGCCCTTGACTTGGTTATGGAAAAAACAGGTTAGTAATAAATTAAATGGACTTCTGTGGAGACAGCTGTTAGCTGTATGCCTCAATTTACCCATTTTATGCACAATAGTTTGTGTAGGTGTCAGAGGAATCTCAATAGTTCACCAATTACTGGAAAACTCTTTGAGTTAAATGTTTGGCTGAATGATGGCTGGATTTTTTTTAATTCTGCTTTTCCCTTTGCAAACAGCTGATGCCTGCATTAAGCTAAGATCAAATGAAAAATGTATTCAGCATTTCAGAGATACCCAGAAGCAAAATAGCAATATCGGGAGCTAAGCTTTCTTACGCTTCCTTTGTATATGTCAACTTATATTATCCTGGGCTATGTATCTTCCTTTCCAGTGTACTTAATATTATAATGAAAGTGTATTATTAATGTGGAAAGTCATGAGACTCTTTCTTTCATATGCAAAATAAATCACATGCAACCACACCTCTGATGTGAACTTTTGAACATGGAAGCTGGAAAAATTGCTTTTTACACAGTCCTGAGAGTTTTTATACGGCCTACTACTTTTTTTTTTTTCCCCCCCAACAGATGAAAAATATTCCTGTTCATGGTCAGAAATTACCACATTAACCTGTGATAGCTGAATTACGAAAGGTATATATAACCCCTTTCTAAAATGTTTGTTCTGATTTCTTTTAGTATGAAGATGCAGCACAGAAGAGGAAAACTCAACAGAAATATTCCCTAATACCCTAAGAGGGATAAATATTACTGTGAAAATCAATTGTATATCTCCCTTACTGTTTCTTTGTTTCTAGCTGTCTCTAATGTACAAATTCTTTTATTTCTCTAGCTGTGACTTCTTTTTTTCCCATTTTTTATTGATATCTCCATGCCATTGAGAGGTTTTTTTTTCCTTTTTTTGTTGCTTTTTTTGTCTGTTGGTTTGTTTTCTTTGTACTTATTTAGTTTATGCATATTTAATAAAACTAGACTGGAAAAAAATACCAAGCAAAAAACCCAAATAAAGGAGCACAATTAAACACTGAGCAGACTGTAGTTCCTGCTACAGGCTCCAAGAGGCTAGTTTTTCTTTCTTAAAAGCCAGTCAGTGTTATTAGAGATACCTGTGACAACAGAGTAGTATTTTGCTTTTTTACTATGATTTTAGTTCGGGGGTTTTGTTTTGTTTGGGCTTTTGTATGTGGTTCTGTTTGTTTGTCCATTGTCATTTATATTCTATATACAGTACTCAGATTATACTCACAGGAAGAGCAGTTTTGTTCCTTATACCAGTTATTTTTCCTGAACTACATCAAGTAGCCAGGATAAGGTTGTCTTCCTCTCAGCCATTTTGTGACAGTCTTTTTAGGAAAATATTTCACCCTAGTACAGACTACAAACATTTTAATGAAAAATTCAATCCAATTTTGAAATCTGCTCCATATAACAATATAGATTAAAGTTAATATGCTAGGATGTGGCAACAAAAATCTTTTTGAGAAGCAGATAAAAAGGATCAAAGAATAGGGAGAAAGAAAGAAAGAGAAGAGAAGAGAAGAGAGAGAAGAGAGGGAAAAAGAAGAGAAGAGAAGAGAAGAGAAGAGAAGAGAAGAGAAGAGAAGAGAAGAGAAGAGAAGAGAAGAGAAGAGAAGAGAAGAGAAGAGAAGAGAAGAGAAGAGAAGAGAAGAGAAGAGAAGAGAAGAGAAGAGAAGTAAAAGGATAAATATTCCAGAAAGATCCACAAATCACGTCTCCATATCACTCAGAAGAACCACCCTGTGTAGAAGTCACCACTTACCAAGAAGATGAAGGCTTCTGTTTTCAGTAGAGGCTCTCAACTTACTGCCACTTACCCAGAAATTGAACAGAGCCTGTAATGTCAGACCTCTGTATTAATGAACCTGGTTTTTCTACAGCTATGGCAAGATTTGGCTCTTCTGAATATGAAGCTCCCCTTCTAAGAGAAAAAAGGAGATACACAGCCCAAAAGAAATAGAGAGCACCATGTCTAAGGCTGAATTGAAATAATTATCCTACCAAACTCAGCAAAGTATCATGTATTGGTGATGGGTTTAGCAGGTTACAAATGTATACTTGAAAAAGAGGGTCCTTTCTGAATGCCTTAATATTTCCAGCATATCCCATAATAAGCCTAATGGTTTACCACGTAATTGCATCATTAGTAAAACGGTGTTCTTGTTCAGTTACAACTTTCTATTGGCTCAGAGAAAGGATTTCAAATTTGCATTTAAATGAAATTGAGCAAAGAGTGATAAAGGCTTCAATTAAAAGGCCACCTGTTTTTGTTAATTCATTTTTAATAGGAACAGTAAATATTTTCAGTTGATGCACTTTCTGCTGCAAGATTAGTACATTCTTCTCTTCTTTATCTCCAGAGTCAGACACCCTTCATTAGAGGAGTCTGTCATTTTCCCTGACTAAAGGAACCTGTCTCAAGCTCTATGAATCTGTTGGTACAAGACAAATAATAATGTAAACTAAAGAGCTATTTAGAAAACGCAAACAAAAACACCCCAACGTATGATCAAAGTAAATTCCGTAAATAAATTATTTCAAAAAATCAATTAGTTCAAAGGCTGGGGGGAAGCTGGTTCTTCAAACAAAACACTCAAATTCTTTCTTCTTTACACTCTTCTTGGAGGTTACTGATCTCACTTGGGCACACTGGTATGAAACAAAAGCAATCTTCCATGTCATAATTATGTAATGCAATTAAAACTTAAGGATTACAAATCTGTAAAACACAAATCATGACAAGAAGCCTTGGTGGAGTATAAACCCAACTGGTTTTCATGGAGTATGAGCTTCAACTGGCATCTGGAAACAATAAATCTTTCTATAAAATGTCTTCCTTTGATGCTAATATTTTCAATTTTTGATCTTGTCTTATAGGTTTACAGGTCTAGTTTTGATCAGTTGCCATTAGAAACATAGCAGCTCATCTTTTATTTTTGAAATAATTTGTTGCCATAATTGCTTCTGTTTTCCATTTACTGTAACCATAACTACTAATTTGCTAACAACTGCTACACATCTGTTACAACCAAAGCTTAAAAATCCAAAATATCCACAAGAACAACTTGCAGTGGACACCCTTCACTTTGGGGATGCAACATAAGCATTTAAATAAAGAATTGAAGCATTTAATTAGTCTGTGCTTGTTTCCTGTTAGCAGGACATCCTAGTAGTAAATAAATGGATTAAGTTTCTTGGAACACAAGCCGGGAGAGATCTTCACAGTTGCTTTTCACTCTCAGATGCCTATTTAAGGGAAACACAGGGGTCCAATCCCACTTTTAAAACTTTATCTTTGATTTAAATTATGACTGTTTTTTAATGCTATGTGGTTTTCCACAATGAAATTAACAGGGGATTATGTTTTCCATTTCTGGTTGAAAGAAGAAAGAAATTAACAGAAATGTAGTTAGAAGATATTCACGTGAAAATGCAGGTTAGGAGATTTACCCCCAGTTTGTTAAAATTTAAACATTTACAGAAGAAAATAAATACTGCAAAGCCCTTTCTCTTTTCCTGTTTCCCTTCCCCTGTACATATTTCTGACCGACATACTCATATAATTCATTTGTTTTCATATTTGCTGGATGAAGGAATATATCAGTAGTTTTAAATAATTGATTTTTATTTGACTCAGGTTCTACTTCTTAACTGGTAGTTGTTGCAGTTGTTTGCTTTTAATGCTTGCAAAGCTGAATTAAAAATATCTCTTGAAGTCAAGTTCAGCATGACCACATGGTGCAAGTGGTTTGGACCTAATGTTCTGCCACTAAGTAAATATTTTACTACTTTTCATTAAAGTTAAGTTTATCGGGTTTGTGTGGCAAGGCTTTAGTATTTGGAGGGGCTACAGGGGAGGTTTTGGGAGAAGATCCTAGAACCTTTCTCCACGTCCAACAGAGCAAATGCTCCAGCCATAAAAAAACGACCTGCACAACTTCAGAAAAAAATGGGGAGCGAGACTATGTGAGAGAAACTCTCCCGACACCAGGGGCAGTGCAGGAGGAGGGAGGGGCAGGAGGTGCTTCAGGTGCCAGAGCTGAGGTTGCCCTGCAGCCCCTGTGCAGACCGTGGTGAGGCAGCTGTGCCCCTGCAGCCCACTGACATCCACCTGCACCTCTGCCCCGGGGACCCTGCCCACAGCAGCCTGGAGGGGACTGGGACCCTGCGGGATGCCCATGCTGGAACAAGCTCCTGGCAGGACTTGCGACCTCACAGAGGAATCACGCTGGAGTGGCTCATGATAAACTGCAGCCTCTGGGAAGGACTCATGCAGGACAAGTTCATGGAGAACTGTCTCCTACGGGACTGACCCCACACGGTAAAACGAAGGAGTGGGAGGATTCTGCCCACCTGAGGAGGGAGTGGCAGAGACAACTTGTGATCACAAGCATTCCACGTCCCCCTGTAAGAGTTTAGGGAAGAAGGTAGAAAATTCAGGGGTGAAGTTGAGCCCAGGAGGAAAGGAGGGATGAGGTGGTTTTAAGATTTGTGTTTATTTCCCATTAATCTATTCTGATTTGCTTGGTAATGAATTAATTAACTTTCCCCAAGTCGAGTCTGTTTTGCCTGTGATGGTAATTGGTGAGTGATCTCTCCCTGTTCTCATCTTGACCCACCAGCCTTTTGTTGTGTTTTCTGTCCCCTGTCCAGCTGTGGGAGGGAGAAGTAGAGCAGCTTTTGTCAGCAACCGGTGTCCAGCCAGGGACCAGCTGCCCCAGAATACTAGAGAAACTGGAAAAAAAACATATAAATGACTGATTTCAGTTCAGCTCTAAGGGTCAAAAGACTATAAATAATTACTATGCCTATAGAGAAGACTGTTTTATGCTCTCCAACCCAGTTCAGAGGACTCAGTGCTCTTTCTCTCATTCCCCTGGTAAAGCAGTATATGAGTTAATTATTGCTGTAGCTGTTACAGTTTAAATCGAATGGGGAAAAGAGACAGCATGAAAGTCAAGCTGAAGTAGTGGGAAATAGAAGCTTTTTACTCAATGGCCATCTGCAGCCCTACAATATTGACCTGATCACTGAAAAGGTCAGAACATGCTCTGTGACTGAAATGGCGAGTGCAGAAGAGTATATACTCATCTAATTCCTGTAGAATTAAATATCTATGTATATGCTCCAATTTTAGAAGTGCAAATTACCTTTATTTAAAGGTATTAAAGGGTGGACCTAAATTCATTTTTTTTCAGTAAAGAACTGGAGTCAATGAGCAGCTAGGTTTACTGTAGTATTTACCACCTACCTAAAGGGAAAAGAATCTGTCCTATAAAAGCATAATTAGGGATATCACCAAGTGGGAAGCTTGGAAACCCAAACACAATAAAGTCACATTAAAGAAACAATATTTCTATTTTAATTTGCATAAATATTTAATTTATTTTTTAAATTGCTTCTACAAATAGGTTTTGGCATTTTTAACTTTCAATAGAAGTATACATATTTTATTGACAAGCATTTTTTTCCTCCAGAGAATGCTTTATAAACCTGTTCTGAGACACAACCCTATTATCTCAAATCCTAAAAAGCTAATTTTTACCAATAGAAAAAGACAAGTATTTTTCAGATTAAACCTCTTTTCTAAAGGAAGAAAAAATTTATGGCTATCACATTAAATATTTAGATACTTGGATAATTGCACATTATTCATAGTGAGAATAATGAACCATTTCTCAGGAAAAAATAACTGGCGATGAACAGAATTCGTATACTTCTAATTGTGACACATATTGGCCAACAGAGGAAAACACTTAAACATCTCATTTTGCTGATTTCTGAAAGTAAATCTGAAGGATAACCTATAACTGACCATTTTAAAACCCGGAAACTTCTCTTTCAAAGAAGACTAAAGTAAGTTCAGAGCCCCATGCCTTGATTTTTGGTTAGGGGATTTTTTGTGGTTGGTTGGTTGGTTGGTTTGTTTGCTCATTTCTTGCATCTTTTTATTTGTCTGTTTAGTTGGTTAACAACCAAGGAGTCTTGCCAGAGGATTTGAGGTTGGGCTGAGAGCACTTTTGTCACTGATGTCCCCTAATATTAGAGCAGTGAATTTGTAAGCCTCACCTGAATAACACAATGGGCTAGGAATTTATCCTGGTAGGCAGTTAGCAGGGAGCAGTGACATGACAGATAAATCTACCACTATGCAGCTCTGCCAACTGCTGCTCAGCCCATTCCATGGACAAGTTAAATGCAAATGTAGTAAGCATGACACTGTCATTGGGTTGAGTTGTGTTATTCCTTTCAGCTTCTCTGCCCTGCTCTAAATCAGTAAAGAAGCCAGAAATCACACATCGCATTTAAACCACCCTTTGGGCATCTGTCCATCTCAGGAGTGATGCTAGTTAGAATTGGAAATTTAACCATACTTTTTTCTAGTTCTGATTACTTTTTGACATATCCTTGTCATGCAGAAAGTTTAAAACATCTAAAGGTTAGTTTAACATACTCTTAAATATAGTAGAGTGCAGGGGGTAGGACAGGAATTTAAATATTTTGTCAAGTAGAGGTTAATGATATTATCTTCTGCTAACTATTTTTCCCTGGAAACCTTATTTTGCCCTGTCATGCTGTTCCTGTTTTAGCTCAGTTCATTACATAAGTACCACTGAAAATCTTCAAATTGATCCAAAACATGGGTGACCCCACACTCTTCTTTGTTCATGTAGTGGGAATAACACACCAGAAGAGTTATAGTTCAGCCTGGTATTGAATTCATCAGAAAACTTTGCAAAGAAATCTCTTGCTCAGCATTAATTAGGATTAACCAGTCAGAGGTCATAGTCTCTTCTGGTTAATACCACATCTATTACCAGAAATATAAATGGATTATAAGATTAAGAATATTTTCTGAATATGTCAAAAATGTATTATATCTGTAGATGATATTTTAGTTTAAAAAAAAAATGAGAAAAATGCTTTGCACACTGTTGTGTTTTTATTTTTTTAATAGAGTTTAGCTCCACTTTTTTTTAACAATAGTTTAAGATGATTTTATCTCCTCATATCCCTGATCATATGTGCAGGATACCTCATACATCTAGTTTGAGATTCATCAAAGAATCTCATTATCACTTCCAAATTGTGTTGCTTTCTCAAAAAAAACCCAAAACAACACAAAACAAAAATCTAACATTTTTCCTTCAATAATATGGGAAGTATGTAACACAATGTCATTAAGGTCTGATAAATCTTCAGAAGCCATTAATATAATAAAGAAGAATGGATGTCAGTTACACAAGCAGTTTAACATTGATAGCAATTGTAAGACACCGTTCACTTGTACAAAAACACACTGAACCTACATTTGAAAAATTACATGATGGAAATGAAAGAAGTAAATTTTAAGCATAAAGCCATACGCAAGAAAAACACTGAACTATCTAAGCAAAGACAAAGGAAGAGAAGGTGAGCAAGAGTATGGATGGTTTAGTATGTGCACAAAAGACAGAATGTACATATGATGCCTAGTGAGCGTCATTTAATATATTGTAAACAAGTCCTCTTTTCCTGTCAGCTTTCAGGATGGAATATGCGCAGGATTAGTCAGCTTCTGTATTGAACTATCTATTTTTCTGCACTTTTAATCAAATTCCCTTCTCCTCAACATCCTTTTTGAAGTGGAGATGTTTCACTTTTAGCAGTCCTGACATTAGAAGAGTTGGTCTTTGCCTAATATGAAGGTCAGTTGAAACTAATGCATTATCCACTCTCCTGCAGCATTTGTAATAATTGTTCCATGTTGAATAATTTAAATGATTTTTTAATGTGACCAAATACTTCATTATTAACACACACACACACATGCATTTAATGTATTTTTTATCTAACTTTTAATGCTAGAGAAACCTCCCTTTCCCTACTACACAAATAATTTTTTGGATAAAGAAGGTGGTTAAGCTTTCTCTCTACATAAGATTCAATCTAAAACTACTTGATACAGGTCAACATTTATACCAGTTTAGGACCACACCCAATACAGATCTAAGTCCAAAATGAAAGGAGAGGTGGATGGAAATGATGTCATCCTCGATTTATTATCCAGTGTGAAAGTGCCTATTGTGCTGGATATTGTTAATGGAATGCCAAAGTGAATTTATAAAAAAAAGGTAAATATATATATATATATATATATATATATGTGTATATGTATGTATATGTATGTATGTATGTGTGTATATATATATATATATGTGTGTGTGTGTGTGTGTGTGTGTATTATCTTCAGAGCCATTAATATCCATCCATAATACCAGGAGTTACTAAAAAATTGTACTTTTCCCTGGAAATTCACAGTGAATTTTAAGCGCAAAATTCTGATGGTAACTATTAAGATATAATACTGAATTTCACTGAAAGAATAAGAGGTCTTTGTTTTTGGTATCTGGTACAATACTCCTGCCCACTGAAGTTCATTTCCTTTCTTAACTTTATGATTTACTATCATATAATCTCTATAACTTTCTATTAAGGCTTTTCTAGAAGTTGATAATTTTGTATCGTTAGTTCACGATGAAGTAGAACTTATTTTCAACTTATTTTCTAACAAGTTTTAATTTAAGCTAAAATACAGTTTTGCCTTACTAACACTGGTTTCCTTCAATATTCTTCATAAAGTTTAATTTTAAAATATCATTTTAAAATAACTGTAGAAAAATGATATTTAAAAATTATATACATGTGAGACTGAAAGCTTAGAGAACTGCATAACCTCTCTGAAATAGATAGGTCTAGCTCCACCAGCTTCCCTATGTCAGAGAAAATACAGGGAAAATGGTTTTCTTTTCAGGGTTGAGAAATATTTTTATCATATGACATATATTGTTGTGCACCTACTTGTTATTATTGCTCTTACATGAATCTTTTTGCTACCATATACTTCCATTTATTGTTTTATAAGGTATTTTTCAGTTTTACTATATTCCAACATTTTTTAAAAAATCAGTTCTTGACCACAGGGCATTAATTTGAAATTTGGTCTTTAACAGACTCATTGCTAAGATGATACTTGTCAAAATTATTCAAATTATAGGATATTTAGAATCTGCTGAACTGGGCAATGGAGAGATTTTCACCATACTTAAAAACTTCAAAATACACCGTCTGATTGTACAAAACTAACTTAGTATAGAAAGCAAAGAATACTTTTGGTCATGATGATGATTTTGTAAATGTGCCTCAATGTTTCAGCATATTGAATGTTGGTAAAGTGAAATAATTTTTATAATTCTGAAATTGCTTTGGTGGATGAACATAAAGTAATTGAAAACTTTTGTTACACAGCTTTTAAAGCCAAATAAAAATTTTTCAATAGTGTACTTTGCTGCATTATGCAATATATGAGGCAAGCAATTAACTTTAAGCAAATATTCATTTTCATTTCCCATTAACTCTGTAGTCATAGGGATGTTCTCCAAAATTAATCTCAGGGGTACTGGTTGCAAATGATGATATGTTGTCAAAGTTCAAACCAGTTGATTGTAGTATAATTTTTTCTTTCTTCAAATACTCCTAATTCAGTTTCATTGATGTTCTGAAATAATCAGGCAAACTGCGGTGTTACTCTCTTTACAAGTGTGCATCATGGAACAATGATCTCAAACTTCATTGTATTTCTGCTAGATATGGGGCAAAATATACAGTTTTCAGCAAATTAACTGGAGTTTCTTCATACTAGAAAAAGTTGATATATTGTTTTCAGTACACAAAGCTTTTGCTTTCTTTCATTCTGTGGATTAATCTTGGAAAATGACAGCATCTGACTTTTTAATCCTGAAATAAAAATTAGGAAATATTATTGGCAGATTCTGTTCCTTCTGCTCAGTTTTCTTATTTTTAATTATTACTAACAAAAAAGCTAAAATAATCTGTTCCTATAAGGTATGGTAGGATTATTGTTAATGTGGAACTGCTTGACCTATTTCCTTGCCTCATTACCTACATTACTTGGAATGCAGTATTCACTATTTGCAATAAAACATATGAGCAGCATAAACAGAAATAATTTTCTGTTTGCTGTAGCTCTGAATATACCTTTTTTTCTTGCACTTTTTTCTTTAATAGGGGTTTCATATGTCTGTGCTTTCATTCCAAATATGTAATTTTGGCACACTAAAAATGAGAGTGGTAGGGATTTTTTTGTTTGTTATTTGAGCGGTATATAATTCTGTTACAGACTCAGTGTTTATATTAGAGACCAGATTACACACAAGACATGAATGGCCAGATGCAGAGCAAACCTTCCACAGAAGCACAGTCTTGTTCTAATCAGAGCAGGTATTTCTTCAAGCAGTGTGACAAAGTGCTTCTGAGACCAACAGCAAAAAATGGGAGGATTTAGGCTGTGTCCCAGCCACCTCAAAGTGATGAAGTAATGCTCATGTGCACTGAGGACAGACAGACCCCTTTGGCATAAATTTATGTATAACTTGATTTTAAAGCTTTGGGTTCAACCCAAAACCCTTTTAACCATATGACCCCTCTAGGTCTTCTGAGGCTGTGCTTATGGTAGCAGTTCTGTCTTGTCAAAATCTGAATTTTAACAGCATCTACAGTTTTTATTGTTGCTGTTGTTAACCTTGAAACTCTGCTCACTATTGGTTTTAGTTATTTTTATTTTCAAGAGGCTTTCCCATACAGATATTGTTAAGTGAGTAAATACACTCACTAGGCTAAAAAAAACCAATCAAAACTTTCTTTTTTTTTTTTTTTAGGTCCTTTACAGTGGAATGGGACAACAATGCAGGGTTAGATCCAGCTGCTGTGTAGAGAAGAGCAGTAGATTGTCCCAATGATATCAGAGAGCCAAGAACCTTTCTCAGTGACCTGAGCTACTGGCTAGGGTACGGTTCCCTCCCTTGTGCAGGCCATTGCTCTTTCCCCTGTTCCCACACAAACAACAGAAACACATTTTTCAGAAACACATTGCTGAGTACCCATTCAAATATAAAGCAAATAAAGACTTCACTGGGTAAGGAAATGCAACTGTGGTGATTTTTCAGCTTAGGATTTGAAAATCATGTAGGATATTTGCATCTCTTCTATGTGTTAGATGAGTCAATATACCACT